>NC_088807.1:4970240-5270240 GCF_011386835.1 Chrysemys picta bellii
GGCCATGCCACTTCTGGGCAGGAACAGCCTCAGCTCCTGCTAAGGAAGCGAAGAGGCTGCATTCTTCGCAATGCCCTGCCCATGGGGCCAGGTCAAGAGGCATGGGATATAGGGGGACGGACAGTGTGGGGCACATGGGGCTGCTGGGGGGTCAGACTGGGGTTCAAAAGGGCTGGTGAGGGAGACGGACTGGGGCAGAGGATGAATGGGAGGAGGAATGCAGTGACACGTGGAGACGAGGAGGGGGCGCGGAGATGGTATGGGGTGATAGGGGTATAGGGACACATGGGGGAGAAGAGGTGGCTGAATGGGGGTGCAGGAACATATGAGGCCAGGGCCAGATGTGCCTGACTGAATGAGAGAGGCTAGTGGTCAACCAGCGTCTGCATGTGGGAGGCTCCTCAACAATCCCCCTCCCCGCACAAAAAAACACAAACCCCGTTCCATACTTTTCCCACCTACACCCAACAATTCCCCGAGTTCATATCCAGGCTTCTTCCCAGCAATTACTTCCCTCTCCCTCAGCTCCTCTGTTTCCCTGGACTCCCGCAAGCCTTTGCACTGCTTCTGGGGGGTTCAGGAAATATGTTTCTGTATTGTAGTGTAAATGAATGATTACTCAACGGTCTGTATTTATATGCCTAGTAAGGAATCAATTTGTCAAAAAACATTTCCTCGATCTTTCTGTTATCTGTATTGTTAGAGACATACCTGCTGATAGGTATTTTGAAATAAATTACTAAAATTATTGAAACTGATGTGATTATATTGTTATTTCAACAAATAAAATCTGCAGAATTTTAAAGTATTGTGAGCATAATTTTTAATTTTTTGGCGCAGAATTCCCCCAGGAGTACCACATGCATGATGAAACCAAACATGCACTTCTTGTCTGCTCTAGAGCCGTTACCTCCACTGTACAGAAAAACCACATTCCCCAGAACACAGAAAAGTCTTGACCATTTGTAAAGCACAGGTGGCATGAAAGGTATGTGAAAAACTTAGTGTTTGAGGTATGGGCAGAACGTTACTGCTCAGGGAGGGACAGACGGTTAACGCCCGTCAGTGAGGAGCAACCAATCAGGTGCTTTGCAACCAGGTATGTGCCACCTGATTGGAGACAGTACGTTCTGTAACATACACCTCTTTCCCTTAGGATGGGCCTGCTAGTCTATCTTCACAGCAGGCATCTCCAGGGTAGAACAGAATTAGTGAGCAAATCCCGTAGGAAATCAATCAGCAGTGTTTGTTTTTTAAAATGAGGTACATTATTTCCATCCTATGGGCAAAAGCAGGCTCCCCTGCTGCATCTAGAACCTCAGACTAGATCAGTACAATTACAATGGCTGCGCCCTTCCTACACACCCCACTCCCGATGCGCCATGCCTTGCTGCTTCAGTCAGCAATATACACAAATTGAGGACAAAATCTCAAGGCCACAGATGGGTAACTGGGCAGAACCAGCCTCTGCACAGTAGAGGAATCCAGGATGGGAGTTCTGGAGACTGATTGCTTTAGTTTTCAGGCAGAACAACAGGAACTGATCAGTGCCTCGGGGGAAGAATGCACTACTGTTCTGCAGAGAATGGGATTTTGTTTTTGTTTTTTTGTGTGAAGGAAGAGGTCCCGTCCTCCCAACATCCTCAGACAGGACGGCTCTGTTCTGAGCAGGTTTTGGAAAGAGGTACCAAAGAGCTGTCTAGAGAGAAGTTTAGCATCAGACCTATAAGAAAGGCACGGAAACAAACCTTTTTACACAAAGCAAAATGACCCCAAAGAATCCAAAGGAAGAACACCAAAAAAACCCTTTCCCATCCTCACTGCCTACAGAGAAGCAAGAAAGTCCAATGGAGCACAGATGGGTCCTTATTTTATGGTGAAAGGTTTGAAAGGAATCAACCTTGGGCTTCAACTCTCCTTCTCCACTCAGAACGTTAGCATCACACATGCACAACCTAAGGGCTTTTGTGGGGAGGGAGGAGGTTTAAGTTCTAAAAAAAACAGCATCCAATATTTACATAAAAGCTTTTGTTTTAAAGCATGAGAATATAAAACTCGGAGGAATGCTATAAGAAGTACTTTCAAGCACATTATTCTGTCATAGGTATAACTTTAAATGCAGTTTTGTCAGTACATAAATAACCCAGCTTATTTATAGGAGGGATTCAGTTCATGGAGAGCTGGCTCTGCGTGCCGAAGGGCGTAAGGAGGGCAGGGCGTGCTTTGAGGCTATTTTTGTTTTTAATTTTTTTTTAAACTGCCTAGATATAGGGACTCAAACATCCTTGAAAGATAAAAAATAGTGATAAATCACAGATCCCATATTAAAGTGCGAGGAGACACAGGAGGGTCTTTGTAGGGATTTCTCCCATTGGTACCATAGAAACTCCAGTTAAAAACTGCCCTATATGACTGAGGATAGGGAGGCCACACACAGAGAGGAGATGGGGAGACAACACAGGTTTAAGATATGATTCGCACACACAGCAGCTTACGTGTGGGGAGAGAGGGAGGAGGAAGGTGACATGCGCGCAAGACAGTCTAGAGGGGCCAGGGCCAGGATGGCAGGACTGGACCACACACACACACACGGAGGTGAGTGAGAAGACAGCAGGTACAGCAGTTCAGGTGCCAAATTAGCACTTTGCATGTCATGTAGCACTACTTAAACTTGCACACGCTCTTCTGTGGTGGCACCATACCAGGGATCCAAGTATGGATCCTGAAGGCCGGTCCAAGATGGAGCCTTGAGAACCTACCATCCTTTTTACTCATGTACAGCTTTTTTTCCATCCACTCCCCTTCAACATTCACTCCCTACCTTTCTTGCTAATTTTGTGGTATCAACCAGCAGCAGGTGAGAATGCAGTGAACAGCCACCACCCTTTGTCAAAAAGCCAAAGTGTGTCACCTAACTTCTACCAGCTGGAGATACAAAGAGGGCCTGGAAGGTGGGTCCCTCTTCCATAATGGGTCCCTCTTCCATCAGGTTGGCTACAATTTTTTTTAAGCAAACAAAATCAGAGCCTTGAGGGGACACCAGTAACGTACTCCACCCTCCCCGTCTAGCGGGGATACTTGCACCAAGTCTTACCCACAAAGCCAGAATGTCCTCAAGGTTTACAGAGGCTTCAGCAGCCACCCAACTGAGGGCTACTACTCTTACTACCGCAGTCCCTGCCATGGACAAGTTAGCTGCAATACTGTCTGTGCCTTCAGAGCCCTGTGACACACTGCAGACACACGCTTCCCTCACAACCTCATTGCACAATAAGTGCTGGACTGAAAAACCTTTCAACCGACAAAAGAAAAAAGTGTTCTAGTCCCACCACCTGCCCACCACCCTCCCCAGACGCAGTTTAACAAAAGTGTTTCAGTAACAATAGAGTTTTAAAGGAATCAAAATCCAGCTTGTCTGATAGTAAACATCTACTGTGTTTCCAAACCTCTCATCCTGTAAGTGCTAATGCCAAATTCTACCAGGGTGAGAGAGATGTAGTGATTTGTCAAAGAAAAGGCAAGGCTAAGCCAAATCAAGGGCAGCCCAACAAGCCTGAACTCTCCTAAGGAACCTGCTGCACAGTAGTTCTGCTTCCAAGGAAAAGGGGCCATGGTCTGTGCCACGTCTCTCATCTCTTGATTAAAACCAGTGGATGGTGGGAACATGTTAGTTTTCCAGTGTTCCTTTGCTCTGAAGGGAGATTCCTCTCACTTCCCACCCTGGTCATCAGTTAAGTCAGAGAAAGTTACATTCTAGCTTTGTCCACACACAAAGCTGTACTTGTTAGAGAGATACCGGGTCCAGACCTGTGGCAATGCAGCTTTCGGAGTAGCTACGCTGATCTGCTAGCAGTGAGATTGCTCTGAGTTCTGGTCCCCATGATTAGTGTCTTCTTTTTTTTCTTTTTTTTTTTAGTGTTTGATGAGCCTCAACCATATCCTGTGGAACGTGTTTGGGTGTTTCTGCGGCTCTGCGCTCTGGCAGGATCTTTCCCATGCACAGGCTGAGGGTGTTGCGAAGAGTCAGTCAAAGGACATGTTCTGTACAAGCAGCCAAGTGGACAGAAGCAATAGATCTCAGAGCCCTAGACTGAACTCGGTAGTGTTGTCATGAACGTAGGTTGGCTTGGATCAGAACCAATCACACTTGAACAGATTCAGTACTCAAAAGTGCCCCCCCCACAACCCCCACAAACAAGAGAAAGGTCCAATGTCCTCTTCAACCCAGTCCCAGGCACCAGTCTGGAACGCTCAAAATGTGCACCCAATGGCCCAACTTGTTCCTGCTTTCTCAGACTGCCAACACAGCTGTAGCTTGCAACAGGATGGTAGAGAGGGGGGGACAGCAGAACCCTGGGTTTTCTTTCCAATCTCCACGCTGTGTGAGAAAAGACCAAACCTCCTTTCTCCCACACCAGTTCACAGTGTGTGCTGCTCCGCTTGAAGCTGGGGTGGGAGAAGAGGCTGGAGAGGAGACTGTGGTGATGGAGGAGGAGTCTGTGGTGGGGACGGCTGAGTCATCACAGGTGTGCTGGATAAGACAGGTGTGCTGGCAGGAACCGCTGACGGAGAACTGGGTGTAGCACTGGGGGGCTCGATAATTGGTCGATTGTAGAAAAAGAAGGGGCACTGCTGGATGAAGAGTTCAATGATTGTCTGATAGGTGCGAGTTGCAGTGAGAGCGTCCATAGTGCTGAAGTCAGGTCTCATCAAGGTGGGCCAGAAGCAGATGGAGAGGTTCTCGCTCGTCATCAGATTCACTCTGTTGTTGTGACTGACCCTGCAACAGACAAGAGAGAGAGGCCGTGAGCACAGTCTGTTCACAACAGGAAGAACGCTCACATATCTAGGACGTGACGGGTACAGGGAGTAATCAGTTGGCATCCAACTCGTCCCCTTGACAGCATTATCCAAATTCCGGTGGACTAGGAAACCATGCTCAAAACCACACCCAAGCTATCATCATGTGCCTTCTGGGAGAGCTCTCCCGCTTCCCTCCCATGGGCCGTGCAGAATGATGAATGCAGGCTCCCTGCTGATTCTAAACTCTGCAGCACCAGAAGTGATCTTATACCTCCAGAAGCAAGTGACATCCTAAGCAGAAACTAATGGAGTTGGAGAGATGTGGGTCTAATGTAGGTTTTCCCCATAGAATTCTGCTAGTTCTGATGTAGCAATGTTTATGGAACTTAATTAGTCCCCCTGATAAATGACATGCCCGCTTAATTGGGACAACTGCCAAGGAACAAATTCACTCCAGGCTGCTTCCCTACTCTATTACAGCTGCTAAATAAGTCAACATTAGCTTAATATTGTTCCAATGCTTTGTACACAGCTTATGTTAAGAAGCTGCTCATGGAATAAAGGGGACAGTCTATGTATCCAACTGCCATCCATGGTCATACAGAAGTAAGAGATCTTGTACATACTTGTTCAAATGAAAGATGACATATTTGAAGACCTCATAGTTCTCCTTGGGAAATTTCTTCAGCACCTCTTTGAGCGCATGTAGCTTCTGCTCTCGGTCATTAATTTCTGTCAAAAGAAAAAAGCGATGAGAATCAGAAATTTCAGAGGAAGTGAAATGCTTATGAACCTTTGATGAGCTGATTAAATACAACTCAAAGGCCGCCAGCAGCAAAGAGAACCTGCTCAAACATATGGATGTGAATCCCACTGGGTCTTCTCCAAAGAGAAGCCAAGCACCTCAGGGAATCTGTTCAGACAAGTGTCATCCTACTGTTCAATCCAAAAGTTTACCATCAGCAGCTAACCCTAAAGCCACATGCACTTAACTGTTGTGCCACAGGTGGTGTAGGATAGATTCACCCTTTAAACGCACAAATCGCCGCATACGGAGAAGTGCTACTTCCTACTTGGTTGCATGACCTCCAGGGTGCAACGGTGAGGGAGCAGATTCATAGCTCAATTAATAAGTCTTCCCTACAAAGAACACATCATCCTTGGTGTACTGCTGTATTGCCTTTGGGGAACATAATTACCACATTCGTATCTTCCTTTTCCATCCAGTGCATGGCCTAGAAAAACAGTCGAATAGAGCCGTGTACGTACCTTCGAGTAAAGCATTATCAAAGACAAACACTGGGCACAATCAGATAAGACTGGCATCCCAACACTGGATGAAGAGGGATGAAAGCTGGAGCACCAGGCTGGTATTTTTGATATCCAGCACACGTAAGAAGAGAATTCCTTGTTACATCTGAGTAAGTCTCCTCCTGCACATCAGACCATAGTTTGATACAGAAGGCTGCTCTGTGTGTCTAACTTAGACACGCCCAGAGAGGCCACTAGGGAGGGGAGGGTGCTGCAAGTTGGAATAAGCCTGGAGGCTGACAACACAGGCAATGATCTCCATCTTTTGAAGGTATCAAAATCTAGCCTTGTACCCTACTGGCTCAAGGCCCTCATTCTGAGGTGGCGAGGGAAAATTATGCAGCAGCATTGGTACTATATACTTCCCCATCCTGCTCCTAGCATCCTGAACAACAGGTCTCCAGCGCTCGCGCTCTCCTTCAAGGACAGGGTGGATATTGGTACCTCCACCATATTCTATCATCCATAAAGTACATGCAGCTCTCCAGAATAAAGGAGACTAAATTCAATGGCATAAATTGCCTAGGGAGGTTGTGGAATCTCCATCTCTGGAGATATTTAAGAGTAGGTTAGATAAATATCTACCAGAGATGGTCTAGACATTATTTGGTCCTGCCATGAGGGCAGGGGACTGGACTCGATGACCTCTCGAGATCCCTTCCAGTCCTAGAATCTATGAGTCTTCCTCCCCTTATACACCCCTCGCCATTATACAACCCAATCAAGGGGAAGAGAGGATTTACAGGAAGATGACCCACATTTATCCCACTCTAGGTATAACCTCATCCTCTACAATCAACCTGATGTTTCAGATATGAGCAATAACCCATTGCTGCTACAAATCATCAGTCTTGTCCACCTGTTTCAGAAGATCCTGCTCTGGTGCTGAAGAGCAGAGGCACCTAACAACGAGCCAGATGATGTGGCCTAACTCTTTGAACCTGGTTAGTTCCCAGATGGATAGCTTACCTAGGAACTGGCTGGCTTTAAGGAAGGGTTAGGGGCACTAGTACTAGTCCCTGCAGCAAGGAGACAGGCAGGACTCTAGACAGAAGCAAGTTGTGCTCCTCATTGCCCGTAACTGTCCCTGATCTCTAGCATATGATTCCAACCCAGCCAACCTTTGTGGGACTGGGAACCACTACTGGAAAGCAGGTTGGTTGAAAACCAATGAAACCAGAATGGGCATTAGCTGAGCATTAGGCTGGCAGAGGGAAAGAACTGGTCCTCGGGAGCAAAGGTTGGTGAAGAGAGGCTTAAACTGAAATAAACATGTCCACACCTTTTGCACCAGTTTAACTAAATTGCTTTAGCATCACACCTGTAAAACCAGTGCTACTCTGCATGTACACAAGCTCTTGGTGATTTGGAGACGTCTCTCCAAACCATCGGCCTTCGCTAAAAAAGTCTCTTTCAGAAAGAACTAAATGGAAGGAAAATATGATCTTCCACTACACTGAACTGTCAACTGACAATGGTGTTCCCTGGACTCCCCCATCAAGCCCAGGGTAACTTTTGGATGTACCTGGTGCCTTCCTTGAAGCCAAAGAGGCATGTCAAACATTGTTCTGGTTATGTATTTACCATTCCAAAGGTGGCTGTCTGTGTACTGAGGTTTTGGAACAAAAGTATCCCACTGCTGTTAAAAGTGATTCAGCAGTACCAGGTAACAAAAGTCCTCTACCCTTCACGGGAACTATCAGGATAATCCATTCATACTGTCAGGTGCCTGGATATGGAGATTGTAATTAAAATAAATATGAAATATGCTGAAGGGAACTGAGTTAACGAGAATCTGTGTCATTCATTTAAATTCTCAGCCTTAATATTTTATTTGCATTTTCCCCGCCATTGAATGGTATATCTAAATTCCTGCTTGCATGTGTACGTTTGTCTTGCATACCTCATTTCATTGCTCTGCTTAGCCCCTGGGTAGATGTGCCACAAGTTAAAATGCGCAGGGCTGTGCCTCTACCACACTTAAAGATGCTGTGAATATCCGCGAAAGGGCAGTAGCAACAAAGAGGACACTTCATGAAAAGGGAAATTAAATCCACACCAGGTTCTCACTGTTTTAATGTACTGTCTTCACAGCAGAATCAACTGGGATGAAATGCGTGTTTTAGAAAGGCTGTTGCACTAGAATCACTTGATTTTTCTTGCCAAGATTTCTTAAGTCAAAAAAAAAAAAAAGCAAACAAAAGATGCTATGTCAGCAATTTTCTCACACAATGGAATTTTTAGCATGCCTTTATCTTTTCCACCTCTAGATGGCACCATGGCAAGGCTATCACCAACAAACCTATTTGCTTCCAGCAGGCTGTGAGCCCCTAAACATAACTGCCAGGAGAGATCCATTTTTCCAGCTGAATCTATGGCTTTCCTAACTTAAGTAATATGCATTATTCCAAAAGCTCTTTCTCTAAGGGCACTGGTCATGTTAACAGCCCTTCACAGCTTTCTCTTAAGGATAGGGGAGGGGAAAAGAAATGTACTGAAGGAAGGTGTGTGTGTACGTGTGTGTGTACGTACACAGACTCACTGGGTCTTTAATCCTTTCCTCAGCATGATGTCTACTGCTGGCATTAGATGCCCTCAAACCACTGGTGATGGAGTTCTCTTCCCTGACATTAACCCATTCTCGGAAACTTTCGGCCCACTGGACTGTCAACTAGTGTCTGGAAACCCAAGTTCAGCATGGAAAGCATTTATAAACGCCAGCTGATCCCGGAAGAAAAGCGATCTATGGAACACTGAGACATTAACAGGCAGTGCTGTGTATTACACGGTCTCCCTCTATTTGTGGCAAACAGCAGCATGCGCTCGAGACCCAACTGACTGTCAAGAACCATCCTTTAGGAGTGTGTATCGTCGGACCCAGCTCATACAGGGCAGCTAGATAGAGAGTCACTGGGTTGGGTTGCAGGCCGGGCACATAAGGAGATACCACCCACTATAATGTATTCATTGTGGCAGCCTAGGTTCTGCTGTGAGAAGACTACTTTGGATAGATCAGGGCTTGCCTGCTGATAGAGATCATGTACTGACCGAGCAGCTAGACTGAAAGTCTTGCTCAGCCCTAAAAGGTAGCAGCTGCCTTTTTGGCATGTGTCACGGAGAGTGGGGGGACACAAGGCCCTGCACCCCCGGCTTCCTGCGATTCACTATGACTCTCAGCCAGCCAGTACAATAGCAGGTTTATTTAGACGACAGGAATACAGCCCAAGACAGGTCTTGCAGGCACAGACAACAGGACCCCCTCAGTTAGGTCCATCTTGGGGTCCCCGGGCACCCCAGCCCCCTTGGGAGGTCAGAGCCCCGTCTGCCTCCCAGCCATTCCACCAGCCAGCTCTGAAACTCTCCCCCAACCCTTTGTTCAGTTTCCCGGGCAAAGGTGTCACCTGGCCTCTAACCCCTTCCTGGGTCCTCATGTTACATGCTCAGGTATTCTCCCTCGGCCAGTCTCCCATCCCTCAATGCAGACTATCCTAGCCACACTCCCCTGTCAGCATTCAAAGACCACAGTAAGAACAGTCCCAGTTCGTCACAGCATATGAAAGCAGTGGGTCAATGCCCCCGCCGAGCAGCTAGAAAAAGAAATAAAAAAGGGAAGGAAAAACTTGTGCAGGGGCTAAGCTCCAAACCGAGACTAAGGATTCACCCCCCTGAGGTGCAAGGAAACTGGCTGCAATTTTGGATTTATACCTGCCCAAACAACGCTGATTCAGTACCCATTGCATCCCAGTGCAATATATTGGAACAAGCAAATTTCCAGATGCACCCAAGTCCTGCATTTGTGTCTCGCAATCCACGTCCTAAAGAACGTGATGTTAGAGGCAGAGGATAGAACGGTATGATTAGGAAAGCACCACAAATGTCTCAGCTCAGTTCTTGCTCTAAGCTCTACAAGCGGAGACAGTTATTACTGTTGTCATGATGACAACACACAATACGGACTAAGTCAATTAAAGCTAGGAAATTTGCAATTAAAGCCAACACGCTACCAGCACAACGTGCTCTGCCACTATGTTGATGTATTTCAGACAGGAGAAAGCAGTTTCCTATAATGCCAGATGGACAGAAGAATTTGGATTCTTTATGCTCTGAAACAATGGTGTCACCCATTGCCTTGTGCATACTCACTGTGGGCCTCCACCAGTTCAATCTGCATATTGTACGGTACCAGGGGATCGGGCAGTTCTGAGAAGAAGCTCTTCATGGCACCAGCCACAGTATTCACTGTAAAGTCCTTCTCCGCCAGGTCTAGATTGTGATCTACAATGAAAGCATTTAACAGTTAAAACTCACCAAACACAAGACATGCAGCTGCTGCAGTGAAGCAAGTGACACGCGTGAGATCCTGACAGGGAAGAGATAGAAATCACTTGGCGGGCTACAAATGAGACTTAGGCCCTCTACATTCAGCACTTTCTCTATGTGACAAACAGCTAAAAAACTGTTCTTGCACAGAACACACAGTAACCATCCCCCGGTCTTGTGCGAAACTCCAATCCTGTAAGATGACGCCCATTTGACTGATAGCTAAACAGAAGCTCTGAGGGGGCAGTTAATTTGACAGGTCCAGAAAAGGGATAAAGGAGTCCTGACGTCCATCCTTACCCTACCCAGTAGATAATACTGCCTGCCATGAACCTTTTGGATCTGGCTAATGAGATTACGAATATTCCTGCCTTGTCCTATTTTTCAAAGCCACCTGCAGTTTGTAAATACTTTTCTGCTAATTTATCTATCTTCTTACAGATCCCTCCCCCAAAGCAGCTACTGATGAAGAAACTCAAATGTGGCATCATTGCAGTTAATGTCTGTAGGCACCTTTACAATGTTAAAAATCATGTAAAGTGATATTATAAGAGTTTTGTTTCAGAGTAGCAGCCGTGTTAGTCTGTATCCGCAAAAAGAAGAACAGGAGGACTTGTGGCACCTTAGAGACTAACAAATTTATTAGAGCACGAAAGCTTATGCTCTAATAAGAGTTTTGCTCTATCATGTCACCCTATAGTAGACATCATAGTAAAGCTAGTTTGAATCCCTAAACTTTTCATATGACTAGAGCTACATTTATTCAGTTTTAAGTCACTTTATCATGTTTGAAGTCCTAAATTTGCTTTTTCAGACCAGGAAATAATCAAAATCCCAGTGGTCAGCGAGGGCCCTGGAAGAACAAAACATTAGGAGTTACAAAAACACTGGAAGCCAAGTATCAGGGGGTAGCCGTGTTAGTCTGTATCTACAAAACAACAAGGAGTCTGGTGGCACCTTAAAGACTAACAGATTTATTTGGGCATAAGCTTTCGTGAGTTAAAACCTCACTTCTTCGGATGCAACACTGGAAAACACTGGAAGTTTAAACACTGGTACACGGGAATTAGTAGTTTCATTTATCTGCACTAAATAAATCTCTTAAACACTTTATTGAAGGAACATGTCAAACAAGAACTCCTACACAAAGTGGCAAAACCTCATGTGAATACATTAATTACAAACAACTGAACCACTCACAGAAAAGTGTGGAAGGAAAGGGAGAGACTTAGATAAGGGCAAAGGGAAAGTGTCAGATAAGATGGTCTACAGAGGCCAGGAGCAACAAAGACACACAAAAACTGCCAAACGAACAAGCTTTTGATGTCCCAGAGCCGGAAAATCCTATTTGCAAGCGTTATGGTACAGATTGTGATGCCAGGAATTTAAAAACCAAGGCAGGAATTGCAAGGTCACGAATATCAGTTCTGCCTATGCTACAAAAATAGCTGCAGTTAAATTTGGTTGTCACCCAAACATGTTATAACACGTTTTCACCTCACTTGTGTCATCAGAAAAGACTTGCTCTGTTTGAAGGGACATAGCTAACTTAAAACTCATATTACTGACAACCTTTCCCCTACAATTGTTCCAAGTAATACCTATGATTATTGTAATTGAAAGATTAGAGAAAAGATATTTCTCGTTGTGTTTTCGCTTTGCTTACTTTGCGCATTTGACAGCACATTGCTTCTATTCAGTTTCACGGTTTCCTCTGCAGTTAGTTTCCCACTATCAGTGGATTTTCCACATAGCAACAGGAGAGAGAGAGAGAGAGAGAAAAAAAAGGGGAGGGGGGAGCTTATCCGTAACAGAACAAAAATTGGCAAGAGGCTCAGGGTACCTTAAACTAATTTAACTCATTTTCTAACCTGTCCAGTTCTTAAGTTGTGTGAATCCTTTAAGGACACATGCTTTAGCCTAGGAATCTAGAAGCCTTATAACAGGTTACTTTACACGGTCCAAAGTGCACAAGACCGTGATTAAATATGGTTATTTTCAAGGACCTAATGTCTGTGTGGTACTCTGGCACCCCCATCTAAATTTAAACATGGACATTTAGTTAAATATGAACACAAACAATCAGTATGCTAGTCACCATGGTATTTGTTTTGATTATAAATTTATTTTATGTTGTATCAACAGTTTAAGTTTTGAATGTGCTGAAAATTTGTGCATTGACAATACAAAACTGGATTGCAATAGGTGTCTGGGACCGATGGGAGTTGGGTAAACAACAGGTGGGGCTTCTGGCATCTGGGAAGACATGGGACGCAGTTTGGGATTGTGGACTAAACACAACAGCTGGATGTTTCTACTAAAATTATCAGCCTCAAGCAGAGAAACTGTAGTTTAAAATTATTTTGTTTTGTGTTTCAGAGTTAACCCCATTAAGATAATGGAGCAGCTCACACCTCTGAGGTCTTGTCTAGATTATAGGTTTGTTTACACAACCTGGAACCAAAATATCAGTCTCTTAACTCACACCCTCATCTATTTTGGTGCAAATCTGCATGTGGACACATTTATTTCAGATTAAGAATGTTCTATTTTGATAAATCTAAAAGAAGTGTGCAGCCACAGACTCAAGTCAAAATAAATGAGGGTGTGAATTAAAACAGATTGGTTATTCCAGTTCCAGATTGTACTCTATGAAAAAGTGTTTTTAAAACTAAATTAATTATTAGAGTTTGAGATCACTTACCACATAGCCTAGATATAGTTTAATACCTTTAAAACCATGTCAGCTGGTACCTAATTAACTCTAGTGTGTTAACAGCATTAAAACTATTTCTACACTGGGTACAAAATGGTATTTCAAATCATGTTAGCAGACAATTTAAAATACACCTTTTACCTGCAGACTAGACAAGGCCAGTTTACAAAGCCAGAAAATAAAACCTTGCATTGATTCACACTTGTTTCACATTTTTAAAGTTATTTTCACATCCACAAGCTCTAGAAACATCTTTTTAAAAAATGAAATAAAATATAAGAATGGCCATACTGGGTCAGAACAAAGGTCTTCTGATAGTGGCCAATGCCAGGTGCTTCAGAGGGAATGAACAGAACAGGTGATCATCAAGTGATCCATCCCCTGTCACCCATCCCCAGCTTCTGGCAAACAAGGGCTAGGGACACCATTTCTAGCCCTTGTATTCTAGAGTACCATCATCCCTTTTATTCTAGAGCACAAGTCTGCTTTAAGGGGTGGATTGTGTTGCAAGTTCTACAGCTGGGGAAGCGCAGCACACATAGGATCCTGATTATTTCAGCAGAGCAGACATAGCCTAAATATTTTGCGAAGAACAGAGTACCAACACAGCACAACCACCGTTACAGCAGTACTGGCTGATAATTTGGCTCATTAGCACAATCTGATTGGTCAGGTTTGAGAAATTAGAGCAAATTCTCAATCAGTCAATGAACAAATATTAAAGAAAGCTGTGCCCACAACTAATCTCATGGTCACATTCAGACTTCTCAGCTTTCAGTCTGAATACCAGTAATAGTTTAAAAGGTGATTACAGAGGCCCGCACCTGGAATCAAAACAGATTGCACAAAAACAAATCACTTTGATCTAGACTAGACTAGACGATCCTAAGTAAATTTAAAAAACTATTTCCTATGCTACTGCCACATCCTAACCCCTTTGCCCAATAGGAACAGACATTACCTTGATCAAACTGTCTCTGCAGACTCTCCATTTCAGACTTGTTTCCACTCACACGATAGATTCCTTCAGTATTCAACCCTAGTGAAACAACAAGGACACGAGAAGTCAATGCAAGGACTGGAATCAGAAGGGTGCAACTTTGTGGAAGTGTTATCTGGATGGAACAGAATTCTCTGTCTACAAGGAGAAAAAAATTGAATCAGTGCAAAGCCTACCATGTCACAAGAACTGGAAAGTGGTGCACAACTTTTATTCCTTAGAACAAGCAATATGCTTTGCAAAAATACCCAGAGGGAAAAAAAAGACTTGTGCTTCTCTACCAGTTTTCCTCAGAGGATTTCAGGCTACTTTATAAACAAACAGTAGTTAAGCATATACTGAGAGAGAAATATAATTAGCTCTAGTCTACACTTAAAAGTTGGGTCAACATAGTTACAGCACTCAGGGACGTGAGAAGTTCACACCCCTGAGCATGCAGCTAAGCCGACCTAACCCGCAGTGTAGGTGCCGGAGAGGTAGATTACCTACAGCAACAGAAAAAAAAAAAAATCCTTCTGTTGCTGTAGGAAATGTCTACAGTACGGTGCTATAGTGACATAGTTATGGTGATGTCACCGTGCCGCTGTAGCACAGACATGGCCTGAGTCACCATTTTATAGATGGGGAAAGAAACACAGAGGTCACACTGCAAGCCAGTGGCAGAATCAGGTTTAGAATCTGAGCCCTGGTCTACACTACGAGTTTAGGTTGACTTTAGCAGGGTTAAACTGAATTAAGCCTGGACACGTCCACACGACGAAGCCCTTTCTTTCGACTTAAAGGGCCCTTTAAACTGGTTTCTTTACTCCACCTCTGACGAGGGGATTAGCGCTAAAATTGGCCTTTGCGGGTCGGATTTGGGGTAGTGTGGATGCATTTTGACGTTATTGGCCTCCGGGAGCTATCCCACAGTGCTTCATTGTGACCACTCTGGACAGCACTCTCAACTCAGATGCACTGACCAGGTAGACAGGAAAAGCCCCGCGAACTTTTGAATTTCATTTCCTGTTTGCCCAGCGGGGAGAGCACAGGTGATCACGCGGAGCTCATTGGCACGGGTAACCATGATGGAGTCCCAGGATCGCAAAAGAGCTCCAGCATGGACAGAATGGGAGGTACGGGATCTGCTCGCCATATGGGGAGATGAATCAGTGCTAGCTGAACTCCGTAGCAGTAAACAAAATGGCAAAATATTAGAAAAGGTCTCCAAGGCCATGAAGGACAGAGGCCATAACAGGGACGCACAGCAGTGCTGCGTGAAAATTAAGGAGCTAAGGCAAGCCTACCACAAAGCCAGAGAGGCAAACGGAAGGTCTGGGGCAGAGCCGCAAACATGCCACTTCTACGCGGAGCTGCATGCCATTCTAGGGGGTGCAGCCACCACTACCCCAACCATGTGCTTTGACTCCATCAATGGAGAAACATGCAACAGGGAAGCAGGTTCGGGGTACACGGAAGATAATGATAATGATGATGATGATGAAGAAGACAATGAAGATAGCTCACAGCAAGGAAGCGGAGAAACCGGTTTCCCCAACAGCCAGGATATGTTTATCACCCTGGACCTGGAACCAGTAACCCCCCAACCCACCAAAGGCGTGCTCCCAGACCCTGAGGGCACACAAGGGACCTCTGGTGAGTGTACCTTTGTAAATATTACACATGGTTTAAAAGCAAGTGTGTTTAATGATTAATTTGCCCTGGCAATCGCGGCCAGTACAACTACTGGAAAAGTCTGTTAACATGTATGGGGATGGAGCGGAAATCCTCCAGGGACATCTCCAGAAAGCTCTCCTTCATGTACTCCCAAAGCCTTTGCAAAAGGTTTCTGGGGAGGGCTGCCTTATCCGGTCCGCCATGGTAGGACACTTTACCACGCCAGACCAGTAGCACGTAGTCTGGAATCATTGCATAACAAAGCATGGCAGCGTATGGTCCCGGTGTTTGCTGGCATGCAGACAACATCCATTCCTTATCTCTCTTTGTTATCCTCAGGACAGTGATATCATTCACGGTCACCTGGTTGAAATGGGGTGATTTTATTAAGGGGGCATTCAGAGGTGCCCGTTCCTGCTCAGCTGAACAGAAACGTTCCCCTCTGTTAGCCACGCGGTGGGGCGAGGGGAGGGGTGAAGGGATCATCCCAGAGAATTGGGTGTGTGTGTATGTGGGGGTAGTTGGGTTTGTGCTGCATGTTAACCCGGAAACCCCAGCCCCTCCTTTTACACTGCAAACCCATTTTAAATGGCCAACCCAATGGGCCCTTGGTATGGGAAATGAGGGCGCTATTGTTTGAAACCATTCCCACGTTATGAGGGTTAAAAAAGCCAAAAGACTGTGGCTTACCATGGCTGCCTGCAAGCCGAATTCTGTTGCCTGGCACCGCGTGAGTGATCTCACACACCAAACCGGCAGGCCCTCAATATAAGAGGAAAAATGCGACCTTGTAACGAAAGCACATGTGCTGTGTAATGGGAACAGCAAAATTTAACGTGAAAGAGTGTACCCATTGTTCTCTAAAATGTGTCTTTTTTAACCACCTCTCCCTTGTCCTCCACCAGCTGCAAATGTTTCTCCTTCGCAGAGGCTAGCAAAGATTGGAAGAAGAAAACGGCGGACTCGGGATGATACGTTCACGGAGCTCCAGATGTCCTCCCACGCTGAAAGAGCACAGCAGAATGCGTGGAGGCAGTCAATGTCAGACTACAGAAAAGCACAATATGAATGAGAGGAGAGGTGGTGGGCTGAATCGCGGGATGAAAAGAGCAAGTGGCGGGCTGAAGATGATAGGTGGCATCAGCTTGCAGACAGAAGGCAAGAGTTGATGCTCCGGCTGCTGGAGCATCAAACTGATATGCTCCAGCATATGGTTGAGCTGCAGGAAAGGCAGCAGGAGCAGAGACCACCGCTACAGCCCCTGTGTAACCAACAGCCCTCCTCCCCAAGTCCCATTGCCTCCTCACCCAGATGCCCAAAAACACAGTGGGGGGGCCTCCGGCCACCCAGTCACTCCACCCCAGATGATTGCCCGAGCATCGGAAGGCTGGCCTTCAATAAGTTTTAAAGTTTTAAACTGCAGTGTGTCCTTTTCCTTCCCTCCTCCCCCACTCCTCTCGGGCTACCTTGGCAATTATCCCCCTAGTCGTGTGATGAATTAATAAAGAATGCATGAATGTGAAGTAACAATGACTTTATTGCCTCTGCAAGCAGTGCTCGAAGGGGGGAGGGGAGGGTGGGGTGGTTGGTTTACAGGGAAGTAGAGTGAACTGGGGGGTGGGGGAGGTGGAGGGTTCATCAAGGAGAAACAAACAAACAGAAGTTTCACACCGTAGCCTGGCAAGTCACAAAACTCGTTTTCAAAGCTTCTCTGATGAGCACCGTGCCCTGCTGTACTCTTCTAACCGCCCTGGTATCTGGCTGTGCGTAATCAGCGGCCAGGCGATTTGCCTTAACCTCCCACCCTGCCATAAATGTCTCTCCCTTACTCTCACAAATATTGTGGAGCGCACAGCAAGCAGCAATAACAATGGGGATATTCTTTTCGCTGAGGTCTGAGCGAGTTAGTAAGCTGCGCCAGCGTGCTTTTAAACGTCCAAATGCACATTCCACCACCATTCGGCACTTGCTCAGCCTGTAGTTGAACAGGTCCTGACTACTGTCCAGGCTGCCTGTGTACGGCTTCATGAGCCATGGCATTAAGGGGTAGGCTGGGTCCCCAAGGATCACGATAGGCATTTCAACATCCCCAACGGTTATTTTCTGGTCCGGGAAGAAAGCCCCTTCCTCCAGCTTTCGAAACAGACCAGAGTGCCTGAAGACGCAAGCATCATATACCTTTCCCAGCCATCCCAAGTTGATGTTGGTGAAACGTCCCTTGTGATCCACCAGGGCTTGCAGCAGCATTGAAAAGTACCCCTTGCGGTTTATGTACTCGGTGGTTTGGTGCTCCGGTGACAAGATAGGGATATGGGTTCCGTCTATCGCCCCACCACAGTTTGGGAATCCCATTGCAGCAAAGCCATCCACTATGGCCTGCACGTTTCCCAGAGTCACTACCCTTGATATCAGCAGGTCTTTGATTGCCCTGGCAACTTGGATCACAGCAGCCCCCACAGTAGATTTGCCCACTCCAAATTGATTCCTGACTGACTGGTAGCTGTCTGGTGTTGCAAGCTTCCACAGGGCTATCTCCACTCGCTTCTCAACTGTGAGGGCTGCTCTCATCCTGGTATTCTGGCGCTTCAGGACAGGGGAAAGCAAGTCACAAAGTTCCATGAAAGTGCCCTTACGCATGCGAAAGTTTTGCAGCCACTGGGAATCGTCCCAGACCTGCAACACGATGCGGTCCCACCAGTCTGTGCTTGTTTCCTGGGCCCAGAATCGGCGTTCCACGGCATGAACCTGCCCCAGTAACACCATGATTTGCACATTGCTGGGACCCGTACCTTGTGTGAGGGCTGTGTCCATGTCAATTTCCTCATCACTCTCGTCGCCGCACTGCAATCGCCTCATTGGCTGGTCCTGGTTTTGCTTTGGCATGTCCTGGCTCTGCATATACTCCAGGACAATGCGCGTGGTGTTCATAGTGCTCATAATTGCCGCGGTGATCTGAGCGGGCTCCATGATCCCAGTGCTATGGCGTCTGGTCTGAAAAAAGGCGCGAAACTGACGGAGGGAGGGAGGGGCGACTGACGACATGGCGTACAGGTACAGGGAATTAAAATTAACGAAGGTGGCTGTGCATCAGGGAGAAACACAAACAACTGTCACATAGAATGGCCCCCCCAAAGACTGAACTCAAAACCCTGGGTTTTGCAGGCCTTTGATTTCACGGAGGGAGGGGGAAGCAAATGAATACATCTATTTTTTACATCTTAAGCTGGCAGCAGACGGTGCAGCATGACTGATAGCCCTCGGCATCTTCTGGGTGCTTGGCAGAAGATACTGTACTACGACTGCTAGCCATCATCGTCAAGACGGTTCAATAGGACTGCCGGCAGGACTGAGTCTCCAGGAGACAAAGCATGTCTGCCCAGGTGCCGCTGATTGAACTGGAATATGACGACGATGGATATCAGTCTTAGTACACCATCTACTGCCAAAAGGCAAGGGGCTGCTGCTGTGTAGCAATGCAGCCCCACGTCTGCCAGCACCCAGATAGCCGATGACGGCTACCAGTCATACTGCACCGTCTACTGCCAAAAGGCAATTAGCTGCTGCTGTGTAGCAATGCAGTACCACGTCGGCTGGCACCCAGATGACATATGGTGACGGTGAGCTGAGCTGAGCTGAGCGGGCTCCATGCTTGCCGTGGTATGTTGTCTGCCCAGGTAACCCAGGTAAAAAGGCGCGAATCGATTGTCTGCTGTTGCTCTGACGGAGGGTGAGGGGCCTGACGGCATGTACCCAGAACCCCCCACGACACTGTTTTGCATCATCAGGCATTGGGATCTCAACCCAAAATTCCAATGGGCGGTGGAGACTGCGGGAACTGTGGGATAGCTACCCACAGTGCAACGCTCCGGAAGTCGACGCTAGCCTCAGTACAGTGGACGCGGTCTGCCAGCTTCATACACTTAGAGCATTTTATGTAGGGACACACACAATCGACTGTATAAAACCGATATCTATAAAACCGGCTTCTATAAATTCGACCTAATTTTGTAGTGTAGACATACCCTGGGTCTCTGACTCCCCCTCTACTCTAAGCAGAGGACAATACCAGTTCTTACCTAAAATAAACGTTGTGGCAACTGCAAAAATAGCTTCTATAGGAAGTTAACCTGTTAAATGAATATACTGAACAAATAACACTATTTCACTAAACAACTTTTTGGGGCATAAAATTAGATTTAAAAAGGTGCTTCTGTTTTCCACACATCTGTGCAACAGATGGAAGAAATAAGGCAAGTGACTGCTGATGTCCATGGGTATTTGGAATCTGGCTAAAGGAAGAAGCTACCCCTCACTGCTCCTTTCCTTATTACTATCCCAAGGACAAATGCCTGTACATACAGCCGCTCATGCAGCTCTGTTGCAGTAACCACAGCATAGACAGAAACGATTGGACACAAGAGGGCGAGGGTGATAACTTGCAGTGCAACTAGAAGGATATGCAACTCTTGCAGTCAATCTATAAGCAGGGAGAACAAATGTCTCAATTTAGCCATCATTTTAATTGATGCTTTCTGAGAAGCCCACGTTCAGTGAGATAAAAGCAGAGAACCTGTCTTATGATGCGCAGTACATTAATGGTATTTGAATCTGAAAGGCAAAGGATTTATTCAATATACAGGTCATCAACTGTACAGTTTAAAAGCTTTTAATTGCTAAAGAAGTGCTCTGTATCAGGGTCTCATTTCACAGAAAGAAACTCACCTCATCAGGAAAAAAAAATGGACCAACCCAGAGGATCATAAAATTCAGGGCTGGACAGAAAAGAATCAGTGTTTGTGCACTTGGAAAGAAAAACAGGAGCAGCTGCCACCATTTGTCTCCCTGCGGCCCAAATTCAAAACAAGCTCGCCATTAGACAACAGGGCTTATTAAGGCAAGTAACTGTTTAATGTACACATAGAGCAAGAAAAGAGAGCCCCATCTCTTTGCCTTTAATCTGAAGCTCTGGCTTTCTGGTCCTTGCTCACACTTGTCTCAGGCTATGTCTACACTACCAGGGTACATCAACCTGAGTTACGCAACTCCAGCTACGTGAATAACGATGTAGCTTAGGTTGACTTATTACGGGATCTACACCACGCTGGGTTGACAGGAGAGTCTTACCTTACTCCTCTCGTTCCTGGTGGAGTACCAGGGTCGACTGGAGAGTGCTCTGCTGCCAATTTAGTGGGTCTTCACTAGACCCACTAAATCGATCCCGGTGCATCGATCACTGGAGCATCGATCCCATGGTAGTGTAGACATAGCCTCAGTTTGACTCACTACTGATGGACATACTCAAACTGTCCAAAGATGACTTTAAATTGACAGTAACTAGTTCTTAAGATTTGTTTCTGGCTTTTGCCGTGCTATAAAATACTGTTCATATTAAGTGTTCCCCAGGAGTTGCACTTTCCCCAAAGATTATTGTGCTCTGCTTCTCGGGTTTTGTTACAACCCCCAGCCCGTGGTGAACCATTACTGCTACAGCACCACGTTCCCAAGAAAGAAGCAACCTAGTCATGGACCCCAGGGCTAGTTCCATTTTCATATAAAATGGGAGAGCCACAGAGAAATCAAAGCAGGGATGTGCAAACTGGAAAAAGAAAGCCGTGAAAATACGAAGAGCTATTTAAAAGCCTAGTATGGTCATTAAAAGTCTACATGCTCCCTAACTCCTGTTAGCAAATCTGACCTCAATCATTTCTGTCACACCAAACTCACACATAACAAAGCCAGCATCGTTCTTGCCTTAAGTAACACTGGCACTGTTGAACCTTACAGCAATACTAAGCAATGAATGCATGAAACAAAAGGAACATCAGAGTCACAGACATTCTGGCAATTTCTTTCTTTTTTCCCCAAAGACTCGTTGCTCAGACATGTAGATGGAAAGGGATTAGACACTATGGGACTGCGAAGACTGCAGATGGCTCCACAATTGTTCCCCAATTAATTTTTTCTGACAGAACATTACCACTCAGCACAAAGTAAGATGAGTAATTCCTTCTCTTATTGACCGTCCACCATAGCCGCTAATAAGAGTAAATGACAAATTAATTACCAGTAGCTTAAACGAGAGGCATAATGCTGACAACATATATAATGAAAAATTGCAACAAACGTAACTTGTAAATTCAAACCATCCCCTTTCATGACTGAGCAACAGCAATATTTAATATATGCATTGGTGTAGCCATGTTGGTCCCAGGATATGAGAGAGACAAGGTGGGTGAGGCAATATCTTTTATTGGACCAACTTCTGTTGGAGAGAGAAGCGCTTCGAGCTTACACGGAGCTTTTCTTCAGGTCTGGGAAATATACTCAGGCCAGATCTACACTACACTCCCACTTACTTCAGAATAATTTAGAAAAACAACAAGGAGTCCAGTGGCCACCGGATTCCTTGTTGTTTTTGTGGATATAGACTAACACTGCTACCTCCTGATACTTGACACCATGCAAGAATAATTTATGTCATTCAGGGGTGTGAATAAGTCACACCGACCTAAGCACCAGTATGGATAGCACTATCATGCCGACATAACTACCGCCTCTTGTGGAGGTGGATTTATTATACCAATGCAAGAGCTCTCTCCCGTCAGTGCAGAGCGTTTTCACCAAACGCTCTACAGCGGTGCAGCTCCGCTGATGTCATGCTTCTAGTACAGAGTCAGTTTCATTGTCATAGCTAAATGTAAAGCAGAACAGATTGTTTAGCATAAGTAGTTAACATATTTCAAGTCACCATTCAAGATGACGTGACCCATGAACATTAACTCCCAGCCATAGGAGAGGGGGGAAAGCTGGGGGGGCGGGGGAGGTTAAGTTATAGATTGTTGTAATAAGCAATAAATCCAGTGTCTCTATTCAGTCCATGATTTTTAGTATCTAGCCAAGTCATGAATTTAAGCTCACAGGATTATCTTTTGAAGGTATTATGCGGGTTTCCTTTGAGGATGAGGATTCTTTTGGTTTTCAAACAACCCTCCATACTCTCCAAGCTCGTTATCAGAAGCAAACGCCCCAGAGACCAGGACCCACCAACTCAAAGCAGCACCAGATCTTGCCAAAACACCACATGTAAAACCTGTAGTCAAACCTCCACTGCTACTACGCTCTTGATTAACTCTCACAAAAAAATTAATAGAAGATAAAAACACCACATCGTTTGTGGGTGAACATTTTTGACAAAGCGATCACTCTATAGCTGACATCAGTCAACGGAAACCTGCACGACACCTGCAAAAGATGAACTTGGGAGCTTAAATTCATAACTTTGCTAGATACTAAAAGACATGGACTCAATAGAGACATTGGATTTATGGCTTATGCTAAACAATCTGTTCCACCTGTACTTCGATATGGCATGAGTACATTTCCCAGACCTGAAGAAAAGCTCTGGGTAAGCTCAAAAGCTTCTCTCTCTCACCAAAAGAAGTTGGTCCAATAAAAGATATAACCTCACCCATCATGTCTCATCAGTATTTATTAACTGACTTAATATTTCCTGCAATCCACTTCCATGTTTATTTTATGAAATCCTGTTTTACACCAGCCACACAGACATTGCAAAGCTGTAGCATCAAGACAGGCTAAACATCATTTGACCTGAACTGAACTATTAATATCAACCACTAATTTCATATAAACAGAAATAAAACCTGGGAAGAAGCTGCAAAGGAGTAACTTGACTTTGAAACACAAAGCCCTGTCTACACCATTGCTAACATGGGTCCAGCTCCATCAGTTTTGGCAATGTTGGGAGCCCCAGCATAGAAGGGAATTTTTGCCCCATATCCATGCAAATCCCCCAAGTAGCTGCGCTACAGCAGTGTAAGAAAGGTTTGCATTTGAGAGAATTACTGGAACCTAAATGTGCAAAAAAGCAGTAAGATTTATCCTCAGACATACGGACATGAATTTTGTGAAGAATCAAGATAACCTGTCTGCACACAAAGGCAATAGATTTCCCAAGATATGTATGTATCCAGTGCATGAGGAGAGGATCAATCCATTCATTTTGAAATGAAACACACAGAATGAATGGGTACCTGAATAATGGGGATACAAATCCAGCATGGGGTTTCTATGATAAAAAGGTAAAACTTTTTAAAGGGAGATCACCAGAAAAGGTAGAACAGCACCATAACCAACATGATCATTTATATAAGGGTCATGCTCATTACAGGGTCTATGTTCATCAAAGGTTTCTAATGCTACCTGACTTCTGCTCTTTTCTTCTCAACTATCAGTCTCTGGGTGACCCACCTTATTGCTCCTAACAGTGCCCACGGTATGCTCCAGCAGCACCAACTGGTTACATCTGGTAATTCATGTAAGTGTCAACACGTGACTTTCACTGGTTCATATCTGGTCAGGGCAGTGAATGACAAGATTCAAAGATATGTGCTGCAGTGTTTTCAACAGCGCAATTCATGTATAACCTCACTTGTATGCTTGCTCCCCGTTAGTTTTTGTCAATAGCTGTAAGAAAGTTCACGGATAATGGAAGTAAGGTGAGAATACAAAATGACCAACATCCTGAAAGATACTAAGTAGGAGGAACGGTTGGGTTTCTCACTCTTGCTGTCAGATTCTCAGCAGTAACATCTGACAAAGATCTAGAATGAGCGCAATGTGGCTACCCTGGGATATCTTGTGTGGTTACACCAACCAAAAACTGGCTGCTGAGAGCCCTCCAGTAGAAAGGACTTTAACATTGCCTAAGTGGCATTCCCATCAGCAAGAACAAGAAAAGAAAGACAGCAGTTATTTTCAACATAGTCCTTAATCAGAGGCCCAGTTAATGAATTAGAATCTAAAGAAAAAAGCTGGTTGGACTATCCAAAGAGATTTGTTCATTCTCAATAAACGACCTTTATTACATGAGTCAAATCTTAGACTCAAGTGGTGGGAAAAGTTAATGAAGGTAGAACCTTAATCTGTTTCAGAAAAGAATTTTGGATAAACATGCAAATATACCTTGCCTTTCTAAAGCACTTCATTCTTCCAGCTGACATTTCTACAACCAGAAAGTAAGATTCACATACACTAGCTACCAAGAATCAAATGACTCACTGGAGACCTTCATAAATGTTGAGACATCCACGGCGATAATAGTCCATGACAATCTACGTTTTTTAGCAGGACATTTAGATATGAAAGAACCCTTTAATAATCCAGATAACTAGAAATAAATCTGGTTTTTCAATCAGGGAAGGCTTCCCAGATGTTTAGGCCTTTATCCCTGTGACAGAACCTCTCCTTTTCCGGATCATCACTCGAAAGGGGGAAAAGGGGGGGGGAGCATTTGGCATATTAGTTAGCGACTAGAAAAATGATAGCAAAGTCAATTTTCTGAGTTGCGCCCATACAAGAAGCACTAGTACAGTTGTGTTCGTAGAGTCATGAAAAGAAGCAAAAAAAACACAGAGGACAATTATATACATAATACAGTTTGAGGGGGAAAACACATACTACATATGAAGGATAGCATCAGGGCAAGGTTCATGACATTTAGGGTCTCTAGAGCCCTTAATCCAGCCTTGGAGAGAAAAATCAAGTTAAATTAGTTCTGAAAAAATATAGCAGCACGAAACAACAAATGAGAACAAAACACAAAATGCACCTGTTGAGTAATTTTCAGAGCTACAAAGAATGACCTACGATGACACTGATCTAACCCAACTAGCGCCTGTGAGCAGTTAGAAACAGATTGCTAGAGCAGCTTCAGGGATTGACAATTTCTGGGTTTAAAATTCACCAAAAAGCAGTAAAAACACCATAAATATAAAACTACAGCTCTTCAACATACATTGTCCACACAGACTCCACTCTTGGTACGTGTGTGCCCCACTCGCACAAGATCAGATGTTTTAGTCAACAGAGTCTGTTGGGACAAACCTGTGCTCTAGACATCCTCACATCCCTCACCCGAAGGATGGAGCAGGCCCAACCAACCAAGATGGTCTGCAACACTGGGTCCTTATTCAGCCGCTTACAGTTGTCTGGGAATTGTCTGCTGACAATCTGTTAGTGAGTCTGAAAGCCTGGAAGATGCAGTGCCTTCAGCATGATAAATACACCAAGTTCAGAGCTGAATGGCCTCCAGAGAGCTGGTGACCTGGCTACTCCCTGCCTGTAGACATAACGCACAGCTGTGGTGTTGCCTGTGAGCACCTGGATTGTGGATCCCTGGAGTAAAGGCTGAAATGATTTTGCATACCAAGTGGATGGCTCTGAGATCCAGGACATTTACGTGCAGACTAGCTTCCTGAAGGATCACATCCCCTGCATTTGAAGGAGCGCATCCCCCTATTCCTCAGTGGAGGCATCGTCACCAGTGTCTTGATTGGAAGAACTGCAGAGAAGGGTACTCCCTTGCACACCTGAAGAGGGTATTTCCACCAGTTTAGCAAGGAGATGACTACTTGCAGGACTGGGACCATCATATATCCATGCGGTGCCTGCTGGATAGATACACTGATTTTAACCACCTTTGTAAGGAATGTAGGTGAAGCCTAGCCAACTGCTTCACATAGGTGCATGAGGCCTTTCGTCCAGAAGTCTAAGGCATGCTCTTACGATGTCTGAGAGGGACAGAAGTTGGTTGATGAGGTTCGCTGTAGTTTGGAACCTCTCTTACGTAAGGTAAACTTGCACTGACATGGAATCTAACTCAGCTCCTATAAAACTATGTTCTGAGTTGAAATAAATATATTTTTCACTGTTGACTTTGAGACCCAATGCACTGAAGAGCCGTACAGTCATGTGACTCAAGTTGGTCACCTGCTGGCGTGAGCTTCCTCAGATCAGCCAGAAGTTGGGACATGGACAGACCTGGTTCCCATGCTTCCTTGGACAAGCTGCCATAACTGCCAAGCACATGATGAAATACCTTCAATGCTGTGGAAAAACCAAAGTGGGAAGGATCCTGTACCAGCAGTGAGATGTTCCTATCAGGAATCTGAAGTATTTGCTGTGGGTTGGACGAATGGACATATGAAAACGGTATGCTGAAGGTCAAGAGTCATGAGCCAGTCTTGAGGATCTACCAAAGGAATTAGAGAGACCAAAGTCACCATCCTGAACTTGAATCGATGGATGGAATTTGCCAAGATGTTGAAGGTCCAGAATGGGATGCCAACAACTCCCTTTCTTCTTTGGGATGAGAAAATAATGGGTATAAAACCCCTGAACTCTAACAGTACCTCCTTCTCTAGAGATCCAAGTTGTAGACAGAAGTCCATTTCTTTCAACAGTATCTCATGAGATCCCTGAAGAGGACAAGGAAGGAGGGTAGGAAGGGACTGGAATTGGAGAGAATACTCCTTGTTGACAATTTCCAAGACACACTGGTCTGAAGTGATCAGAGTCCAGGCTTCCCAAAAATAAAAAGCCAAAGAGGGGTGGAAAGAAAGAGATCAAGAGGTTCTGTCAGGCTCTGACACTGGCATCAAACCTGCTGCCTGGCAGAAGAAGCAGAGTTTGTGAAGAGGCAGAAGAGTTACTGTTGGAAGAAACTCTGCTTCTCTCAGTGGCTCCGAAGTCTTCTGAGGCTGATGATAGTAACAGGCAGAAGGAACACTGTGGTCTTAGTGGCTTTCTTCTTGGGACTGGATCACACAGTCCCAAAGAATGCCAAGTTTTCTTGAAGTACCTTCAGCAAATGGAGAATCTGATCTATTTTGGAATTAAGTTCATTACCCTTAATGGGAAGGTCCTCAGTTGTGGTTTGGACTTCCCTGGGAATCCCAGAGGACTGAAGCTAGGAGGATGTTCTTCCACAGATGTGGCCATAGTACACACCGCTGTGTCCGATGCATCCAGTGCCGTATGTAGGGAAACGTGGGCTATTATCTGTCCCTCGGTAGCCATTTTAAATTTCACTTGTTCCTGTGATAGAGCAAAAAGCGCTCCATGAGGAACAATTTTAGATGAACCTCTAGCTTTCAGTCCACTTAGAAAAGGAGTGACATACAAAACATTGCTTAGGAGAGATCATATTTCTGAACAAAAAGAGGCACCTGGAGCACCTGACATTAAGCATGATTGCAGTTTCATTTGAGGTGCGGGGTTTGAACTCCAGGGATTTCACTTCTGCATTGCTCGAGCCCCTATCGTAGGGGTCAGGGAGCTTAGACTATAAACTGACTAAAGATTTTTTGTGCCAAAGGGCAGAGAGACTAAGACTAACTAATTAACAATACCAATAACCAACACTAGCACAGTGTGCAGAGAAGCAGGCAGACACTGCAGGGATTCTTTCAAGAGTGATAAAAAGGAAACAAGGACTTTCTCCCTAGTTTATGTCCTCGGGTGGTGGGGCATGAGGTCATCAAGGGCACTGGCACAGACACTGCTGGCCAAAATAATCCAGTCTTAGGCTCATGCAAATCAAGAGTGGAATCCATACAGGCAATCACTTGAGGAATATCACACGCCTCATTCTTTCTGCCAGGCAAGTTGTAATCACCATAAACACTAAAGCTTGTGTCTCAAGGGATTTCCTTGTTTTTGCGATTAGATCCAAACCTGTAATGTTATTTCACCACCATATTCTACATTAGTTTCTTTTCTGAAATGTTGGTTTTATAAAACATTAAAAGACTTATATTGAAAAGGCAAGTCACCTGAATTAAGATCTAGCTATTTGCAGATATCTAGTTCTGTGCATTAACAATGGGTTGTTGTTTTTTCATAAGCTGTGTTGTCCTAGCCATGTCAGTCCCAGGATA
Organism: Chrysemys picta bellii; assembly: GCF_011386835.1. Taxonomy (NCBI): domain Eukaryota; kingdom Metazoa; phylum Chordata; order Testudines; family Emydidae; genus Chrysemys; species Chrysemys picta. Next base: position 4,998,787 of record NC_088807.1, read on the forward strand.
TTAGAGAGACAAGGTCAGTGAGGTAATATCTTTTATTGGACCAACTTCAGTTGCTGAGAGAGAAGTTTGGGGCTTACACAGAGCTTTTCTTTAAATTATAAACTTACATTCAAAATCTCCAGGATATAAAGTGTGAAAGCAATATTTCCTTTTAGTTTTAAAAATATTTTTATAATCTGCTTTAAAAAAATAAAACTTCTATGATTTTAAGCCCACAAACTAATAGCATTCCTACAAATTTCACACAAGCATTCATCTCATTTCTAAAAGAACATATTGTTCTATGATTTTAAATATACTTAAGGTATTTGATAGCAATTTGAACAGTCACTTCCCCTGTTTCCCATGTTTGTATGGGTCCATTACACAACAACCAGGGAGTTAAAAAAAATGTGATTACAAAACCATAAAATAAAATTGGTACAGGGTTCAGAACATGGTGGACCACCTGAAACTCATTTGCTGAAATTGTCTAGATTGTGTGTTGACTATGCCTCCTGAAGTAACTAGGCAAAATACAATACTCAAAGACAAACAGAACAAGGAATAAACTCGATACAGTACAGATGAAACTCTCTAGAAAAGACCAAAGTTTTAGAAATACAGGCTAAATTCAGTCCTTGGGTAAGAGGTCATGAGAACCAATGGAGTTACACCTGGTTTGAATTAGATGCCTAAGAGAAGAACAAAGGGAATACTTATATTTTTCCCGTAAGGTATTCATACTTTCTCAATTTTAACTCCACTATTTTCTGTGAAAATCTGTGGTTTCTTTTTTAAACCATTATGACTCTCTGTCCATATTTATACACATTCGATATATAAGCCACAACAAAACAAAACAAAAAATATAATGTAGGACACATTCTTAAGTTTACAAGTAGACACTAACATGACTTATCCCAATCTAAACTTTTATTAGCAAAGTGGTTTTAAATATAGAATATTAGGAGCTGACAAGAAAAATATTCTGCTCTGGTATTAAATCATCCTCCAAAGAGTCATCCAGAGCAGGCCAGATTTATTCTCCTCGCCATTCATTATCTTTTGACATTTTTATTTACATTAGTTGGTGCTTCATAACTGGCTGCATCAAGTAAGTTTGCCGGTGTCCTTATTTAAAGGATTTTCACCCCTCACCCTTTACTCAGGCAGAAATTCTGCACACAATCCATATTTCTCCTTTAAATTCTGAGTGGACCTAGCGCTAGAGAAAGGTGTCAGACAGACAGCTCAGGAGACTTCAGCCCTGCATTTTTACTGGGTATTTCTCCTTGGCAGCAAAGATCTCTCTAAAGAGTAAGTGTGTCAACTTCTGGCAATACGCCGCCTTCTTTCACTGAAACATGGACTTGCGATATCTACTCAGTCTGTTATGACAATCTTGATGACTGCCAGCCAGGCGAACAGATGCTGTCACTCTATAAATTAGAGAAGGCATTGTGTACACAGCCAGCTGTGTCATAAATCCCTAGGTTAGGAAAAGGAGAGGTGCAAACATCACACCATGTCTGTGGCATCATATGGATTTGACATCTGGTTGGTTCTTTCTGTGCCTCCCATTACAGATAATAAATGCTGGGGAGTTTCTGAACGCATGTCCTGATCTAAACCAGAAATCGTTTCAGTGATCTCGGCAGTTAGTACGGAAATGCACATCTTCAGACATCTATAAAATACCTACATTACCAAATCTCTTTCTATCTCAGCATCCGTTTCTATAGCACCAAACTTGTCTACACTTACAAAATTTACTGAAATCGTTATTCTGGAATATACATTCGAGAATAGCTATTTTGGTAAGCTTCCAAGTATAGATAAGCCATAAGTATGCCCTAGGTAAACCATGATGTCCTGAGTATTTCTGCTTTGCACTTTTCCCTGGTAGAGAACATTTCTCTTGGACTATAGTCTCTACTATTTCAACACCATTTGTTATGGGTCTGTTGATTCAAGGATTAAAGTATTTGAAACAACAGGTACAGATATCAAAATAATAAAAGAGAACAAGGCCTACACCAAAAAGTTAGGCTGACCCAGCTACATTGCTCTGGGGTGTGAAAAATCCACACCCCTGAGCGATATCGTTAAGCTAACCCAATCCCTGGGTTGACAGCGGAAGGTTGACAGAAGAATAGCTACCACCTGCAGGGGAAGTGGATTATCTATGCCAACAGAAGAATCCCTCCCGTTGGCATATAGGTAGCATAGGTGGCGGGTACCATAGGCTAAGGGAGGCTGTGCCTCCCAAAACAGCCAGGCCTGGCCTTGCCCACGCTCCACCACCAGGATTCCTCTGCAGCTCCTCCTGCGTAGCGGCCCCAGCTCAGGCTGGGGCCGCACCACTCGGCCTCCCAGCGCTCCAGGATTGGGAAGGCTGGGGCCGCACCACCCGCCCTCCCGGCACTCCGGGGCACTAGCCTGGGGCTGGTGGCCGTGGTGGGTGGGCTCTGGGCTCCGGCAGGGGGATGGGTAGTCCATGATAGGTAGTGTCTACACTGAAGTGCTATAGTGATGCAGCTGCACCACTGTTGCGTTTCAAACCAAGACAAGCCCTGAGTGATGAAGTGTAAAAGCAGCTGTGAGTAAACAGTCTGCCAAGTATGTGAGACACTCTGAATCCTAAAGTGTGAACTTGTTAGAATGCCCATGAAGATTTTCTTTCCTCGTCAGTACTCTTCTCCCTTTCCCTACAACACTCTATTCACCCTCTGAAAGAGAGGGCTGACTGCTATTCTGTCTCCACAACAAATCACTAGAGACGCAAGCGTATGCTGCAAGACCCTTCCTGTTTCAAGGAGGTTCACCTCTGCAGTGTTCTCATCCAGACACAATCAGCGGCATTAATGAACCAAAGTTTAACACATTAACAACAGTTCATGAACAAGTACCGGGGGCATCTGAAGAAGTGGGTTTTTTATCTGTGAAAGCTTATGCCCAAATAAATCGGTTAGTCTTTAAGGTGCCACCGTACTCCTCGTTGATTCAGCACCAGCCGCCTCGGCTGCCAGGCCCAGTTTCTTGTAGTAAGTGGCTGCCCTGCGAGTGGGGCTGGGGGTCGGGTGGGCATAGGCAGCCCAGATGTGCCTACCTTTAAGAGGCAATACAGGCACAGTACAGTACTTGATTTTTTTTTTTTTAATTTCTGCTGCTGCCTGATTGGTTACTTCCGGTTTCACATGGTGTCCGGTTGACCGGTCTGTAACTCTGGTGTTCATATCGTTGAGGTTCTACTGTAGTATTATGTATTCCAAATACTGGTCTCCATAGACAGTCTGGATTGGTTTTATGTGATCTTTTCCTCAGTGCACTCAATGGAGAATGGCTCCTCCCTCTCTTCAGAGAGGCGTCGGCTCCAGAGGGTGAAACTCCAGCACACTCAGCCTTGCCCAAGCAGAGCAAGCACCGCATGTGTGGACGGCTGTTAGGAATTGCCCCTCCACATAACAGACAATGTTTAAAAATCCCAGTGAGAGCATCACCAGGTCAATACTTAACTAACACTAAACGGGTAGTAGGGCTATGGCCATGAGGTGGGAACGCCGCCCCTGCTAGGCAAAATTCTCCACACACGCCTAAGTGGAATACACAGCCACATCTACTCAAGGAATTATCTATTCCAGTGGTTCTCAAACTTTCTTTTTCGCAGACCACTTGAAAATTTCTGAGGGTCTCGGTGGACCACTTAATGATCTTTCCAAATGTTGTTTGTACAGTTAGCTAACTATTGTAAAGTGCTTTGGATAAAAGCGCTATGTAAAAAAAACAAACTTTTTTTGTTCTACAAATAAAAGCACACAACTCACATTTTAATATCAGTAGTCTTACCTTTCTAATGCAATGGATGTTACCCTCTCTCCCCTGCCGCGGCAACCCCCGAGCTAGGCCTGGGAAAGAGGGGAGGTCTCTCCCACACCACAGCAGCCACAGAGCTGAGGCTGGGAAGGAGAGGGGGTCTCTCCCCGGCAGCCGCAGCCCTGGAGCTGGGGAAAATCGCCTCTTTCTCTGGCCACCGCAGCCCTGCACGTCCCAAATTCCCCCCACCTCCTCTTCTCACCCCACTGCCCCCTCCCACCTACCCCCCAAGGCCATCACCTCACCTTACATGTGCATCTTCTCCAGGGTCCAGGCACCTAATTAGTGGAGCCATGCCTGAGTGGCTCCACTAATTAGGTGGGTGACCCTTCATTCTCTCGTTTGCGGTCGCCCAGGCGCGCACCTTAGAGGGAACTATCCGCGGACCACCTGAATAGAGCTTGTGGACCACTGGTGATCCGCGGACCACAGTTTGAGACCCTCTGATCTATTCCAAATATTGGTCTCCATAGCAACTGGCTTATCACATCAAGGATTTCATAGTTGCATACAGTGCAATGCTCTGAGACCAAAGCAGGTTTGCTCCTGTCTAAAATGAGGTTTCCACAAGTGATGGGACCTCGATCATATCTCATGGGAGAACATTCCACAAATTATTAGCTCTCACTGTTAGGAATCTTTCCTAATATTATATTAAAGCTAATTTGATCTTTTCTTAATTACACCCGAGCATATCTCAAAGTATCATTTAAACCATACCTTAAAACCACAGAAAAAACGCTACGTTATGTCAACATTACTGAAGTTTTTCAACTCAGCTTAATCCCATGTTTTATCCCAAATTATATTTCACTATTTTTTCAAAAGAGGTACCAACACTAAAAAGCTCATTAAAATGCAGAATACTGAAAGGAACTATGAATTTTAATACCCCTTTTTTCACCACCATTAGAAATAATGCAACAACAGTTTATAAGTTTTGCTAGTTCAATCACTTATACATTATCTATTAAAAGGCAAACTAACTACCAGAGTGGAACTATCCTAAATTTTATTTATTTGTATTATGGTACTAACTTAGAAGCCCCAACTGAGACCAAGGGCTTGTTGTGATGAGTGCTGTACAGACAAAGTACGAGGCAGTCCCTGCCCCCAAGAGCTTACAAACAAAGGAGCTATTATCCCCATTTTACAAATTGGGAACTGACCCCAGAGAGATTAAGTGATTTTCTTCAGATCACACAGGAAGTCTGGTAGAGTTTCATACTGAACATAGGTCTGCCAAGTCCCAATCAAGTGGCTTTACCACAAGACCATTTTCTTCTAAATTTAAAAAATAGGACTCCTTCTAATACACTTTGATCTCTAGAGTGGTGACCACTAAAAATTAGATTAAGCGTAGCAAAAAAATTGAGACTATGGCATGAAAGTTACTGTACTCTCTCTAAGTAGCACTCTCTTGGAAGGGTGTGAAGTAGTATTTTAGGATTCCGTTAATAAGTTTCTGTTGAATTCTAGCACAGACTGAGCAATCATAGGCAGTACAATGTTGCCAAGACATGGTCATTGTATTAAAACGTGTAATCTGGCTAGTGACAACACAACTGTGAGCCTTCCTACCATTTCTTCTGTTACTCATCCCAGAATTTTGTACACTCATAGAAAGGACATTGCTGTGAACAGAGACTATAGACTAAATTCATTCCTGCTGTAACTCCACTAAAATAAATGGAGTTACACAAAGGATTAATTTGGTCCTGTTTTAAGAGAACGAACTGGATTATGCAATCCTGAAATTTGAAGACAGATGTATAAAATCATCTGCCTGTTTTAGTGCACAGTTTGGTCTTTTGGTTTCTGTTACCTTCTTACCGGGTCACAGCTCTATGATTCCAAATTCAGTTCTATTATTCCAAAACCTGACAGCCATTTTACGTTTATAAGGTTTTGGCAATTACAGGAAAATTTCAGAAAATGGTTTCTTAAAAAGTTACCAATGCTGACAGTGTGAAATACTGTCTGAAAATCCTGGTAATCTTTGGCACAATACAAGATACAGATGCATCAAATTTTTAAACTTGCCAATACCCCAAACTACCTTTTCCTTTGTATGCATTAAGGAAGGATAAAGATTACTAATGATGGATCATCATTACAGTACAATTACTGCCACAATTGTTATTTACATTGTGAGTACATCTAAAGACAAGTATCAGGTTGGATCCCACTGTGCCTGGCAATGTACTAATATATATTATGGGGTTCCAATCTCATTGCTGCTGCTTCCCCCCATCCACAAGGCTTGTTACCCTGTCAAAGAAGGATATTAGGTTAGTTCAATGGTCCTCAAACTTTTCCCCTCAAACCCCCATTACCAGTCGACGCCTCCTCTCCCACTCACTGCCCCACCCCCAAGTGGAGTTGCAGCCGGGCCGGAGGCCAAAAGCAAGAGTCGGGCCATAGCCACAATTGGGGCAAGGGCCAAAGTAGAGTTGGGTGACGCTCCTACCTCGCCCCCTCATGGGGGCTGGCCCAGGCCCCGCTGCGCCCCTCCAGACGTTCCTCTGTACTCCCCTAGGGAAGGGCGTGCCAGTTTGGGGACAACTGGGTTAGTTTGACTTGATTTGTTCTTGACAAATCCATGCTGACTGTTACTTATCACCTTACTATCTTCTAGGTGCTTACAAACTGATTGCTTGATTATTTACTTCTATTTCTTTCCAAGTACCAAAATTAAGTTGATTGGCCTATAATTCTGTGCGTTGTCCTTATTCCCCTTTTTATAGGTAAGTATTATATTTGCCCTTTTCCAGTCCTCTAAGATCTCTCCTGTCCTCCATGAGTTCTCAAAGATAATCACTAATGCCTCAAAGATCTCTTCAGCAAATTTCTTAGGTATTCTAAGGTGCCAACTTGAAGACATCTAATTTGTCTAAGGGCTTATTCATAGATTCATAGATTCTAGGACTGGAAGGGACCTCGAGAGGTCATCGAGTCCAGTCCCCTGCCCGCATGGCAGGACCAAATACTGTCTAGACCATCCCTGATAGACATTTATCTAACCTACTCTTAAATATCTCCAGAGATGGAGATTCCACAACCTCCCTAGGCAATTTATTCCAGTGTTTAACCACCCTGACAGTTAGGAACTTTTTCCTAATGTCCAACCTAGACCTCCCTTGCTGCAGTTTAAACCCATTGCTTCTGGTTCTATCCTTAGAGGCTAAGGTGAACAAGTTTTCTCCCTCCTCCTTATGACACCCTTTTAGATACCTGAAAACTGCTATCATGTCCCCTCTCAGTCTTCTTCACTTACAATGCTTCACAGCACAGCTGCACCACTGTAACACTCAGGGCATGTCTTGATTTACAATGCTGCAGTGGCACCGGTGCAGCATGTGTGGTGAAGACACTTTGCGGATGGGAGAGAGCTCTCCCAGCAGCATAAAAAACCACCCCCGTGAGCAGCATAAGCTATGTCAGTGGGAGAAGCTCTACCGCCAACATAGCACTGTGCACACTAGCGCTTATGTCAGTGTAACTTCAGGGGGGTGGAATATTTATGCCCCAAGCAACATAAATTTTGCCAACATAGGGCGTAGTGTAGACGTAGCCTCGGCGTAGACGCTACCTATGCCAGGTAGTTCTTCCATCAGCAGAGGTAATCCACATCCCTTAGAGGGGATAGCTAGGTCGAAAGAAGAATTCGTCCATTGAACTGCCATTGTCTACAAGGGGATTTAGGTCAGCTTAACTATGTCACCCAGAGTTGTGGATTTTTCAAACCTCTGAGCAACGTAGCTGGGTTGACCTAGTTTTCTAGTGTAGGCGAGACCTACATAATTCTTAACTCATTCTTTCCCTATTTTAGCCTCAGATCTCATGCCACTGACACCGATGTTCACTATATTACTTGCCCAATCACTGCTAACCTTTTTGATGAAAACAAACAAAAAAAATGCATAATTAATATTAAAAATCATGCATGATTAGGCTGTGGAACTCATTGCCAAAGGGCATCGCTAAGGTCAAGAATTAGCAAGATCAAAAGGTGAATTGAACACTTATATGGGTAACAAGAATATCCATAGTTAATGGTAACAAGAAGTATTGGAAGGGATATAAAATCTCATGCTTTAGAGATTAAACCAATTTGACAATTAGGGATTAGGATGGGACCTTAATGGGGTGCAGATTACCCACTATCTGCCTACTGTGTGGATTCTTGCACTATTTTCTGAACATGTGGTGGTAAGCACGGTCAGAGACAGGACACTGGACTAGACAGATCATGGGTCTGATCCAATCTGGCAATTTCTATTTTCCTAACAAGGCATGGATAACAAGAAAGCCAATTTTAATATGCCAATCCTCAAATAACCAATTTTTCTCTCACTGAACAGAATAAGTGTTTTGTCACTTTACAGGACGACTAATTGCTCAATCCAATCACTTTGTTGTGGTGATTTTCAGCCTAAAACACTGCCAATTACAATTACAAGTGTTAACGTGGCAGTTAAAAGTCACAATTTGCTTGCGGCTTTATTTTCTGCATGTCTCATAGTGAATCAGGAAAGGGCCAGGAATGCACTGGCTATGTTCATTTTACTAATTTTATATTTTAAATTACAAGTTAATCTGTTTTATGCACTAATAAAATGTACATTAATTGTAATCAGGCTTCAGCCAAATGAAATAAGCGGTAAAATTCAGTACTGTATAAACTGTTTACATGGGATGCTTGTTTAACTGAGACATGGATATACACAGAGGAGACCCTTAAATCGGTTCTCCTGAATTTAAAACAAAATGCAGATACAGATATGCACAATTGCCGTTTCATACAGGCATTTCCTAGCCAAGTTATGAGCTCTTTGTATGATCCAAGGTATATAGAGTTAAAAAAACCTCTATATACAGAAGATTTATACACAAACACTTACTTATAAAAAGCTACAAAGAGAATATCCATTACTCTAATCCACAATTTGGTTTATAAATGACAATTCTTCAAGGATGTTATAGGCACTTTTCCTCATGGAGGACTAGGCTCGTAGCAAATCTGAAGTTTTAATGAACATTTTGAATTACCTGAACACAAAGAAAACAGGGGGGCATTTCAGCAAACATTCTACACACACTTGAAAAAATCCATGTGTTAAACAGAGAACTAACATGGGAAATATCAGTCTGACGAGTCAGTTTAAAAAAACAAACAAACAACAAAAAACACACCGAGTTCCTGTAAATGGAGGTTTAGAATGAAAGTTCTACCTCAACCCCAATTTGCTGCTGCAACGCTATAATCTGCAGAATTGTCTCTAAATGGATTTAGCAACGTTTTTTCATGATGTGTCAGTGACGGTAAGGTAACATCTTTTTGAGCTATACAGACTAACACGGCTGTTACTCTGAAACTTAGAATTTACATTAATCTTTCTACGTTTTCATGCATTTGAAAAGGACTGTGCTGGATAAAGGCTCTCGTGTTAAGAAATGTCTGAGGAAGTTATCAGCTTGTTTAATTCCCTCTTCACTTCCAGCACATAGACAGAGGAATTGTACTAGCTAGCACTCTCCGAGATGGTTCATCGAACACTTCACTCCCTATATATGGAAGTGGAAATTATTTTTAATCCGTTTGAGAAGAACTGCAGCAGGTTTTGGCTACATTAAATACACTAAAAACAACTTTCATTGCTTGGAATAAAAGCAGAGATTTTAAACTGTATATAATTTCCAATTATACATTAAGGCAGAGAGTATTATCAATAATTTAAAGGTAAAAAAAATGAGAAAGCTGCTGTAATTATCCTAGAATCAGGCATTATAAACCCAGGAAATTCAAAGTTAAGGTTATTCATAGATTCATAGATTATAGGACTGGAAGGGACCTCGAGAGGTCATCGAGTCCAGTCCCCTGCCCGCATGGCAGGACCAAATACTGTCTAGACCATCCCTGATAGACATTTATCTAACCTACTCTTAAATATCTCCAGAGACGGAGATTCCACAACCTCCCTAGGCAATTTGTTCCAGTGTTTAACCACCCTGACAGTTAGGAACTTTTTCCTAATGTCCAACCTAGACCTCCCTTGCTGCAGTTTAAACCCATTGTTTCTGGTTCTATCCTTAGAGGCTAAGGTGAACAAGTTCTCTCCCTCCTCCTTATGACACCCTTTTAGATACCTGTAAACTGCTATCATGTCCCCTCTCAGTCTTCTCTTTTCCAAACTAAACAAACCCAATTCTTTCAGCCTTCCTTCATAGGTCATGTTCTCAAGACCTTTAATCATTCTTGTTGCTCTTCTTTGGACCCTTTCCAATTTCTCCACATCTTTTTTAAAATGCGGCGCCCAGAACTGGACACAATACTCCAGCTGAGGCCTAACCAGAGCAGAGTAGAGCGGAAGAATGACTTCTCGTGTCTTGCTCACAACACACCTGTTAATACATCCCAGAATCACGTTTGCTTTTTTTGCAACAGCATCACACTGTTGACTCATATTTAGCTTGTGGTCCACTATAACCCCTAGATCCCTTTCTGCCGTACTCCTACCTAGACAGTCTTTTCCCATTCTGTATGTGTGAAATTGGTTTTTCCTTCCTAAGTGGAGCACTTTGCATTTGTCTTTGTTAAACGTCATCCTGTTTAACTCAGACCATTTATACTTAAAAGAAATCCGAACATGTTACTGTAAGGTGCAAGAAATGCAGTTAAGACATCCAAACAACCTTAACTCTGCCCTGTAGTAATTGTCATGCATAATTAAGGAGTCATTTTAGTGTCAGTGATTTTTAAAGAATTTCTTTTCATATTTTTCCTCTCACAGAATCACTACAAGAAGGAATTAACATTGCTTGGGTGCACTGATTGTCAAAACCTGTTAGCAATTTTCAAGCAAGAACAATGTTTTAAAAAGCCACTGCTCACTAGAAGGGTTAACTTTTTTCCTGGCCAGTATCAACAGGATGGTAATGAATTAGAAGTCTTTCAGAATAAGCTCTGACACTGAACAACACTGAAGGCAAATCTCTGTAGCCCTGATGTTATCAAGACCCCCACTGTGAGAGTATTCACTGAAACATTTACTGGCTCAAAGCCTTGCCTTGTTTGGTATTTAACTTTATACTTCCTGAACTGCCATTGTCACTCTGATCAAGCAATAGTCTTGATTTTAAACTTCCTGAATAATCACTGTACAGTAAACTGAGTAGAATCTCTAACAGACAGTTACAACGGCCATCCGTCATCGACCTAGAAGTACGCACACCTTTCCTCAGAACTAGTCATCTATTCAGGCTCCATTAGGCCACAGTTTATATGTCTGTAGAATCAGTTACTAAAACCTACAAAAGAAATTTGCATCTTTCTTTATGCAAACTTGCTACTGGTTGATGGGCCTTTCCTGGGAAGACAAAGCCATCTGTGTACCTCCCTCCCTTCATCAACCTCCCCTCTCCTGGCTCCATGCTTTCCTAGCTGCCTAGGACACCACAAACCTCAAACTTGGGAGCAGGCTCCCATTCACGCCTTCTTGTAGCCCATTCCCAACAGTTGACATCCACCCTAACTGAATTGGCCTCGTTAGCACTGACCCCCCCACTTGGTAAGGCAATTCCCATCTTTTCATGCGCTGTATATTTATACCTGCTTACTGTATTTTTCACTCCAGGCTTCTGATGAAGTGGGTTATAGCCCACAAAAGCTTACGCCCAAATTTGTTAGTCTCTAAGGTGCCACAAGGACTCCTCGTTGTTTTTACTTGTAGAGGAGACTAACATGGCTACCCCTCTGAAACATTTAAATTAATGCATTAGTCTTCACATTTAAGCAAAATCATGTTTCCATCATCCAGAAATGGGAGGAAACATTTTAAATGTAGAGCAGGGGTTCTCAAACTGGGGGTCGGGACCCCTTAGGGTGTCACAAGGTTCTTACATAGGGGGTCGCGAGCTGTCAGCTTCCAACCAAACCCCACTTTGCCTCCAACATTTATAATGGTGCTAAATATATAAAAAAGCATTTTTAATTGATGGGTGGGGGGGTCGCACTCAGAGGCTTGCTATGTGAAAGGGGTCACCTGTAAAAAAGTTTGAGAATCACTGATGTAGGGGGAGGAAGTCAAAAATTGTCATTCATTTGAAATATTTCATTCTGTAGCTGTGCAAAGTCAAAAAGCCCTCTATGTGGGAAAACAGTGGTAACTGCAGTAGGATATTAGCATGGTGACTGTCCCATGGCCACAGAGCCATTGAGATTTAACCCAATTACCTGTCAAACGAATGACACATTATTGAGACCTCAAGTGCAAGTTTCATTCACTGAGCTCTCCAGAGGCCGAAAGAGATCTGTTTAGTGAAATAAAGGACTGCACAGAGCAAACCAGATATGTAAATTTCTCATCTCTACAAATGATAGATCTCAGTGTTTTGATCTAAAACAATACAGTTGATTTGGCAGTCTGCTGCCAAACCCAGCCCAACACTATCATTAGAGGAGAGGTTTTGTCTGGATTGCCATGAATCATTCATTTACCATGTATTTCTTATTCACACAAAACCACTTTCAGATCATTGTTCAAACTGCTTCATTGACTACCAAGCTCTTTAAATGGCTGCTAGAATTTCAGAGCCAGGAGAGGCTCTGCTTGTTGTCAGAGGCAAGAAAACACTTCTTGCAGGACATAGGGTTCGGGGGGAGACAAATGTCAAAAGAAAGTTCCCTAAAATTGATGACTCGTAGCTTAAAACAGCAGTTTCTAACTTTTTCCGACGCCACCACCACTCTCCTAGAATAAGACCTCGACAGTGCCCACCACCTCCCATTTATTATGGACATTTTGCAATGGTTTAGGCTCCTCAGGATCCCACAATCGGTTTTGAAACAGCTCAAACTCCAGCACAGGTTCAGGTGCACCCAGTTGATTGCTATGTCTATAGTGCAGCGTTCCCTCTAATTTTATGGGTCAACTGAATGCAAATAAAAGATGACGGGTAACAGATGTAAGTGGCAAATGTTCAAGTACTAGAGTCCAAGTCTACAATGTTAGATACAATCTTAGTTAATAAAGTAAGTTATAAACTCCTTGGGGCAGGGACTAAATCTTCCTCCATGTTGATACTGCCAGGCACAAGTTTGCCATTCAGCAAAAAATAATCCAGTCCCTGATACCTGTCTGCGTTTATTTAATTCCACCTACTAAAATACGATAATAGGGCACCAAACAGCTGTTAAAGTCATAAATTTTAGGTGAATTTTATCTAAAGTAACTCTCTGCTCTCTACGTTATAAATAAATATATGCTGTTGTAAGTACCCCTTCTAGTACCAGAACCACGGTACTCTCAACCCAAGAAGGACTCCAACAGAAAAGAAGATCTGTTATGTTTATAAGGATCTCACTCCTTCTGACTACAGTACAAAATACAGGCTCCCAAGAGGAAAATAAAAAGGTGGAGAGGGCTGTCATTTCAGTAGTGGTATAAATGCACATGGTACCTTATAGACAGACAATGCCCCGAAGAGCTTGCAAGTCTAACCTTGGTATAGAAAAAAGCTAAAGTGTCACAGGACAATAACCGGAAAAGATACGGCTCTGAAGTTATAACATAGTCTTATTCCCCATACAGGTATTACAACATACAAGGACAAATTCCAAAATTCCACCTACACCTGGGGAAAGGAAGAGAGAGGTGAGCTTTAGAGACTAGAAATACCGTACTAAAACATGCCACATCTGCTTAGCTAAATATGATTCAATTATCTAATTCTGAAACCTACCTGCAAATCAAACCATAGAGGATGAGATGTGACCAGCTGGGTCTCAAAGTGGAGACTATCTTTAACACATCAAGGTCACGGATCCACAGTATCGGTGCTACACCCCCAGCTCTGGAACAGTCTCTTAGAGGAACCCCTTCAGTATGCCGAACCCCCAAGGGGATTCTCTCTTCCTACAGGATAGGTCACACGGCCTCATTGTCTCCTGAGACTGACCTCTGCCGCTTCAGCACTCCTGCTTCATACCATGAGCTCTGTTCAGTAAGTCCACCTGAGACATACTCCTGGTGGAGACTTATACATTCTTCAGGGATCAATGCACCTCACCAAGCATTTGCAGTGACACTCAAATGTTGTCAAAACAGTAGGGTTTATTAATCAACTGGCACACAACATAGGAAGTCCTTATGTTAGCATAGAGAAATGAAGGTTAAGGCATAGACCATTCTGGTTAGCCAAGAGCCCCCCCAGTCAAGCTGTAGTGAAACCCTCATATTCATACTCCATCTCTCTCCGTCTCACCTCCTTGTCAGTTCCTAGGTGAGAGCCCAAGACTCCCTGTAGCAGGCAACTCTTGTACCCCCACCTCACATCTTCCCTGGTCTTTTATTCTCAAGCTGGGAGATTTTGCTCAGCTTTTCTGCTGAAAGGTGAGGAACTCCATCTTTCTCTTGGTCCTTGGTTGCTAGGCATCAATGTCCTGGTGACTGGATTTGCCATCTTCTCAGATTTTCCACTGATATGGGGTCAGCCTCGGCCAGTCCTTTTTAACAACCTATTCAGGCTCAGAGAGCGAAGTAACATTCATATCTGTCTCCCAGGCTGCCCTGAGAGCAGGCTGCCTTGAGAGCAAACAGTCCTGCCTCTCCCTCTCCCGGTAACATGCAAAAGATAAGGGAAACTGAGGCATACACAGGTGTTATAAAAATATTACAGAAAATTCCCACTTCATCACACCCAGCAATAAATAGTCATCAGGGCTAGGATAACATATACAAATTCCAAAGGGGTATATTGTAAGATTCCCCACTTTTGAAAGACATTTTTCTGCAGTTCTGCTCATCATAAAATACATATCTGTCTCCCAGAATAATCACTGAGAATCTGTTTTCTAAAGGTCTCTTGATCTAACAAGAAGTTGCCTTCCTGAAGACACCATCACAAATTAAATGTTAAAATTTAAATGTGTTCTTCCACATAAAGCACTCTGCTCATTTATTCAGTCAGCCTAGCAAACAGTGATGGAGGTCACAACCATCCATACAAAATCAAAAGTCCGTTTTTATTTAGAGCTTTCAATTGCAACCAAAGAGCTGAGGCTGACATGTGAACTTTCAATGACGCACACAATCTGAGCTAACGCAGCCACGAATCCACAGCTGTGGGTTTTATTGTTCTCCCAGAAAGAATATTTCCAGGTAATGGAGATACTCTTCATCTCTCTCTAGTCCCAATTCTATAGCTTGAGGCAGTTTTTCCTTTAGAGATAGGGAATGCTCATGGATCTTTCATCCAGGGAGTTATGCTGAAGACTCGCTCTCTTGCAATGTTGCACTAACAAGAACGCCTACTGATATTCCCTCCCCCTCAAGAACCTCTTGTATTTAAAAATATCAAAGCTACATCAGCAGCATTGCTGCTAAGACCTTTGTGTTATTAAACACTGAGCTAACCGCTGGGAAATTAATTGTTTCAACAAGTAAATCACTGATTGCCACATGTGAAATACCACAAGGTGAAACTCCAGAGAGTATAACCCTCATGCAGGAGGTGGGATAGCAGAAGTGATTACTTTAGCCCTCATAGCAAGCAACCTGGAAGCTTTACTCTTTTTACTGTAGGTAAGAGAGAAGTTACTTCACTTAGGGCTGGTCCCCACTTAGTCCGGACTTACCGGGGTCCAGACGCGGCCGGAAGTCTCCCCCCGTCGACGCTGCGTACTCCTCTCGGAGAGCTGGAGTACCGGCGCCGATTGTGGGCACTTCCGGGATCGATCCGGGATCGATTTATCGCGTCTTAACCAGACGCGATAAATCGATCACAGAACATCGATTGCGTGCCTCCGGACCAGCCGGTAAGTGAAGACTAGCCCTTAGAAAATCTGATCTTCAGTTTTAGATCCAAGGTTCACAGACTAGTTTTCCTAGGGGGACAAACATGCAAGGATTTATTTTAAGGCATCAAGATCAACCTGGCTAAAATTAAATATTAAAATAGTTCACGTGTTATCCAGTTTCACCCACCATTGCTATAAGGGATAAAAAGAATCCATATTCTGTTTGAACTTCCACAGTTAGTCACATTCCTTCAATTATTAATGCTGCAGAGATGAACTGATGAAGAGTGTAGTTTGGAGGACCAACACATACACAGGGCAAGCTTGTAACTAGTGAATTGGATTTAGTCTTTTGACTGAGAGAAACCAACATAATGCAGTTTCATTTGTCAAGAGCTCATGGCTGTTAGATTAAAAAAAGCAATACAGCCTATCTTCCAGGATATCAGGGCTAACTGCATTACTTCTGGTTTTCAATTAAGTTCTAGGGTTTTGTTTTGCTTTCTGTGGGTTTGTTTTGGGTTTTTTTTGTTAAATAAACAGTGTTAAAGCTGAGCTAATAAAGGCACAGAGTGGCCAAGTAAGTTGCCAAACATTAACAGAATTGAACCATTGGCCTTCCTGCCTCCCTATATTTACAAGTTTTTTTTTCCCCCTTTGGCTAACTTGCTAACTATTTTCCTCATTACAATTACTTTTTCCTCTATACAGATTAAAGCTCCTCTAGGAAAAGCCTCTTGTACATGAAGTTAAAACTCAGAGCAAACATTGATGAAAAAGTTATGAGCCCTCAAACAAAAAAACCCCAAAACCTTCAATTACACTAGTTGGTAGAAACTGATAAAACATGGATTCCCCTGCTCATGCTATAGAGTTAATCAAAACAGAAGCATGTGATCACCAGGAGAATGAGTTCAAGACCCGCTGGAAGCATACATCAATGTCCAATATAAAATATATATATTTATGTACTCAAATCCCTGCCAAATCAGGGCCAGATAAATACCCTGAAGCAAGCTAATCTTTCAAATGGTGTTTAGTGTTGTACCATGAAAGGTAAAAACAGCTTTTCATAGCAAAGGAAAAAACTAAATTGTCAACCCCACTGATTTAAAGCATCTTCAGGTGAGCTGACACCATTTAGGTTTCACTATGGAGATTATCAATGGCTGATCACTGCCATTCCACTTCCCATACAGAACAAAATCCCTCTTCTAACACACCAGCTAGAGATCTATTGTATGTGCTGATTCTGCCTGTTTTGGAGCAGGTTGGACCTGCACTCTCAGCATATCCATCATAAAGGGTGTCAGCAATATGACAACGGGCACTGCACAACCAACCAAGCAGTACTTGGTCTGCCCAAAGGGCTCTCAGCCTCTAACTGATCTACCAAACTAAGAAAAAGATTAACACTACTCAGAGCTCGCCATTATTTGAGGGAGAATCCTGACTGCTAACTGCAGGGTATTATTCATCCCACTGGGGCAGAATGAGCTACAGATACACTAACAAAAACCTTGCCCTGATAGCTATTTATACAGTACTGTCTGAATACATTATAGCTAAAGATGTAAAGCAGGTGCATTCATCTGATAGAAGCAGCCTTGCCCGTAAAATCATTCCACTAACTATTTGTAACACAGGGGGAGGACCCAGTGAGGACTAACTGCAGTTCTGATGCATTATGAACTTTGAACACGCTACAAGAAAAACCACATGATTTATCACTGAATGGTCAACATGATTAGATCATGTCACCTTACCATATTTTTTTTTTTTAAATAAAAAAACCTTTTGTACCTGCGTTCAAACCCTGTTAGAGAAATAGCCTGAGACAGCACCACTGGACATTTTAGCTTAAGCTGGTTTACTTGCAGTGTGAACAGGGCTTCAGAGCTTGCTGTGGAACTGTATTAGTAAAGCCATACCAGGTAATCTAATATCACAAAGATTCAAACCAACAAGCAGATACACACACCTCTGTGTCTATTACAAGCGCAGCACAGCGTAAGCATGATTCCACACTTCACACAGTACATCTGAACTGATTCCTAGAAAGGTAATGTGGAAGTTCTAATAGTTGTGAAAAGTGTTTTGCAAATCCGCGCTAGGGTGGACATCATTACAGATGGTTTTTCTAACACCAATGCTGCAATATGCAACAGCTCTAATTGAAGATACTCATCTCTCCTTTCACCAAGAAAGTCAGATGTTCATGCAAGGCATGGAACTACCTACTGGTTAGGCAGCAGCCCTGACATGTAGATCCTTGTCAGCCAATTTCCTTTGTGCGGGAATCTGAGAAGTGGATGTGTGTGTTAACTGGTGGTTAAACCTTCCCTGACCCACTGATGCTACAGCAAGCGGTGCTAATGGGATACCTCATTTCAGCTATGCCAACGAACCTGCTCTGTCTGATAGGGAGCGATTTGCACTGACAGACTGAAAGCCTAATATCTCATTAGTACACTAAAGAAAAAGAGGTTTTTCTATTGTGAGGGACAGACTATTGTGTTTTCGCAATATTAAAAATGTCTGCAGACAGAATCCTAGAGGACTGTTTTCTACGCACCGGCCATTTCAGAGTACAAACCAATCTCTCTCACAGAATGGCTGCAAATGGATTAATCAAAAGGCTCAGAGAAAAGAGCAAGCGTATATAAGAAGCAATCTATTCATAAAGAAGCATAGTACAATGATAGCAGGAACAAGATCTGGCTTCCTATTGCTATATTCCAACATTCCTGGAAGGAAGAATTTTATAGTCCCTATTCTGAAAAAGGTCTCATTCAAAGCTCTTCCTTCCCACTGACCAGCATAAACAGAAGTTACGCTCAAAGTGCTCCAGAGAAAAATGGCCTTATATTATGCAGTTCTACCAGAATGCAACAGCCAGAGATTAGAGTTAATCTGAAGGCAGTCCTAAATTCTAGAACAGGATTACTTCTGACAAAACGGAAGCTCGACAAGATTGTATTACAAAATTGCTGGATGTTCTGTGCCTGAAAATGCTACTACTTGCGGAATATTACACTTTAGTTACATATTCAAAAGAAAATAATTTATGTTTTGGCAGCAGCCAAAAGAAGATGTGCAAAATGTAAGTAGAAGAATCGGCATTCAGAACCTCTGGCATGATATTAGGAAGAAAAACCACCACACCACTTTGCATTTTATTCATCTTAGGCTGCTGAAGCAAAGACAGCTTTAAGATAAAAACCTAGCACAGCAATTACAGCCTTAAAAATACTTTTGAAGCACTAAAATATTTCTCTATTGTAAGCAGTAATGTGCTAGCAGAATACCATGTTTACTTTTTTTTAAAAAGTCAACACTGTCCAATTGTTTAGGCTTAAAAGATCTGTATTAATGTTCAGAACTTCTCTTGTGAATGTTAACTTCAGTTCTTTAAAACAAACAAACAAAAAACCCACCTGTTTTGAGTCCAAATAATGTTAGTTAGTGGCTGTCTGTCAGTTTCGACTGTGGCATTCAGTCACAAAAGGGGATATTCTATTTTCTAGGACCACCAGAGCTCCTCTCAGGCAGGCCAATGAACAGCTGTCAGAGGCTAACTTTCAGTCCCTACTGATACTGGTTTGATTTGAACTAGTGACCCAGAGGGGAAAGACTCTGTACCCTATTACCAACCCCCTACACCATTTAGTCCCCGCTTGCCTTCCTCATGCCGCCCTTGACCTCTACTAGCAACAACCTATTGGCCTTCACCCTCACTTTTGGCTAATTCAAGCAGAACAAAGAATCACCTTTCCAAACTCTTACCAAAACATTAAGGGCCCTTCGTATCAAGTCTATAAAAGAGAATCTCCTTTGGATCTTTAATGTTTAGTAAATCAATGACTACTGCATATTTTTTGTACATACCACAAAGAGAGATGTAAACAGGGGAAAGAGAACTATACCTTTTGGGCTCTTCTGAGTTTGGTGAGAACTAGTTACATACAGTTAATACAAGCTCACTGCCATATTTCTCAGAAAACCAAGAACTTGGGGTTGTCCTCCTCCCTTCACATATTAGAACACATTTATGAGACCTGATATTGAGATACCATATATACTCGTTCATAAGCCGAATTTTTTTTAGTAAAAAAGGGAAGCACCAGAGAAGGGGGTCGGCTTATGAACGGGTATAGAGAGGGAGAGGTGGGACACAGCCCCTCCCCTCAACAGAGGGAGCAAGGAGAGGCAGCGCAGCCAGAAGGGAAGAGAAGGGGCCAGTCTCTCTCCGCTTCTGGCCACGCTGCTCTCCCCCCAGCCTCTGAAGCAGCTGCAGCTCCAGGGCTGGCAGGCTGCGGCCGCGCCGCGCTGCCCGGCCTGCCGGAGCAGGCTGCGGCCAGGCCAGAGACATCCTCCCCTGGCTCTCCCCAGACAAGGTGGGAAGGGATGGGAAGGGGAGAGTGTGGGGGTCCCAGGCTAGGGGTGGGGTCATGTGGGGGGTGGTCACAGAGGTTACTCCCCTGACCCCCAGCTTCTTCCACACCCCCCGCCCCCCAAAAAATTTCCTCACCAGTTGCTGTCCCGGCCCATCAGGTCAAGCAGCTGGCACACCAGGACACTTTGTTTACTTAGGTTTACCTTCGTGCCTGCAGACACTCGAGGTAAACAAACCATCTCGGCCCACCAGCGGCTTATCCTCCTGGCGCGGGAGCCAAAATTGGCTGACCCCTGAATTATAGGGTTGGCTTATAAACGAGTCATAAACATTTTCAATTTTTACTTATCCATCTGGGGGGGTGAGTGGGAGGGAAGGGGGAGAGAGTCGGCTTATAAACGAACCGGCTTATGATCGAGTATATACGGCGATTATCAATCATTTAGTGGAGTTCTGATTAACTAGCCACCACTCACCCCCACTATCTCTCTTACCGTGCAAAGCCAACTTCCCCTTTAAGTGCATATCTTTAATTTTACAACTCGAGATCTCTTCCAAGCCTCTGCAGCGCACTTAGTTTACGTTAGCCCATGGAGAAAGACCAGATAACAGGCTTTGTATTTTGATGGTCAAAAAATCTCAGACTCGTCTACAGGAATCTGTACGTGCTGAGACAACTGACTGCACGTGCTTGAACTGCCAGTTGAGAGAACAGTATAACCCATTCCTCCAGTGTATTAAGTGATTAGCAAACAGGGCAGCTAGAACTCCTTCAGCAAGGCATTTCCTTTTATATCAAGCCAACTTCAGACCACTATTCAGGAAATTAAAGCTACTGGCTTTTCCAAAAGAAACTTGCATTACAATTAAAGTAATGCACATATTTAAACACACATGAAAATAAGCCGTAACTGCCAGCAAATATGACATATTGATTATCCCTAAAGCAAATATACAAAAATTAAACCAATTTATACTCAGATACATCAGTGTAGCTGTGCACATAAAAACCCAGT
Organism: Chrysemys picta bellii; assembly: GCF_011386835.1. Taxonomy (NCBI): domain Eukaryota; kingdom Metazoa; phylum Chordata; order Testudines; family Emydidae; genus Chrysemys; species Chrysemys picta. Next base: position 5,019,854 of record NC_088807.1, read on the forward strand.
CCAACATACCCAAGGAGTAAAATACTCTAAGTTTTGTCTACACACACAGGGTTGCACCAGTTTAACTAAAGGTGTGTTTTTTAACGGATTTAGTTTGCTCGTGCAAGTTTGTGTGTAGACAGTGCAAGTTTAGAATCACAAATGAAGGTCATCAAGTCCAGCCCCCTGCACTGAGGCAGGACTAAGTTTACCTGTACCATTCCCGACAGTTGTTTGTGTGTAGACAGTCTTAAACTGAAACCAGAACGTGTGCACAGAAGCTTGCACCAATTTAACTAAACCAGTACCCAGAAGCTCAGGAAAAGTAGAAGTAATATCTGGGCAAATAAATGTGTCAGGTTTCCTACCTGCCAAAAAGAGGCCATAGCTGAGGCTGGGGCAGAATGAGTGACATCACTCAGAGGGGACGGTGAAAGAGAGGGGCCACATGGAATGGAAGCAAAGAGAACTGAGCTGCCTCTGGGGTAAGGAGAGAAGAGGCTAAACAGAACACAACTGAGTTGCTATTCTGGTGAGAGAAGGCAGATGGGGAGGTGATGAACATTAGTTTGAATGTGTTGACTTAGCTCTCTGATCACAGGTGTATGGTGACTGGGAAGAGATGGAGCCTGGGTTTTTCAGCTACTCTGGTAGATCAAAATAGTCAGATAGGTCAAGAGCAACAAGTTTAATTTTCCAGCCAAGCCAAAGCAGATTGTGCAGCAACTTTTAAAATCTGCCTACACTAAAGGATTTAGATTTTAAGCTTTTGGGGACAAGGACCATCTCTGTTATACATTTGTACAGTGCCAAGCACAATGGGACCTTGATTGCTGTTTGGAACTCGTAGGCACTACTGCAATACTATAGTAAGAACAACGATAAACAACAAAAGAACTCAATCATTTGTAATTGAAATGACTGACCACTTCTCCACAGGTACATTTTTCCTTTTAATTTCTGCATTCCTCTGCAGTATAAACAAACTGTCAGAGATATGGTATGGTGAATAAATTAAAGATGTTAGAACTTGTATCACTGATAGGGAAATTAATAGGCACATGCAACAGACAGAAACCATGTTTTATAAAGTGTTTCAAGAAGAGAATATCTTTTCCCTCATGAACTTTAAGTGGACAGAGCTGGACTGCAATGCCAAAGATGTTCCCCCATACAAACACACAGATAAGCTGCAACCTAGGAAATTCTGATCATGCAGAATACTTCAGGTTTCAGACTGGAGAATCTCTTCAGGAATGTCCTGCTCTTTTGGGTGTTGAGCAGGAAACAGAACTGTGTGAATTTAGCTCTGTCTAGAAAAATAAATTCTTGTGTCTTTACAGATGTCTTGGTCACCGGTGTTGCAAATACCTGAATTATACCATCAAAGCAACAAAGATGCTGTCCCCTTTCTTCCCTCATATAAGCCAAAAGGGAACAAAGCTGAAACATATGTAGAAAAATTTAGAGCCCCCAAGAGAAAATGGCCATTCAAGGCCACAGCTGTAGGATCTTCAGGAGAAAATGGCAATTCCCTCAAGCTAAACGGACATATCACCAAGCAAGAGAAAAGCTTCCATTGGTCAAAGCAAAGACTCCAACAGATGAATCCTGACAGCAATTTAAATACCACACAGATCTGAGGAGCCATATCACCACTGTGAAAAAAATTAGAACAGATGGGGACCAAAATGCAATTGTGTCTAGCAAAAAGCTGCTCTTCAGAGAAGGTAGTTTAGGTATTACGACATCTCTGAAGCCCAATATGGATTAAGGGATAAGCTCATAAATCAAACCTACTGGAGAAAAATCAGTGAAAATGAAATATCAGTGACTGGATTTTCAATATCTATGTCGGGTCTTCACCTTCCAGTTCATCAGAGCATTACAAACTCAGTGTCCGAAGAGGATACAGAAGGGTAGCTGAATATTAAGTTCCATCTACACATTATGTCAAACCCCAAGACCGTTAACAAAGGAACAGCATAATGGAAAGGACCAGTAAAAGTTATAGGGGTGCTACCTACAACTCTATTCTAAAAGCAGGTGCTGTATACTTGAGATCTTAATTTTAAATGAAGTCGGAAACCTGATATACATGTCACTAGCTTTATTTTGTCTGTACACATTACCCTGTTGTATGACTTTTGAGAAGGTGGGGATAGGACACCAAAGATTTACTTTCTTTAGCACTCCAGCAAAGCTTTGCTGGCATTTAACAACTAGATCAAACAGAAGAAAGTATTTGTCTAAAGAACCATTTTCAAATATAGCATACAGACGTACACTGAAGAGTTATTCAATTGGAACTCAGTCAGGATATCACACTTTAAAATTGACTTTTTGGATTGTTGTCTAGGCTTCATTTGACCCAGATCTTGAATGATTAAAAGTCCGTGCATTTTCCCCCTTGTCATGAAGTTGCAAATAGTCAGAGTGTTAACGCCATCACTCGACTCCAGATGTTGCTATCAGGGTTAATAGCAGGCTGAGACAGTTCGTCCACACTTAATGATACTTAATCATTACTGATTACACTTGGATTAGAGGGAAAGAGACTGTAATCCGCAGCCTGACTGTGTTGGGCTACTAACACATTAGTGTAAGCCTGTAATCTTGAGCATAGCTATTACTGCAGAAGAATTTGCATTACTAGAGACTCAGAGCACCTCCCACCTCAAATGCTATCAAGGCTTTGAAAGTAGCAAGTAAAAACCAGAGGAGGGGGGAAAATGGATCAAAAATACTGACACACACACACACAAAAGTCTATTTCAAATAGAATCAAGTAAACCATCCAGATATAGTTAGGGCAGGGGTCGGCAACCTTTCAGAAGTGGTGTGCTGAGTCTTCATTTATTCACCCTAATTTAAGGTTTTGCGTGCCGGTCATACATTTTAATGTTTTTAGAAGGTCTTTTTCTATAAGTCTACAATATATAACTAAACTCTTGTTGTATGTAAAGTAAATAAGGTTTTTAAAATGTTTAAGAAGCTTCATTTAAAATTAAATTAAAATGCAGAGCCCCCCGGACCGGTGGCCAGGACCTGGGCAGTGTGAGTGCCACTGAAAATGAGCTCGCGTGCCGCCTTCGGCATGCATGCCATAGGTTGCCTACCCCTGAGTTAGGGCATCTAGAATTCTTTGCCACTTAAGGAATTTTGACAGAAGTTATGGTAGAACTGAATCTTGTGATGACTTTCAGTACAATTCAACCCTAGCTGCAGAATTCAAGGATAATCTCTAACCACTAAACAAACTTCCAAAATTAAATCCTTGCATCGCACTTCAGGGGCAGAACAAGTAAACGGGGAAATTTACAAGTAGGCCCAAAATAATGCATGTTTCCATGCAGCCCTACTGCAGTGTTGACAGGTTTAGAAGTCACTCCCCCAGAAATGGAACTAGAACTAGGTATGGGAACTCTCTATCCCTAGAAAACAGATTGATATCAAGTGTTAGAACCAGGAATAATCTCGGGGCCTATGGTATTAACTCAGGGAAGGGAAAAGCCAAATAAGAACACTCACTAATACTGAAGGATGGGAAATGGAGTTATTTTTAAATCAATTTTAAGTTATGCTTGAACAATAGTTCCTTCCACTACTGCCCATCCACTGTTCTGTCTTCTTTATCACGCACATGAGTGTTCAGTTGACATGACAACAGGTTGCTAACTGGCTGCTCGTGCCTATGGCAGACTCAGAGCTGTAAAAGGTGAATGTTTTCTCTTCCTCCCTTCTCACTGATTCCCCACCTACCACCCTGAAAAACAGTCCAAGAACAGTAGAGGCTTGAGGTTCGGTCTGCACCTAAAACTTAGGTTGACCTAGTACATATCTCAGGGATGTGAAAAATTTCATGCCCTGAGCACCACAGTTAGGTCAACTTAACCTCCAGTGTAGATGCGACTAGGTCAATGGAAGGATTCTTCTGTCGATCTAGCTACTGCCTCACGGTGAGGTGGATTAAGTACATTGATGGAAAACCCCCTTTCTTTGATGTAGGAAATGTCTACACTATGGTGCTACGGCAGCACAACTGCAGCAGCTGTAGTGCAGGTATACCCTTAATCTATGCTGCTGCTGCTCACAGCAATTCACAGTAGCGGAGTGAAGCAGGCCAAAGTAATGTCGTTTTCACTCTGCTATAAGGCAGAGACCAGCAGCAACAGTAGGGGTGTGATCCAGGGAGAGGATGAACAAAGTAAAAAAGACACAACCTTCCTGATGCCCTTCCACTCTGGATCTGTAAAGGGGAAGGAAGAACACCCCATCCTTCTCTCTCCAGGAGCCAGACAGAAAATTAAACTCAGTATATAATCAGATTTTCCTAGCCACGCACATCAAGTTAGGGGCCAGTGCTATGAAGAAAATGACAACACTGGGGATGTTGGGTTTGGGTTTCTCATTAGGACACCACTCCTTGACATTGTTGACTGGGGGGGAGCGGTATTTTCATATTACTCTCTGGCTACCACATTTAGTTCTGTGGCTAGTAAATATCTGGCAAATTTCTGAAATCACAAGAATGGCAGTTTACATCTTCAGTGCACTACAAACCTTAATACATTTGCCACACAAAATGAAATTAAAGGAGCTATTTTTTGTTGACACAAAACAGCAAAGTGCATGGTCCTAGAGTATCTGCATGCAATTTCAGTGTAGTATGATTGAGGCACAAACCCAAGCCCACATTGGCACCAAAATAAAGTTCAGCTTTATCCCAACAGAGCAAATTGTCTCATTTTCTAATCTCATGAAATACAAATGATTTGTCAATTACTTATACAAATCAGGGAAGCTGAAATTGCAAGGAATGGGAATTCAGGTTCACAGCCTAATACTGTATTGTAAAGACAATCATTTCAATTTAACCTATCAGATTGCTTGTAATACAGATTTTAGGATAATACCTATTTTATTTTATTTCCAAAAGCGTGCAGTGCAACCTGGCTTACTTAAAGGGTTAAATGCAGGAAGCTTAAGGAAAATGTAATTCCAGTCTTCCAATATGTACAAAGGTATCTGCATACAAACATTTTCATAACCCTCTCTCCCTCAAGGGTAATATGATCCTGGACTTCCTAACAAACTATAGAACTTTTGTACCAAGCTCCCAGTGGACAGTTTACTCATTGATGCTTGCCCCAAGAGAAATTCTTACCTGTTGCTTCAATGTACTCAATACATCGCTCGATAAAGATGGGAATAGGCTTTTCTGGAGTCACTACAGTGGACAAAGGCACCCCAAAATAATTACTTTCCCACGGAGTCTTTGTGATGGATGCCCGAGGCTTTGGCTTTGGTTTCTGTAGAAGAGAATGTCCTTGAATTAATATAACAAGAAAAATACCACAACATACATAGGATTATAAACTCTAGGACCCTGAGAGGTGAGAGGCTCACGCCCAAGCCCAAATATCTATGGGTTGCAATTAAACAGCCCCGTAAGCTTGAGCTCTGAGAGTCCTAGTCAGCTGGCATAGGCCAGCAATGGTATCTAATTGCAGTGTGTACACACCCTAAAACCACTTGGAAACGTCAACTAGTTCAGACTGCGGCTGCCCATTTATTTAGTAAAAAACAACAGAGTCTCCTGTGGCCCCTTTAAGACTAACAGATGTATTGGAGCATAAGCTTTCGTGGGTGAATGCCCACTTCGTCGGATGCATTCACCCACGAAAGCTTATGCTCCAATACATCTGTTAGTCTTAAAGGTGCCACAGGACTCTCCGTTGCTTTTTACAGATCCAGACTAACATGGCTACCCCTCTGATACATTTATTTAGTGTTGTTCTGCGTAGGTAGCACATTACATCTGTGCTCTAGAACTGCACAGGCTTCCAACCAGTTTCTAGATACATTCAAACTACTAGGTCCCATCTTTATGGTTTGAGCTATAGTTATCTAGGAAACTATCTCCATTCTTTGAGTGATGCTGCAATAACTGAGATCAACAGGGCTATCTGAGTTTACTGTCCATAGATTTATAGATCAGAGGACCACAGGAAGGGCACTCTCAATGAAGAGCCCTTTAGCCATCGGAATTTTTTCCATCCCTATCAATTTTTTGTCCCTCCCTCCCCACCACTACACATTTATTCAGTCTTTTTCTTAAGCAGGGTGGATTGAGAGAGGATGGTTTTGGTTGAGTGAAGATGCTCCCTGCAATTTATTTTGGGCACTATGTGCATTTAATTGTTTTTGAAATGCTTGTACATCTAAAGAATAAAAGTTGGCTAGTCAAACACTTTTCAATAGGCAAGCTGGCTAGTCAAATGCTTTTCAATAGGTACTGATTCATAAAATAAGCATTAACATTCTCTCCAGATGAGGTAGATGGTCGGAGATCTAGCGGAAGACACAGATGTTGAAGTGCTGGAAAAAAATCAATCAGTGGTGGCTCAATTTCCATACAGTTTCTAGTTTGACAAAAATAACTTATGAGAGCAGGTGTCCAGATTTATTTTGAGCCCTGGTGAGTTGATTATTCTTACTCAAACTCCTGACCTGCAATATCATAGAACGGTAATTCTAGAAGCCCAATAACTGCATGAACAAACCTCCCTAGAGAGCACTGCTATCCAGATGCTGGGCCATGTGACTCCAAGAAACTCACACACACCCCATTGTCTATATCCCCGCCCCGCTGGAACAGATCACTTCCTGTTTAGTCTGTGTTTCTATAAAACTTCCTCCTGCATAGCAGTGGTGACACACATGGACACATTAGAACAATACTGAGTTTGCAATAATGAGAGAAACGTTTATTTTTGTGCAACAGGCACAGCATCTTGTTTGTGCCAATAAAAGCAAACAGCAAATTTAGAACAAGTATCACGTGACAGATTTAGTAGCAAAAAAGTGGTGAAAAAAGGAATGAAAACCTTGTCCATACTTAAAGCTAACCCCACACAACAATTGTAATGTAACCTACTACATGTACCTCTGTGTGCTGGTCCTGTGTACAGAAAGTGAGGAAAAAGTGAGCAGATCAGTACAGGGAGACACCTCTCTAATATATGTACTTTACAGTTCTCAATCCTAATGTCAATCCCTTGCCACACCTACTAGGTCTGTGATGTGCAGTTTGTCACATGCCCCTTTGCTATGTGCATGCTTGCTCTGTGCAATAAATTAACAGGTGAAAAAGAGACACTGTCCTCTCAGATTTGGCTCCAAGATCAGATGAAAAACCTCAGCACACCCCTTTTGGGAAGCTGTCTAAAATAATGCTGCCATACTCTAGCTCACAGATCTACTGAAATTCAATACAAATTTCATTACGCCCAACTGCCAAGATGACAAAATCCTCATCTTTCCCAAATAACCCTATGAAGTACGGTACACTATGCTTGGACAGGGCTAACAAACAAGAGACCTCTTCAATGCAGAAGAAGCTTGCAATCGGTGTTTCAGTCAGAGATCCAACAATGAGACGACAGGAAGCTGTAATTGGGATGACTCCAATCACTAGAAAGCTTTCAAATTGTACATCATTTTAATCATCTATAGCAGGGGTTCTCAACCTTTTTCTTTTCAAGGCCCCGCCAACATGCTATAAAAACTCCATGGCCCACCTGTGCCACAACTGTTTTTCTGCATATAAAAGCCAGGGCCAGCATTAGGGGATAGGAAACAAGGCAATTCCCTGGTGCCCCATGCCATAGAGGGCCCGGCGAAACTAAGTTGCTCAGGCTTCGGCTTCAGCCCTGGGTGACAGGACTTGGAGCCCTGGGCTTCAGCCCCAGGTGGTGGGAGCTTTAGCTTTCTGCCCTAGGCCTCAGCAGGTCTAATGCCAGCCCTGCTTGGCGGACCCCCTGAAACCTGCTTGCAGGCCCCTGTGGGCCCTGGGCCCTCACTGAGAACCACTGATCTGTAGCACAGCAGGATGATGGCAGAATACAAATACTAGAACTATGAATCTCTCCCCCTTCCTTCCTCAGTAGTAGTAGCTGGATGAACCAAAAAGGGGAAAGGAACTGCTGATAAACGTTTACAGAAAGCAAATTCTGATGACCTAGCAGATTTCTAAAGAAGTTTGTGAGGGTATGTCTTCACTAGCAATGTTAAACGTGGTTAAACGCAACACCAGCGCTGGGAGAGAGCGCTGTAAAAAACCCACTTCCACGAGGGGAGTAGTACCAGCACTCCCAGCTGGTGCGCAGTCTACACTGCCACTTTACAGCGCTGAAACTTGCAGCACTCAGGGGTGTGTTTTTTCACATCCCTGAGAAAAAAAGTCGCAGCGCTGTAAAGTGGCAGTGTAGACAAGGCCTTAGACTCAGTCGAAAGGCAACTGAATGGTGTAACCGGTAGCTCTATCTCTAGCTGCCTGTGACTAGATGCAGTGTGCACCAAAGTCAGGGCATCAAGGAAATTTGAGGCTACAACATATGTAGAAACCCTTCTAGAACTTCAGGCAATAAAAGGGTTACTTTGTAAATTTCAGCTGGAAACGTCACCCTTCGGTGCCACCTGCCAGATGTCTAATGGACAGTCCCCTGCCCTTAGCTGGGCATGTGTCACTCATTAGGGAACCATTAAAAGGGTTAGAGAGCAGCAGCAGGCACTCAGCAAGAAGAAAGCAACATCATCCCAACATCCATCTTCATTTACAGCAGCTAATTCTTAGTTAGCAAATCAGACAAAGCCTCTACAAAGGAGATAAATTAAGTCTTTAGAAAGACAGACGCATGTCAGTGCTACCTAATTTTTTAGAATTCACTAAAAAAAAAAAAATCACCAAGAATTGTACTTACAAAAAAGCACGTCCAGTTCATACAATAGAACTGCCTGCCCCACACATCTCCTGCTCAGAGAGAATATAATTGTTTGGTCTTTAAAAGGGTAAGGGCTCTTCACAGCACTTCAGGCCCGCTGACAGTTTCTATAAAAACAGCAGGTGTCTTGGCTGGGTCTCAGCATTAAGAACCTTGCCAGAAACAAAGGCCTGCATACAGGGATATTTATAATTTATGCCTGCATTGCTATGTAGGAGACTCGCTTGGAATCTGCTCCAGGACTCCAACTTCTTGTCTGACGGAGACCAGGAAAGGGTGGGAGACAAGGAATAAAGCAGCAGCAATGACAATACTCCTGCTTTCCAAGGAAGGGCTTGAGAACCCACTTATTAGCACCTAATGAAGCAGCACATTCTTCAGTGTTCTTCCCCTCTCAAAACAGAAGCTCTGGAAGTTGCCATAACAGGTAAAGTAGAGAATGGCTTTAGAGTGAGAGAAAGTGGAAGGCAGACAAAGGACCAGGAACTAGAAGTGGGTAACTGACAAAAAGCTTCAAAGGTTATGCTTTGTACTCCCTATTAATGAAGCAATTATATCATGATCCTGCTGAGAGTTCTCCACACAGACTTAAAAGCATAGCCGTCTTTATTTTAAAAATATTTAATCATCTGTAAAATGGGGAGAATATTTAGCTATCTCAGAGGAGTGAGGATGGATTAATTAATGGCTGTGCAGAACACGAAAACAAAGTGCTGAATAAATGCTAATGTATTATGCTTTGGACAACAGTATGATACATAGCTGACAAAATGGTATATGAGGTTGTGTTAGTTTTTTAAAAAAGCAATAAAGCAGAGTCTGGTAGCTGTTCAGAGAACAGAATTACCTTGAGAGCCAGAACTATTTGGATCTTTGCATTCTTGAAGTAGCTCATTGATCTGTTGGAACTTGGCAAAAAATAGTGTTTCTGCTCAACTGAGCTGAACTGCAAGGGCACAGCCCCAGCGTGTTGAAGGATTTGATCAGATTGCACAGAGTGATACACTGACACAATGGCATCGCTTTGATGGCAGGAATATGGAGAGAATTCTAACAGCAGCCCAGAACAGCCTGATGGTTAAGGGAAAAGCTGCCCATTCTCCCTGTAACAAAGGGGAATGATGGTTAAGTGCCAAGAAGCATCACATAGATGATGGCATCTCTGCATCTAAACCACATCAGGCAAAACTTCAGGCAATTCACTTGAGGACTGAAGGGTGGGTTAAGCAAGGACTACAAGTATGCTGGCAGCTTTTTTCAACTTGCAATCACAACCAACTTGTAAGGAGGACACAAGCAGAGCTCCCTTTTCCCACTAGACATCTGTGAGGAACTGATGCTGGAATCTAGATACCAGTACCACTCTCCAATGCGGATATGCTTTACCTGATACACCAAATGAGAATAAAATTGGCACCCTGCAATCCTAATCAATCTAGGCACTCTTCCAGTGTGGGCAAATGGGGCTACTCAACTCCACATATGCCAGCCTGAAACTGAAAGAGGAGGAAAAAGCACAGTAATACTTTCTTACTAAGCAAAAAAGTCAGTGGCCGTCTTTTTGTTCTATGTTTGTACAGTGTCTAGCACACTGGGGTCCTGGTCCATGACTGGGATTTCTAGGCACAACAATAATACAAATAATAAATAATTGTATTTTTAAAGTGAATTTAATGCTGGTGAAAGGTGTTGGTTTGGTAATATTGGAGACTGATGTTTTCTACTTACAGTACAGACAGCAGTAACACAAGCTGACTCCCGAGAATGTCTCAAACCTGATTTGAATAAACTATTTCTCGCATTCAGAAAGATTGTTCAGCTTCAGTGTGTCATTCAATTATTCACTTCCAATGAGACTGCCAATTTGCAGGCCAATTAGTGACAATAGTGATGATGATTTGTGAAATATGGAAACACATCCTTGCTTGGGGCTGGACCAAAGGTCCATTTGTTTGTTTCATATGGACCACTGAAGTTGGAATATGCCAAATTTCCTATCATCCTGGGCTGGATTCAAACCAGTAACCTAGAGGTGAAAAGCATCATAATCCATTGTTAAAATCTACAGAGTTAGAGTTCTGTTGCATTAAAACAAGGTAGCTAGAACTAAATTACATCATCTCTTACCAACTGTGATCACACCAAGAACTGAATCAGCTACAGAAAACTTGCAGACTATGGAAGATGCTAAGAAAGAAGAAATGTATCATGAAAATCGAAGTGACTGAAAGGCTAGTAAAACATAAGAACGGCCGTACTGGGTCAGACCAAAGGTCCATCTAGCCCAGTATCCTGTCTACCGACAGCGGCCAATGCCAGGTGCCCCAGAGGGAGTGAACCTAACAGGTAATGATCAAGTGATCTCTCTCCTGCCATCCATCTCCATCCTCTGACAAACAGAGGCTAGGGACACCATTCCTTACCCAGCCTGGCTAATAGCCATTAATGGACTTAACCTCCATGAATTTATCCAGTTCTCTTTTAAAGAAGCCAACACTGGACATGTTACTCTGACAATTGGCCTCATGAAGGTGCAGATGCTGTATGCTTTAAGTAATGCACTATTGCATGGATTATATTAGGTATACTGTCTCAAAGGCCTCTGTGAACACTCATGAAAAGATAGAATTGAAATGGTATGATCAAGCCCCTTGTGATGCCTGAAGCTTGGATTTCATGAACCAACTGTTTTCTCCCACAGACCTGGAGGGATCTTTGTTCAATGTTATCTGCTTGTTCCTGTAAAAGGCAGAGTGAGGAAGGCTACTAACTAAAAAGCTGGCAGGACAAAACAGGAATATGTTAAAACAACACAAAACTTGCAGAACTAATTAAAATGCCAAGCACAATTTGCCTCTTACCAAACTTAAATTCTAAAAGCTGATGAACACTCTCCTCTATCCATCCCTGTCTTGGATTTCGTGCCAGTGTATATTTTGCTCTATTATATCATTTTAGCCCAAAGAAATGAACTGCAACAAACTCTAGTATCAGATGAGTCACTAAAAAAAGATTAGAGGGAATCTGATCCTCTTATTAGCAGCTTGATCTTTGAAGATGGAGGTCACAATGCCTTAACTGAAGTCTTCCTATTTTCTATTTGCCGGATTCAATCAGTTCTTCAGGGATAGCTAATGGATTTTGCAACATCGCTATACAAATCTTTCAGCAGATTAGAAAATGTGGAGTATTAACCTTCATTTTAGATCTATACAAAGCAATAAGTGTGTAAGTGTTACTATGTTCGTTTTAAGACCAGGAAAACAAAATGACAACTAGCTATGTGACCTTGGACAAGCCATAACCTCTGGGCCTAATTTACACCATCTGTAAAAGGAGAATAACATAGTTACTAACTGCATAAACAATGGACCAGAGAACCACATGAAAACATGCCTTACAGAGAGATTTAATAAGCTTTAGTTAGCTTATTGAGAAAGCTAAGAAGCACCTGTGTCATGTTCTATAAGCACTTCCACAGTCAGATATCTGAGTAGAAGGCTCTTTAGACATGCAAAAGCATAAGAACTAATGGCTGAAAGTTGAGGCTAGATAAATCCAAACCAGAAAATGAGGCACATTTAAAAAAAAACAAAAAAAAAAAACAGAGTAGTTAGCCACTGGAACAACTTACCACTGGATGCAGGAAGCACAGGATGAAATTCTATGGCATGTGTTATGCGAGAGGTCAGACTAGATGAACACAATGGGCCCTTCTGCCCATAAAAATCTATGCACATACCTGCTACAGCCAAGTGTATCTATCTAATGCAGATGAGCTTCCCTCAGGAAAATAACTGCCAGAATACAGTCCTTATCTGACAAAGAATGATGAGCTGAGGCAAGTTTTTATTTTGACTCAAAGAATCAGAGCACTGACTGGGGCCAGCTCAGGAATTCCTCAGGGTAACATGCTATTGCAGTTTAACACTTTAAATGTAATGGGTAAGTTACTAAAAAAGGGACACCAGAACAAGTATTTTTACTCCATTATTTATTCCCTCTGAGAAGCTTGAAAGATTATTTGTCATTATTATAAAAATTATTAATTTTGCCATTTTCTATTTGGCAAATATTTGAGGTTCTCTCCATGTGTTTCCAATGGAGCTTGAAATTAACAAAGCCTTTCAATTTACTTAATTGTTTGTGCATCAACATCAAGAGCTAGTAATTATGTTTGGCAATTAACTTGTGCTCCCTCTGCTGGCTCTGAGATAGCCAAGCACAAAACATTTTTTTTAATCCAGGTATTCTATAAGCAATGGGTTTTGGAGGAGATTTCCCCTGTCCTGTGATCTTTTAGTTAAAAAATACTTCCAATTTTCATCTGTGATCGATTTTTACAGCACTTATTGCACAATATTTAAGCACTGAGTTCTGCACCTAAATTACTAAAATGTGTCCATTTAAACCAATGCACAGTTTAGCAGGTCTATGAATATATTTTTCCTACAGAAAGGAGCTCTCCGTATCAGCACTTCTCATGCACCTCAGAGATTGTTCCCACCCAGGTAAGACTGTCTCTCACCTTATAGGTCAAGAACTGAGGAAGTTCACCTCCTTTTTAATTAAAACTTGGTTTCCTGTCAGAGGTCTGCATGCCATTGAGGGTCTTAGAATAGAGAATATAGTTTTCTAAAAATAGGCTTTTTCTTATTCTAATTTAATTCCCAACGGTGTTAAGCGCTGACAGATTTTTTTAAAGATATTCTATTTTTATAATTCAAAGCAAGCGCACAATACAAAAAAAGGTTTAAAAATTGCAAAAACCTCTCCACTTCAAAACAGTTCCTCAGACTGTACAAGACTTCTACCAATTCAGCCCTCCTTTGTTTTTAGGAACAGTGCTCCAATGCCAATGAAAAGAAGTATACCACCCTACCCTGCTTGCCAAGGGACAGCTGCTGCAAGTATGAAATCACCACTGTTTTGCAAAGCAGTAGCAACATTGTTTAAGAAGACAAGAGTTTAAGGATGAAAGAATGAGAATACCCTTCCATTTAGTAGCTATTATTATTGTTCATTGTAAGGAACAATCTTCTACAGCCCAAGTTGGCAAAACCTGTGTGGAAAGTTCAATTTGAAGCAAGGAGCAGCACTGACCTTACATAATCACTGAAGAATAGCCTTCTCAATAATTTCACGTTACAGGAACAAAGCTGTAGTCCTATTGGTGCGAGAGTGTGTTTACACTGCAAACCACTATAGTTCCTTACAACAACAACAAAATTTTTTTCCATGCTGTAAGATTACACAAGGTTCAAATTTCATACCATTCAACTTGTCTGTCAAAATTCACCATCTTTTGAAGGGCAGGGAAACCTGAGTGTTCACCAGCTACTGTTTATTCATAATTCACACAACTCTCCAAATGAAAATATGAAAATTTGGGGGGGGGGGGGGGGATTCTCTTATTTCAGGACTAACTCCACGTTTTCCATCCTTACAGGATAAGGAACACATAGGTAGGCAGCAAGTAAGACGTATACTTTCTCACTCAAAGAAGAGCGTACTAAAGATGAGGTACTACTGGCAAGGCCATACGAGCGAGGCTATGCATCTGGATTTCCAAAGGAATATTGGGAGAACGGTTTCTCTAGCTCACCAGTATTTTCTGAAAATCAATTGCACAGCTCCTCTGATGAACTATCTTTAAAACACACTGGGGGGAGGGAGAGGGCGGTGCATGGAGAGACTTTCGGTAGCATTGCCCTCATGAGCAGTCCTGAAATGTACACAATTCATTTTGAAATCAAGTAGATATAGCAGACAACAGGCTGATTTCAAAATAGCTCAGAAAGAATGAAATGAAATCATGACAAACACACCCAGCTATGACTACCATGATAGATGTATTAGAAATGCAATTAAGATATTTCATTTACGTCCGCAGTGAAACCACTACCTGGTATGTAAATTTCACAGCTTCATAGCAACTAGCCAATTAGCTGAGAAGTCAGAGAATTTCCTGCCCTTTCTCCCATTAGCATTCTGCACACTGTGCTCTCCTGCTAGATCTGCTATTCTTACACCAAGCCCTTTGACCTCTTGACGTGGGCGCTGGGAAATACCAACTCTTTTAGATACACACAGTGGACTTTCATCACTTACGCTTACACTACTCCTTCAAATCGGCATTTTAAATACATGGTCTCTGTGTCTCTATTCTTCCCCTCCCTCCACATACATGCCCTCAAAAGATACTCCACCATTTATTTACAGGCATTTCTATACCGTACTATTCAAGGGCCTATTGATTTATGGCACAATACCAGATCTGGACCGCGCTTATATTTAATTTTTCTCAAAGATGCGGGACAATCACCTGAAAACTGATTAGTTTTAAATCATTGCGTGCTCGCTGGTAACACTCCTGGGTCGAGGAAGTTTAAGTCTGAGAAATTTTAATTGCAAATTATTTGTCCCTAAGGTGTTCCAGACTCTAAAAAAGTAATCCACTGCTTTCTGCTGTACTTATAAAGTTCTGTGCTTTTTACACTGATCGTACAGTCGTTTGTTTTAATAGGATATCATACTGCCAATGTTAAACCTGTACAGCTGAAATGCACAGACAAAAGTCTCAGCTCCTGGGTACATACATTTTCCTACGTATCTAATTAGTAAATGATATGTTACTCATGAATTATGAGGAAAGTGGAAGCCTGAAGGAGGAAGATAAAGGGTTAAGTCTCAATTTTGGGATCTACATATTATTAAAAGTAGCAATTTAGCTTTATAGGATACATTTCTATCTTTGTATGCAGTACTGTTGTAGCCATGTCAGTCCCAGGATATTAGAGAGACAAAGTGGGGGAGGTAATATCTTTAATTGGACCAACCAGCTCTTCCTCAGGTCTGGGAAAGGTACTCAGAGTGTCACAGCTAAATACAAGGTCGAACAGATAGCGTAGCATAAGTAGACACCACATTCTAAAGGACCATTCAAGGTGAAGCGACCCTTTAACATCCCTACAGACACAGGACAAAAAGGGGAGTAAGTGGATTACAGATTGTTATAAAACAACATAAATCCAGTGTCATCATTAAGACCATGATTTTTAGTGTCTTGCAAAGTTATAAATGTAAGCTCCCAGGCTTGTCTTTTGAAAGTATTGTGCAGGTTTCCTTTGAGGATGAGGACTGATAGTGATCAGTCTATAATTGACCTTTGTGGGAAAAAAAGAGCAACTCTGTGTAAACTCGAAAGCTTGTCTCTTACCAATAGAAGGTGGTCCAAGAAAATATTACCTCATCCACCTTGTCTCTGATTATGATTAAGGCATTTTAGGGTGTGTGGTCCCAGATTAAATTAAGTTTGTTTGTTTTTTCATATTTCTTACCTATCATAGCATTACTACAGAGCAGAGCGAAGGCTGTTTAGGTGTCTTAATTATGCATTTCTTTCTTTAACATGTTTTGACTTCCTTTAAATGTTACCTTAATTTTTAATTTCCTGGGTTTACAATACTTTATTTTTGGATATTTACAACAGTATTACAACAACATTTCTTACACTTAAATTACTGATACACACTATAAATCTTCGCCTCAATGTAGTTCGCGTTTCCAGGAATTTCCTTAGTTTTAAATTTTAAAATGTCATACACAAACACTAAAAAAGAAGCCCAAAGAGAATTCTACCATGCAAGATTTCTATTTATTTCAAGATACGTAGTATCAACCTTACTTTGTTTTAATTTTGACTTTTAAAGGGCAGATTCATTGGTGTACGAAAACAGTGCAATGTAGCCAGAGTTCACAAGCCAGTGGATATGGGTTTAACAACAGCTTTGCGTAACACAAAGCTGCCAAAGTGTTCTGCTGAATCTATCCCTTAGCCTTGTAAACCAAAAAGGGCATTGCAGATTGTGTTGCAGAGATCAGTGCTGTGTAAAGGGAGAACAAGGAGAGCCCCGTCCGTAAAACCCAACATGTCTGTGCTTTAAGAGCTTCCCCTGCACTCCCGCCTCAGTTCATCAGTACTTCCCGAATGCACAGTGGAGTTGAGAAAGCAGTGCATGGGGAGCCTTACAAACTCTGATGGCTCAAGCTAGTATGCCACCATGGAATCGTTAAAGAGCAGTGCTGGTTGGACCACAATCTACTGATGAGAACTCCTGACTAGAGACCACAGAGCCTCAAATCAATGAGTCAATATATGCAATAGAACTGCTATACAAAAATCCGCTGTGGAGAAGGGTGGCCATTGGTTGAGTAATCTAACATCACAATGACCCCATTTACGGTTACCCGAGCCTGATACAACTCATCTTAATTACAATTTAATTTCTTCAAATATAGCCTATGTCCATGATTTCAATTAATTTTAACTACATGGGAAGTTTGAAGTGTGTTATTTCATTGTTAAGATCATTTGAAACAAAGATGACTTACAGATGTTAAATTTCTTAATGGACTCAAATTAACTAACTGTAGCTCAAAATTAATCAATGGATTTACTTGTAAATTCTCAGAAAATTCATAGCGTATTCAGAGTTAGTGCTGCTAGCTTGGGGAAGATATTGCAAAATTGGAATCATGCTTGCTAAGGGGGGGAACAGGAATAGGGAACAAGGACACAGACAAGACTCTGCGGCATCAGAGGTGGGAAGGGAGACACGGGTAAACGCTCTGCGGCGTCAGAGCTGGGAGCAGAACACTGAGGAATAGACTACCGGCGTATAGAGATACGCCCAACTGGTGTGAAGGGCTTCGGAATATGCTTGCTTAGAAACTAACCCCAAAAAACATCGCATTGTCTGTGCTTCGGACTTCTGGTCTTTTGCTGCTTGCTGTCTGCGTGATAAGAACCAGGAAAGTGGGAGGGTGAAGGGAAAGCCAACACATTTTACTTACAAATCAAAGCAGTGGAAATCCTACTTTAAGTGCAAATTGGAACTCAGCCTTAACTATGGAGTTGCAACAAGCACCTCTGTAACAAAAAACCCTATAATTGCATATAAAAGATTACAAAATCGGTTACAGCACCGTTCACCTCATAGGAACACAATGCCTTTCCAAAATATGCAAAGTGAGTTTGTGGGTCTCAGCCGAATTCCTAGTAGACAGGAATCTACGTAAACCTCTGTTACAAGTGAGATGGTTTCAGACTCAAAAGGAGAGTGCAGAAGAGACTCAACTCCACTAATGCCCTCACAGGTAACCCCCTCCATACCAGGGTTGAGGTAAAGTGGACATACAAGGCTATGTGGCACTCTTCAATTATTTCAGTTCTACCTGTTCTATTGATAAAATATTTCAGTTCCCAATGCTGACAATTAAATACCTTACCACAAACAAGGTACTTCAGAAAATCCCACCTTAAGTTCCTTTTGAATAAGGTAGTTTTTAATATGTCGATTTAATATCTAGTCATAGGGCCATTTCAAGAAACCTGTGCTCCAGCAAGCCAGAAGTCCTGTTTATTGTCTAATTCAGTAAAGGAATTTGGCAATTGTGCAAACTGGTTTCAACTGAATTCAGTGGTTCTCAAACTTTTGTATTGGTGACCCCTTTTCACACAGCAAGCCTCTGAGTGCGACCCCCCCTTATAAATTAAAAACACTTTTTTATATATTTAACACCATTATAAATGCTGAAGGCAAAGCAGGGTTTGGGTTGGAGGCGGACAGCTCGCGACCCCCTGAGGGGTCCCGACCTCCAGTTTGAGAACCCCCGGAACAGATGTACAGCCATGCTGCTTCCGTGATATTTTCTGTTAGTAGGTTCAAGAACTTTGAAGTATTTGTTTTCCAGTCTCTCAACTTCCTGCTAATTTGCCTGAGACATACAGCACAGCAAAATCAAAGACATCGGTCTTGGGGCAATGGAGAACTACACTCACTACTCGATACTCCCAACATCCCCACCTATATGGATAAAAATATGGGGGAGGAATTTTGACTGCCAAAACATGACAGTTGGTGGAAAAGAGATCGATGTTCACTGCCAAAGGAGTTTGGCACCAAACACTGTGACTGTCAGTGTCTCAATGGGGAGACGCCCTGGAAAAGAGTAAATCTGATTGCAATGGCCCCGCCTAGCTAGCGTTATCAGTATAACAGAGATAAGTAAAGCACCTTAGGCTATTTTTTAAAAAAGGAATGTTGAAGAACCATTCCTACAGCATCTACTTGCCTAATCTAGATACCCTCAGTTCTAGGGTCTCCCTGGGTTCAAGCCTTTTTATCTTCCTCTGCATTTGTTTATTCTCCCGTTTCAGGTTCTGAGCCACAGAGGGGTTCCTTCTTGATTTTAGCTAAGTGTACTTTGTGACACATTCAGAGCTGCTGCATAATAATTTATGACTGTTTGAGTATCCTGATTTACTGCAACAGGAGACTTTCTGAAAAAAACGGCAGGATGGGAAAGAATTGCTCAAGATAAGCCACCTCTTCGCAAACACTTGAGGGTGGTAAAGGAACAATGCCAGGATTATTATCTTTGAAGATTTTGCCTCTTCTCCAGCTAGCCTACAAAACTAGTATTAATCATGACAGGAAAAGGCCTGAGAACACATGAGATCAAAAGAACTCTGGCAGGTTTAAAAAGGAATTCTCTCTCAAGAGGCAAGCAGTTGTTCAGGGAAACCCAACTGGGACGACACCCCATTAAGGGTGTTTGAAGAAGCTAGGAGGCCTAAGTTACTGTCAGGGAAGGGTATGCATTTAGCTAAGCTAGACATGCATGCAGACTATTTTAAAATCCTTTTTGTCTAAATGTTCTGGGAAATGTTAAAATAAACAATTATTTGGTTCTATGAAGCCTGTCTAATCATTGTATACCATTGGTCACAGTCTCCCAAAATGAAGAACCACAGGTTACCCAAATTCAGTCAGACCTGCTGGATACGCAGGATACTGTAGCCTAGGGCCCAGTCTAAGAGTAGAAGAACTGCAGAATTCCACCCTGGGATAGGTAAAGGCATGAGACTTGACACCTGAAGGGGTTCACTGAAAGAGAACAGAAGGGGGGAAACAGGTGCAGCTAGTTCTAACCAGGACATACTATACCAATACCAATATATTTGCACAAAATTGTTGGCAATGGATCAAAATATAGTCGTTTCATGTTAACTTCTCGTTACTATATATGTTAAGCTCGTCAGCATTCCTTTTTTTTAGCGAAGAAATATACTGATAAACCTGTTTAACATCGCTATTGTGTAAAAAAAATAATCTCAAAGCATACATGTGATATCATCTCATGATTGTAGGATTATATCCATGGATAAGGATACTTTCAGGTATGGAGACAAATGGACAAAGGAGGGAGTTAGAATTTAAATTTTTATTCCTGTATGACTAAATTATGTTAAAAACAAGGCTGTAAAAGTTGCTAGCAAGGTGCTTTTAAGGACTCAATTTTGACACCAATTGTTATGTAGTCATCAAAGTCTCCTGCCTCCTTTTCATGCTCCATAAAATCTATCGTTGCCATTTATTCTATATATAAAGATGTATTCAAGCCAAAGATTACATCTTCCATCATTATTGATTCTGTACTCTTTGGCATTTCCCCACAGTAAGTTCAAGGAGAAGGACCACCGTGCAACATAACATAAGGTGTTCATCCCTTCTCTTTACAGAGGTGCCCGCAACAAGCCCCACACTCTTGGGAAAAGTGGGCCTCTGGTACCCAAGCTCTGAATCTTCAGACCAGTCAATTATACACCCCAACCCCTGCAAAACTACACACAGGGTGAGGGAAGCACCAAGAAACAGCATGCTCTGAGCTCGCTCTGTTTTCAGTGGACAAAAGTAACTACTGGGCAGCTGGGGCCACTCACCCTTCTACACCCTCAGAAACCTACATGAGAACAAGCTATGTGGGGGGAGGGTTAAGGTGAAAAATGGTTACAAGTGACACTGCTCTCAAAGATTCGGGGGCCGGGGAGAAGGGGGCACACTTATCCCAAGAACTGTACGGAATAAGTATGGGCAATCATGTTAGACAACCACTTTCGCTACAGTAAAACAAACACTTTAGGTTTTCTTTGGCACAGCATCAGTCTTACTATTAAACGATTTCTTGCTTCAATCCGATTGTAACATTCAACTTAAGGAAGTAACCCAAGAGTATTCTGCAAGAAACTTTATTAAGACTAAATAAAACAACACTTATTAGGAACAATATTTTTTACTTAGGTGCAATACAAGGATCTCTCTACATAAGAGAGATGTTCCTTGGTGGTGAACTATTTACTATCATCTTCCTTCCTTCCTTCCCCACTCTCTACCACCTTCCTCCACACACAGTTCACAGAGATCTAGTCAGAAATTAGAAATTAAGAACATGTGTAGGGGCAATTTAAAAATATATGAAGTATACAAATGACCGTTAAAGAGTCATTCTGAGCCCAGTTTTTAATGTTCATACTAATTGGGTTGTCTAATCTGTGAGGTTGATGCCAGTTAAGTCAACCGTTCCCCTACTACTCTGTTCTTAGAAAGTGTATGCTTTTTTCTCATGGAGGAAAAAGACTTCTATAATCCAAGATATATTTTAAGTCTCAAACTCTAAAGCCAGAAATTAGCATCTTACCTTTGTTGTCCTTCTCAAGCTTCGTAAAATGTTCCTTCTCCTTGGATCTTCTCCATCTGCACTTTCATACGGAATAACAGCATTATCCCCCTTATATCCTTGGGATGTCTGGTCTTCTTCTTTCTTCCTAATGGGCCCCAACTCATCATCGCTTCCTACACTGAAACTGGTTCTGTAACTGGCAAATCTCCCAAGTCTTGCACATCTTGTCCGATACAACACAGGTTTACTAACAATAGACACCTTTCGACCACGTTCCAGAGAGCTTGTGTCCATTTCACTGTCTGAACCATTACCACTGCCATTAGACTGAGTTTTGTTAATATTACGAATGGTGATGATTTTGCCTTGGGTGCTGTCATGAGGCACAGAGTATATATTTTCCTCCTCATTCCTTGGTTTGACCACAGCATCCATAGGTTCTGCATAATCAGAAGGGTCAAAACCATCTGTAGGCAGCCAACTACTAGATGACACAGACTTCCTCTGTCCATCTCTATGCCCTTGTTCCAAATAAGGCAGATCCCCCTTTGTAATGTCAAAGTGTACAGGGGGCTTTGGTTTCACTGGAGGAGGTACTTTGTTGTTCAGCTTGCTTTCGAAAGTGCTCATAACAGAAAAGACAGACAGACCATCATTCCCCTCCAGCAGTTCCATTGACAGTTTAGAATGATCTTTGGGCAAAGTGGGCATGGATGTGTCCTCTCTAAATGGGCTGTAAGATGGTGGCTCAGTGTCTTCTTCTGAATCGTGAAGGTTTGAATTACAATGAGGTGAGCCAGCCCGAGGTGAATTAAACACTTCTTCCGTGGTGCTGCATGCTTCAGCAGCATTATCATACATATGAGTGGCTTCAATTATATTTTTTTTCTCCACCACATCTTTAAAGAATGAGTGAAAGATCTCGAGTTTATGTTGAGGCGGGCTACAGGATATTGTCGTAAACTTTCCATCAATTTCTTGGGCAATCTCCTGTCCCTCAGTCAGCTGTTCTCGACTTAAGTCATTGTCTAAAATGTCTATTGAGCCATCTGTGAGTGCCACAATTTGAATAGGGATAATATCCTGCACTTCACAAAGAAAGGCACGTAACATAGCCAAGGACGCCTTACGTTTTGCTGAAAAAAACACAATGTACCCATGGACTAACCGGCTTTTCCTAATGCTGAATGAGGAATGGTATGAAAGGATGGACAGTTCTATCCGTCTTTTGTGTGATCCTATTGGTAGTTCAAGTAGAACTGAGTTACTACTGCCACACTGGGAAGGTCTGTAGGTTTGGGACTGAAGGATAGGTAGAAGGATGTCATCTGCATTAAAAGGATCTCCACACAACAAACACATAACAATTCGAAGGTCAACATCTGCTAAATCTTTGATGCTAGATGTAGAACTTACAAGATTTAAGTTACGCTTCGAGTCCAGTAATCCTTTCAAAACTTGACTGATTTGCTTTTCATTAATGTTACGTCCATATCCAATGCCAGCAGAAGCGGGGTCAAGAAAGACACACTGTAGTTTACTGGCGATCTGTTGACCTTGCTGTATTAAGCTATGCAGTGTTTCTCCACTGGTGTCCCCTCTCTTGTTAACCAGTATTAGTGTCAGAGGAAGATGAACCAAGTGATTGTCCCTTCTGCCAAGGGTGGACTCTCTACTCTTTTCAATACTTTCCACAACGTAAGATAGAGATTCCTTCGAATTATAAAGGCAGAGACAACCGTGTGGCTGAAATGTTGGTGTCTGAAAAGAATTAACAGGAAGTCGGACATTACCCTCAATTGGTCTCAAGGAAAGTTCATACATTTTACCATCTATCACATACTTGTCATCATTTGTACACAGAGCTCGAATCTCATTTGCTAGTTCACGTGCGAGGCCATCTTTGCCAAGAATAACTAGATTGATCCTATCTATATTGGAATCAGAAAGCAAGTTTTTCTGATTGCGCTCGGATTGTCTTATAAACTTGGAACTGATCAAGTGCTCGATTTTAGAGTCTATACAAACTGGGCAGCTAGGACAAGTTTCCTTAGTTGGGTGATACACAAAATGAATGTGCTTCAAAATAAGGGCGTCTCGCTCAGCTTGCAGCTTTTGTAAAGCTTTAAATCTTTGCTCTTCACCTAAAACCTCTTGAATGACCCCCATTTTCTCTTTGCTAGGTTTAGCATCCAGCTCCAGCTCATAAAACAATTCTGAATATTCCAGAAGCAGTTCCTGAAACTCCTCCTTTGCCTTTTCTATAATTTGTTTTTGGTGTTTGCCGTAGATATCCATATAGACAGATTCCTCCAGCCACATGTAAAACTCCTCATTCATAATAAAACTACGAGCCTCTTCCCAGGGTTTTCCAGGTGTTATGAAAGGGGAAGTCTCCAGATTTTCTTTGAAAGCCCTTCTCATTTCTGCTCTTTTCCTCTCATTTCTCAGCTTTTCTAAGTGAGCTTCATAAAGTTGCTCTGCAGGCAAAGTCTCCATCAGGTCAAAAGGAATGCATTCATTTTCCATGTTGTCTATATGGCTAGTAGCATCCCAAGGGGTCTCATCAAGAACAACAAACCATTTTAAGAAATCTGGTTTAGTCTCCAATAACTTCTCTACTTTTATGCAGCTCAGGTGATCTATTTCATCCAGATTAGGAATAAGAGCATCAAATGCTAGAGGAAGAGCAGCAAGATACATCTTTCTTCTGCGCTCAATATGCTCTTGCTTGAGGCGATGGACATGTTGTAGGAACAACTTCTTGGCTTTCTGTGTTCCTTCCAAATACACGTAGTCCCGATATTCTGGAGAGGACTGCATCTTCCGGCTGACATTCGACCATGTTTCATTGTGGTTTTTGACAATGCGGCTAACCAGCCATTCATACTTATCTTTTGAAGCAGCTATCTGTTGGCTCTGCTGTTTCAAAGCTTCAAAGTAGGGGATAATTTTAGTCTTCCCCCTACTTTTATCAATTAGCTGCACTAAAGTGCTGAAAGCCAGGTCAACATTCACATTGGATCTAGCAGATGTCTCCACAACCTGGAGATTCTTTTTGCTTAAGGCAAAAGTATGTGCATCTCGAATGTACCGCTCCACTCCTTCATCACACTTCGTCAGGACCACCACAATGGGCTTTTTTGTTTTTGCTAGTTGATTGTAAAGATTTGAAATAAACTTAAGTTGATCATCAAAATTCCTGTTCATACCTCTACTAACATCGATGCAGAGAAGAAAGCCATCAATCAGCAGCTTCCCATCTGGCATTTGTTTTTGTTCAAAGTCCTGTTCCAGCCCCAGCTGATCAGTGCAAAAGTACATGAGCTTTTCAGCTGATGCAAGTTTGGTTGCAGCTGCCCTTTTGATATAGGGCTGCAGGGCCGTGCTACGATGTGGCTGAAAAGTCTGGTCGTCAATAAATTCAGTCTGTTCCACAATATGCATTTTACAGTCCACGCAATCCTCCAGGGGACGCCCAACTTCCCCCCAGTACAGAAAGTGATCATTATTGACAACCCTTCCTCCAAAGTCACTGGTGCTGAGAACGGAAGTGTGGTCCAAATGAAAGTCATCTGCACTAGGCCGCACAAACCGATTGCAGAGGCAAGACTTCCCAATGCCACACTGCCCCTTCTCCTTCTCCGTCCCGGACAATCCCACCACATTAATGTTGTAGGTGGGAGTGCGAGCATCTTGCTTTCTTGCCATCATCATCATCCACACATCCTGCCACAGTCAACTGCTTCCGAGAGGATTAGTGTTTCCAGTACTCCGTGCAATTTCAAAGCTTGCTGGAGGAGGGGTGACAGTTATCAATCCAGGTGGACTGCCAGGGCAATGAAGTTTGCTGTTCCCATACCGCATGCACCAGCAGCAGCTCAGTTCTCACTGAGTCTCATAATTGGATAGCCTGCATTTCCCCCTAGGAAAAAGAAAAAGAATAATCAGTATTACAGCTCTGAAATTATAGTACGAATAGAACTGAACTCAAGAAAGACTCGGTCAGTACAGTTTAATACATTGCATTTAAACACAAACACAAATGGCAACTAGTTGTAAACTGTTCCTTAAAATATTTTATCAATGCAGTGTCTCAATCTTATTATTCTGACTTTCACTTTCATTTGCCATCTCCCAGAAGTCCCACTGCTTAGCTGTATATGTTTGGTCACCCAAACAAATGGGAATACTAGGCTAGGAGAGGTACTCGGACCATGCTACCACCTCAACCGTGATTTTGTAATCAGTTAGAAGCAGATCACCTCACCCAGTTACAAGTTACAGTTCAGTTTGTGTCCAGGAAGTAATTTTTCTTTCATCACATTTATATTTGTGTATCTGCACCTACCATGTGCCTAAATCAAGTTTGTAACAGTGCACTAGACAGTTCTCCTTCTGGTCTCAACTGGGATTTGAGTGCCTGGAGAACATGCACAAAGATAAGCATCAGAGGCAACCACACCAGCTGGCAGGAGGGAAGACCACCCAAACCAGGTACACAGACACAGGTGAGGGTCCTGCTCCCAGTTCAAAAAGCTGTGACAGACTGATTACAGGATAACATGTGCCAGCCCAGGCCTCTGGCAAGGACAAAACATTTAACTTCCATGGTTACTAACCGCAGGCTAGCCTAGCCACGATGGACACTACTTACCCAACCATCATTATAACTGCCATATCTTGTGGTGTGTTGGCACAAACCACAAGCCAGCCATGTCACTAAAGGTTACAAACTCAGTTAAAAGTTGTAGTTTGCACAGGGCCTTAGGGTGAGGGCTGGAGAAGGGAGCAACCCGCCCTAGAAAGCCTGGGAGTAAGTACTCCGCAGGAAAAATGAGTCAGCCTGACAGAGACTTGAAGGGGAGAAATAAGAGTCAGTTCTGGAGACAGGAGAAAGGCCATCCACCCCCAAGGGAAGGAAAGGAGAGGGAAGGAGACGAAACGCTGCATATGTATTCCTGTTTAACATATTGAAAATAATTCCTAGAGCAGCAGAATGTAAAGTCTTCTGTTTGCCTTCCAGCTAAGATCAAGTATGGTACTAGTCTAATATCCGATGTGTCTTCTACCAGGAGGATTATCTCCTGCACTTGCAGGGGAACAGACTCAATCTAACAGGATCGTAGTAGTTCAGAGAGTGAAAAGATCTAAGTAAACCCCATAAAAAGGAATATAATTTCCATATACTTAACCAAGATTTATATACTAAAACAAGGAAGTCCTCTTAAACTAATGCCTAATGAAGGAATGGTTCCAATTATACTATTTTTCAAGATGGTGCTATGTTTAAATAGCAGAAGTTGGAGAGGGGAGGTTGCTTAAAAGGAAAATCTCAGAATGATGTTGATGTGGTAAGCTTTTTAAAACGAGACAGTAATTAACTGGTCTACTGGTAACACTGTTGGTCTTCACAGTAACTCTGTCTGTTGCTAAGCATTGAATATGCAGCTAGTATAAAATATTTTCTTTGCTTTGATGTCTGGATAATGCAGTTTTACAAGTTCTTCAGTTGGGCTGAATTACACAATAGACGAAGGCTGCGGTAAATTTGAAATGGGTCTTGTGCGTTTGAGAAGGCAATCTTAACCCTTGATCTTAAGCACGTTCAACTTCTTTAAAAGGTGCTTAAAATTAGCTGAGTCACCCGGCTCTATTATCTAAAACCCACAAAAGCAATGACGGTACACCATGGTAGTCAGGTACCAGGAGTGACGACAGGATCCTTACAGTCCAAATCTGGAGATTTTCTCCTTAGTATCTTTAGCTCCTCAAAGACCAGACACGGTTGAGGGATGAAGATCTCTATATTTGTAAGTACCGTACTTCACTCTTAAAGACGAGAGTCCATAGGTGAAAGGGCAAGTTGGGGCTAGTGTGTGATGTAAGCTCTTCTGCTGAGCTGCTGTTCTGTCCAATATTTTTTTTTATTATTCTTTTGAACAGCTACTCTTAACATTAAATTTAAAGAACTACTTATACCTCCTGGAAAGCTCAGCATATTAATGGTTCAGAAAAATTTTGCTTGAATGTTATTTTCAGGGGGGAAGGGGGCTATCCTCTCATCTATTAATGAGAAAATGTGCATGTAAAGAGCCTCTCTAGGAGCTTAGCTGCTACACCTGCTTATTTCCCAGTCCTTGCCAATCTTCTGACATTTCCACCAATTAATGTCTCCGAAAGTATCAGCTTCAGGTACGGAACAAATCTGGCTCAGCCAGTTACCTAACAAAGATCCCAAGTTATGCCAGTTTATCTAAAGGTGTGTTTTTAACCTGTGTGAACATATTCTGTTTAAAACTGCTTCGGCTGACACCTGTGAATTCACCAATGCAAGGAAGATCAACATAAGAGCGCATCCACACAGGGATAACTAAATCAGTTTAAAAACACACTTTTAGATAAACCTGTGCAACTTCATATTTAGCCCAGGCCCCAGGTTCAAGAGAGAAGGGAAATCTAGAAAATACAGAATAAGCAAGCAGATTTGTTTCTGAACAGAATGCTTCCAGTCAGTTTAAGTCTTTATCTGGGCATCTCAGTGGTTTCCCTGTCCCACCCCAGATGCCTTAACTCTGGGGGCAGGGGGAAATATGAAATGTTAAAGTTACTGCTGAAATCTAGGAAAGTCAGTCCAATACCTGTGCAAATCACCCAGGACAAAAGTGTGTCCAACAACGTTAACAGTCACATTGCATTTTCTATATACCTTCTGGTATAAATTAGGTCAAACAATATTATACTGGGCTAAGATTTTCAAGAGTGACCATTGATTTCAGGTACCTCTTATAGGACCTGATATTCAAAGTGCTGAGCATTCACCCTCTGAAAAATCAGGTCCCTTTAGAGCATCGAGTTGGGTACTCAAAAACTGAGGCACTCAAAGTCACAAGTCACTTTTGAAAAACCTTCATCTGAAGCTACACATTAGTGTCCAAATTTGCATTTTTATATTATACATGCATTTGGTAGCCAAAGAGGGTAACTTTTTAAAATTGTTACATCATAGGTCACTCCCTCCTGGGAACAGCGGATACGATCTTTAAAATCCTGGTTACATTCATTGGAGAAACATATAGCCAACTTTGTGCGTGCTCACCTCAAAGGGCACGTGGGTATCAGTCAGAGGAAGAATTTAGCAAAAAGGCAGGTCAGACAGGCGAATCAAATACTGAACAATAAAATTTACAACGACAACTAGGTTGTGGAGCCTTTGTTCTCAATAACAGCCCCAAGTTAGATGTGTCAGTCAGTAAACACACCCAACACTGTAAGTGCAGGTAAGCAACAAGTATATACTCGTTCATAAGCCGATTTCCCCCCACCAGTTGCTGTCCCGGCCCATCAGGGTAAGCAGCTGGCGCGCTGGGACACTTTGTTTTCTTAGGTTTACCTCCGTGCCTGCGGACGCTCGAGGTAAACAAACCATCTTGGCCCACCAGTGGCTTATCCTGATGGCCCAGGAGCCAAAGTTTGCTGACCCCTGAATTATAGGGTCGGCTTATGAATGGGTCATAAAAATTTTCCATTTTTACTTATCCATCTTGTGGGGGGTTGGCTTATAAACGAACCGGCTTATGATTGATTATATACACATACGGTAACTACATTAACCATGTCAAGATAGGATTGTTTGTTTGTCCTGAGTTGCTGGACAATAAAGAGTTTACTAGCCTGCACCTAGAACTTCTAAATATTAATTTTTATATCATGAGACTCATAGTAGAAAGGCATTCCATCAGTTTCCTGGGCTCAAGTTTTGGTACAGGCACATTTCAAGTTTTTTGAGAGGACAAGGTACTTGTCAATCTTAGGAGTTACTTAAACTGAATGCTAAAGTGATGCTCCCACACTGTTCTAGTAGGACTGGATTCTGTATTCCTACATCCTAAATGAAGTTATATGGGATAGTGTTATTTATGCAAAACTAATATAAATATCCTCAAACAGTTCTTTTTAAAACTGATCACAAATTAACCCAATTTAAGGGGTGTTTTGGGGAACAGGAATGACAATTTGTATGCCAGCTGGAATGTGCATAATTACATGCTGTAGGAAATCAGAGTTTATAAAGGAAACTCCAAATGACCCTTGAGTATGGCACTAAAGGATGCCATTACACTGATGCTGAACATATTGTAGGTATATCAGTGTGGAAGGATTTCCTCACAGAGTTGTAAATTTTCTCACTGCATCACAGTGGCCCAAGTGTAGAAAGTCTCTGAAATGGGTCATTTGTATCTTAGGAAAGACTGATTTAAGCTTTTAACCATCTGGATTTGAAATGCTTAATCTCACGCAACAGATGGGCTATTCTTAGGCAAAGGGCGTGCACGCAGCCTACATGCCACACATGCTATGCAGCACCCCCTCACTGACCACCCTCCCCCACAAAAATCACTGTGGTACCCTCTTATAGGCCTGCACAAAAGTCCGCTTCCTTACACCGCACAAAAGAATGTCAGCAACACAACTAAGCTTCAGAACTGTATGTGAGGATCGATTTCAGAAATTATTTGGCTAAGTGCCATGTTTTAAATCTGAAATGAATAAAGGGAGGAATGTACTAAGTCTTAATCAACAGCAAAAAAAACAGGCAACTGTGAGCGTTCCTTCATCATTTATCCTGAACCAGCTCAGTTCTTAATATAGCAAATCCAACCCCACTGATACAGCAAACATGACCCAATCTCCAGGCATTTGGATTGTTCCCTGCTAACAGATGCAGAAACCAGAACAGGCTTCCACTATTCACCTTTGTCTTGCCCTACAGTAAGGGCTAATTTTTCACGGAGACCTCATTTTTAGGCATTCAGACATTTAGAATCTGGTCATAAAATTAACATTTCCAAAAGCAAGTTGTTCTGAGAGTGAAAGCAAATTCCAATGGTGACTTCGTAAGTACTTCCTTAAATGTAATACTGCCACTTTTACAAAAATAAACAGTTGGAGGATAAACAAGTTCTGATACAAAAGAGTACTTTCAAATAGGCAAACATGTCACAAATGGTGTTTCCAAATAAAATATTATTCTAATTAAAAAAAAAAAAAAAAAAAAGATAAGGCCTTACAAATCATAAGATATACACTTTATTACAATGAAGGTTAAAAAAAAAACTGCAAATACGTCTGCCATTCTCTCCCCCCACCCCAAAATCAGATCTGCTTCATATTCTTTGAAAATTAGATTTTTAATACGCTGAAGATGAAAAAATGGATTTCAGAAGCACAGTTGCATAAAAGTTGATTTTAAAAGGTTCAAGAAGGACAGGGTCATTATTCTTTCTAGCCACCTATACCACAGTTTTGCTAACATTCACAAAATTATACGTTACTCTCCCGGGGATGTGAAGTCAATGCAAACCCTATTTAAGATCTTAGATCATTAACATACACATGTAGCCTTACAATTGTAAATATATAACATTTAAAAAACAACAACCCTCTTTCCTTTTACTTGCCCCAAATCTGCTTTCAGAGGTCTCTCTGTAGCAAGAGCTGACATCATGACTAACACCTAAAACAGAGCAGGATTCTGTGTCTATTACCCTAAGCTAGAGATGTCAGCAAGAGAACCCTGAACACGGGTCTCGACAGGTGAGGAGATAATTTTCAAATACATTGTTTTAAATATATTTGTAACTTGTGTTATAATTATAATAATAATTAATAATAATAATTATAATTATAATTAATGGAGATATCCTATCTCCTAGAACTGGAAAGGACCTTGAAAGGTCATCGAGTCCAGCCCTCTGCCTTCACTAGCAGGACCAAGTACTAATTTTGCCCCAGATCCCTAAGTGGCCCCCTCAAGGCTTGAACTCACAACCCTGGGTTTAGCAGGCCAATGCTCAAACCACTGAGCTATCCCTCCCCCCTGTTGATACATGTATTTTAGTTTGTGGTCTAAAATCTAGGGTGCCTTTAAAGATAAATACAAAATCCTTATCACCTCCCTCTGAAGAGGACATATATTGAAGCTTACAGCACAGCCTGATAAAGTGCACCTTTTTCAGGGTGGATTTGATTTAAATCATGATTTAAATCACTAGTCAGGAAGACTCGCATTAATCATGGATTTCTACAGAAAAGTGCATTCTTGTTGGTTCTTATAACCTTAATACATATTCTTCACAACTCAGAGATAGATGTAGATTTCGTTTTTAGAAGGTACACATTCTACATTTTTAAAGTGATTTATTTTGAAAACTTTTCATATTAATTTTACAGCTATATCAGAAAATGAATGATTGTTTGGTTATTTCATTTGCCAAAGGTAACTGAAGCAGATATTTATGAAGTCATTGGGAGGTGAACTATCTCCAATTCAACAGGTTAATCAATAATATTTGGATGATTTTCTTGCCATGCTGTATTAGGAGGAGAACATCACCAGACAGACATTTAAACTGTTTTATTTAACTAAAACAACAACGTTATGTATTATGGATTTTTCTTCAACAGCAAACATAATATTTTAATAAAACAAGCATACAAATTTTTGAATTTAGTTAAACATTCAAGTTTTTTAAAATCAGGTTTGTTTTTATTAAAATTGTTTTTAACTAAAATAGTTAAATGAATTTTTTTTTAATTAAATCAACTATGAGAAACTTAAAATATTGGCTTCTGCAGATAACTCAGTCGTCCTCACCTTCATTTTCCTGTTTGTTGATCTGGAAAAGAAAAACAAGCTTTCCTGATTTTTCAGGTCCCAAAAGATTTCTCAATTTGGAATGAATTAGTCCAAAGGAAGAAAATATTCTTTCTACACCGGCAGAAGAAGCTACTGCTGTTAAAAGTGAGATTATCATCACTTCAACAGTCTCTGAATCCAAAATTTTTCTTAAACATTACATGAATATATTGTCTCATACTATAGAATTAGAATTTATAATCCTTCCATGATAAGATATCTTTGAGCTATAATATATCTTAATTAAAACTATCTTTAGATATGCTTTTTGAGGAAAAATCTTTTATCAAAAAAATCCAATTTAAATAAAAAAAATGATTTTTTTTTTAAATCACTGTTTTTTATCCACCCTGATCTTTTTCCATTTTCAAGTGATACTATCTCCTCTAGCAAAGAGAGGGGTGGGGGTGATTGCAAATTTCTATTTCCCCTTCTCCCTTCCCCAGGACCCCAGCTAAATGGCAGGCAATAAGTGGCCAGAGGACAACTTTCGTTTTCTGCCATAAAAACGAAGTTGGAAGCTAGTCATTACTCCCTATTTTGTTTTGATTTATAAAAGAAAGCAAGTTATGGGTAGCATTTAGGCCACAAGATGTTCCTAATGAGGAACAGGAGTCAGGAGAAGGAACTCAAATAGTTCAGTTCAGTGAATTTTAAGAGGGGGAAAAAAATTAACAACAGGCTCAAAATAGAGAAAAGGCTTTTCTAACCCTTCTCCCTATAAACTCACTTTCACAGCAGAAAGATATATAGAAAGCCGACTCCCACACACACCCAGCATTTTTTTTTGGGCGGGGGGGGGAGGGAATTGTATTATAAAAATTTTGAAATTAGGGAACAACCAGCATATGCAATGGTGGGATACTGATGTGCTTAGGTGTCTGGATGCACTCAACCTTCAGCTTCACAGAACACCCAAGGTATGCGATTGGCTAATCTAAAACACACCATGTTGGTGGTGTATTGCTACAGCAGCCATGGAGTTAATAATATGAACAATTAAACAGTTTCACAAAAGCTATGTAAACCATACAAATCTTATACACCTGATGTTGCACATAAAGGTCACTAAGAAACAGAGCAACAACTGCCCTTCCCATCAGCCAGGTTCTATTCACGGCGGATAAGAATACCTAACAACCTGCTCATTGACTAACTTCACTGACAATATACTGCATTTAAAAGAACCTCAAGGTTATGATTCTAACCTACAAAAGACAGGAAATTCAAAGACAACACTAATACTCCTGGCTTTTGTCCATTTGTTTCACAGTTTTCTGGTCTCTGAACTTCCTCATGGCATATTTAACCCTTTATGTAGTTATAAAACATACACTTTCTCGCAGAACTCTTAACCGCTGTAGTTAATACAGAATAAACCTCATTTAAACATATATTTATTACAACTGTCAAGTCAAGGTATTTATAAAAAATTACCTAAATTGTGGTTTAAAAGTTTTAGGGCCAGATTCTCAACTGATGTAAATCTGAGCTTCACTCAAGTCAAGGAGACTGAGACCCATTGAGCTAATGTAAATCAGTGCAAACTGTGGATCAGGACCCCTTTTAATGGCGTCACCACGGCCAACATTATACTTGCCGGGACCCAGGGCTGAAGCCCGAGCTCCACCCCCACTCAGGCTCCCACTCCCCCCACCTGGGGCAGCAGGGCTCAGGCTCCGGCCGCCCCTCCCTCCACCCGGGTCATGTCGTAATTTTGTTGTCAGAAGGGGGTCACGGTGCAATGAAGTTTGAACACCCCTGCACTAGCTGAAGATCTGGCCCTTAATTTTGAATGACTCTGTGCATGTAACAAAAAGAGTGCCCAGCTTTTAGACAGAAACTCAATCAACCTCCACCACTGTGCTGGATTTCAAAGTTAATATACTTTGTACTACAGTAGCTCAGAGGCCCTGTCAGAATCAAGTCCCTGCTGTGCTAAATGCTGCACAAACATGTAGATGAAGAGAAATTCCCTGTTTCAAAGAACACACAGTTTTCCATAACATACACATTAATGTACTTTTCTAAAGATATGGGTTTGTGATGCAACAGATAATCATGGATCCCACGCCACACCTCCACCTCTCAAGATTTCTCACCATGAATACCACAAATGGTAGCAAGAGTGGAAAAACTTGCATAGACAAGGCACTGGTGATTTCTGGCATTTCTGCCACCTTGTTGTCTAGCCCAGTGTTTCTCGACCAGGAGCTCCAGGGGGGCCAAGAGCAGGTTTCAGGGGGTCCGCCAAGCAGGGCCAGTGTTAGACTTGCTGGGGCCCAGGGCAGAAAGCTGAAGCCTCGCAGTGTGGGACTGAAGCCCAGGGCTCCCAGCCCTACCACCTGGGGCTGAAGCCAAAGCAACTTAGCTTTGTGGGGACCCCTGTGGCGTGGGGCCCTCGACAACTGCCCGGCTTGCTACCCCGTAACACTTGCCCTGGCTGTTATATGCAGAAAAACAGTTGTTGTGACACTGGTGGGCCGTGGAGTTTTTATAGCATGTTGGGGGGGGGGGCGCCTCAGAAAGAAAGGTTGAGAACCCCTGGTCTAGACCTACTATGAGCAATATTGGATGACACGTTATGATGGCAGATGGTCGACACTAGCATTAGTACCCGTAAACTGCCCCAGTGGGAAATGTAAAGGAAATAAAGTCTAATGTAGACACAGTTTAAAGAACTGCTGCTTTCTCATCTACTAGGTACATCTTGTCTGCAGATTAGCGACCCAGTGGAATGTAACAGTTCATTATGGTACTGGCAGTTTATGGAACAAATCTGTCTGTCCTGCATACATTCCTGAATAAAAGGTTCTTAAGTTTTCGTTTTACAAAGAAAAGCCCATTTAGAGATAATACATTAGTTAAAAGAAGAGTTACGGCTCTAATCCAGACACCAGACTAAAGACGGGAAAGTGAGAAAAAAAATCACTGAAATATTGGAGGAGAAAGCAGCATTTGCAAAACCTCAATAGCCAGCCTTCTACCCAATTAAAGTCTACCAACTTCCCCCACATGCTACCCCGAAGCCACAATTAAAATACAGGGTTTATGTAGTAAAACATGAATTGAAAGTAATAAAACTAACCAACCAACTATTTTTGCACACATACCCCTTGGTTTTTGATTGCAGGCAGGGCGAGGGTCATTCTTGTTTACATGGGCACCACAAACAAACATGCAGCAGATAACTATTCTATTACTCCCTCCAGGGATCCGTCTCTAGAGAAGCAGAAGGGAGACATTCCCCCTCAAGGGACTGGGCTACAAGCCTGAAGGAGTGCTCAGGCAACTCCTTCTCAACAGTGGTGCATGGACACCATGTGGGGGGGGGAGGAGAATGCTTTTTGATTATCTGAAGCAGCACCAAGCTGGCATCATTGTCTGGGGCTGCTTCCTTCCCATCCATGTTAAGACAGTAGGGGAGGAGCAATTGAAGGACACGTGCTGCAGCCCCCACCAGGTAAAGCAGTTAGCTCCCTATGGCTGTCCCTCCCTGGAGCCACTCAATCCCCCTCCACAACTGGCAGTCTCGTCAGTCAACAACCCTGTTCTATTTCCTCAGATCTCGCTCATTATCCCACATACACACAGCAGAAAGGTTTTGATATTGGTGTGCCTTGATCCCTCCTATTCGCTGCCTGTGGCACAGAAGTTTAAGTCACCTGAGCGCTCTAATACTTTGGACTAATTTCAGATGTTGGGTGGTGTTGGTGGCCCATGATATACAATAGGTCAGATCAGATGATCTGGTGGTCCCTTCTGGCCTTAACTTCCGACTCTCATCTGCACTCCCAAGTCAGTCACAGATCTGTATTCCCTGATAAGATTCTTGAAGGAGGAAGAAAGGGAAATTTTTCTTGCCTGCTGCAAAGTCTCAGACTAGTAGCTGCGACACCGCCCAGATGCTCTGTTCCTCTTCCGCCAGCAGCCAAGCGGTAACAGTGCAGTGTGTGTCCACTAAAAGGAGATGTACAGCTGGGTGTCACCAGCATATTAGTGCATTAGAGCGCTTGCCATCACCCACATCTCCCAGAGGCCCCAATGAATATGAGCGTGGGGGCAGGGCAATGACCCAGGCCCAATCCTGTGGGACTCCACACATAATGGCCTTTCAAAACAAGGGACAGCTGCCCACCACAGTTCTTTGGTATTGGTCTGAAGGGAATGACTGAAGGTAGTTCATTACTGCTCCATCCACCCCAGCAAGGTCATGCAGAAAGCAGGTGTTCCTTATGATCCACAGTAGACAGAATGTAGTATGCTCGTCAAGGTTTATCATCTTATCCATAGCGGTTGTCCAGTACCACCACCCAAAGCTGTGTCATACCCTTGCCTGAAGCTTAAGAACATAAGAACAGCCATATTGGGTCAGACCAATGGTCCATCTAGCCCAGTATCCTGTCTTTCGAAAATGGCCAATGTCAGGTGCTTCAGAGGGAATGAACAGAACAGGTAATCATCAAGTGATCCATTCCCTGTCGCTCATTCCCAGCTTCTGTCAAACAGAAGCTAGGGACACCATCCCTGCCCATCCTGGCTTGAGTGGTAATAGCTAATTTAGACCCCAACATTTTATACGTATAGTTGGGATTATGTTTTCCAATGTGCATTACTTTGCATTTATCAGTGTTGAATTTCATCTGCCATTTTGTTGCCCAGTCACTTAGTTTTGAGAATTCCTTTTGTAGCACTTTGCACTCTGCCTGGGACTTAACTATCCTGAGTAATTTTGTATCATCTGCAAATTTTGCCACCTCACTGTTTACCCCTTTTTCCAGATCATTTATGAATACGTTAAATAGGACTGGTCCCAGTACAGACCCTGGGGGATACCGCTATTAAACTCTCTCGGTTCTGAAAACTGACCATTTATTCCTACCCTGTGTTTCCTATCTTTTAACCAGTTACCAATCCATGAGAGGACCTTCCCTCTTATCCCATGACAACTTAGTGAAGGTCCTACTATGTCAGCAGGTTAGATGCTGGAGCTTACGCACCACTTTTCAATTATTTTGACTAGACAAAGTTGGAGATCAGCCTGCAACTGCAATCTATGGGAGCTCAATGGACACAATATCACCTCCCCAAAGTCTGCACTAGGCTGTACTTGATTCCCACAGTGCCCAGTACACCTATAGATTCAAAGGAGGCACTTCCTTCTCCCAAAAACATAGCCAGGCTTCCCCCACAGCGTTCCCAGCCTCTACTGGACCCAAAACCTGAGCTCCGAGTTTGACTAGTTCCAATTTTATTAAAAGAGTGCAGGAGATATAAAGTGGAAAAAGTGACAAAAGTGAATACAGAGTTCACTCTAATTTTAAGTAAAAGCACACAAGCACAAGCAATTCTGCACAAAAGCCACCATATTCCTAAAGGAACAAAATTAATCAGCAGTCTAAAAATGACTATTGATATAATTTCTCTTTCAACAGCCACACCAAGACAGTAATAGGCTATTTCCTATACAGCAAAAAATACCTTCATAGAGAGGTGGCTGGCCACAGTACTTCTACAGACCACTGGAGACTCCTCTACAATGACCTCAGCTTCCAGGAGGCAAAGATGCCCCACTCCAGTGCAGAAAACTATTTTTCCTATCTCACAATGCCATCAGTTTATCTTTGTATATTTGGGCACAACTACGACCAAGCCCTGCCACACTGCTTTCAACCCTTGTGTACACGCTAAATAACATGAACATAGTAACACAAAAACCAGGCCTTTAACCATGTTAGTGTAGCTTTGAACTACTTTCACTTTAAAACTTAATTAAGCTATTATGGGGGGCAACACGTAGCTGAAATTTAAGACGAGTCCTTCAAATTCCTAGTGGCTATTGACGGATTCCATTATCGGATATGAATGAACAGTACCTTCATTATATTTTTGGCAGTTATGTGGATTATAGAAATAAAAAGATAAAAGAAACCTGTTAAGTCATCTAAGTTGACTCTTGTCTGCCCCACACTCTCTGGCCCATACAAGACTATTACCTAGAATACTTTATGCAGTATATTTTTTACTGACCAAAGCAATGGGGCTTTCACCAATATCAGATAGAACTTCACCCAACATCTATGCAGTTAATTCTGTTTTAATTTGTATAAAAGATATAAAAATCTAACTATAAACCTAGCTGCCTTTGAACAAAGTGATTGTTTTAAATTAAAAGAACCCTAAAATTAACCGAGCATTAAGGAATGAATAATTCACCTTGGTTCTGCTTTTGAACCAGTTAAGTCACCTTGATTAAGTGCTTTGAAAACAGTGAAACTTCATATCTCATTTTCCATTCTCGTATATTGAGGGATTTTTTTTAAAAGGTTAAACCCTGATAAGTCATGCTAGCTGCACCATTATAAATTATTACCTGAACTTCGGAAGTCATCTGTCCACATTCCAGAGCTGTGAAAATGAGTGGGGGAGGGATATAAGGATTCCTGCCTGTCATTAGGTGGATTAAATACATTTAACTATCAAGTCTTCCCTCTAAAACTCAAAAAATAAAAACAAAAAACACCTTCCAATGAGCAGCATCTAAAAATGTACAAATAGCTAGAGCTTTGCTCTGTTCCAGTCTCTAGTCACACTAAGTCCGTGGTTCTCAAACTATTGTACTGGTGACCCCTTTCACACAGCAAGCCTCTGGGTGCGACCCCCCCCTTATCAATTAAAAACACTTGTTTATATATTTAACACCATTATAAATGCTGGAGGCAAAGCGGGGCTTGGAGTGGAGGCTGACAGCTCGCGACCCCCCAGTTTGAGAACCCCTGCACTAAGCATAGTGTTGCAATCTAATGCAACAGTAAATTAGACTTTTGTTTCCAATTACAGACCAAAAATTACATTTTAAACAAAGCTGCTGCAAAAAACTACATGCATTACCAAACAAGAACGTCCCAAATTTTCAGCCACTAAATGTTCTTCAGAAATGACCTTGTTATTGAAGGGTCTGCATCTATGTGGCTGCCAAATAAAATGTCAGGTTGCACAACAGACTCAGAGTCTTTACTCTAGACTTTTGAAAAAAATTCTGTGAACCTGTTATTTGCAGCAGATAACAGAAGCCCTGATTTCTACTTCAAAACATACTAACAAGCAAGCTGAACACTTAAAATGAAGGGCCCATTCTGCCACTTTTACTCATTTTGAGTAATATTTAACTGCAAGGTGTCCCATTGATTCTAATGGGACTAATTGCAGGGTGAGGTACTGTAAGAGTGGCAGAATCATGCCCTAAACATTTAGAAGTCACAGCACCGGCAAATAATTTGAGGTATTCTGCTACCAGCTAGCTATCTCAGGCATTTCTAAGGACCCTATCACTGTGATATCTAAGTGCCATGTAACATCTCACAGCTCAGATGGTGGAATACTTGGATAATAGCCAAGCGGCCTGGACTCCTCCTCCGGCTGGGTCATTAAAACTCTCTGAAGGGGGGAAAAACAGGCTCTAGTTAAGCAGTATCTCTCAATCTAGAAGCTCCACCTCCACCAGTTTGTTCACTGGACAAAGATGTTCCTCAAGGAGACAGGTAAGTCTATTGTTCCTAATGATTACTTAAGACCCCTGCAACTATAATCACATAGATAATGACCAGGTTTTAGCCACTGAACCGGCAGCCATAAATTTAATAGCTGAGCTACAGAAAAGATCTGCTACCAGCTCTGCGAGCAGGAACAGGAACCGAGCAACTGACAAGTGGCTGGAGACATTTTCTTTCATACAAAAAGAATCTTCCGAAGCTTTCATCAGCACAGGCAACAAATATTTAGGCTGTAAGAAAACAATCCACTAGATGCAATAGATTTAAGGAAGACGCCACTAAAGCTAACAAGACTTCCAGCCAGGAGATTCATTTCAACAGTATCTTATGTCACTAGAAGTGCATGATTTGCATTAATGCAAAAAACAAGTATGTCAGTGCCGCTCCCAGAGGTCAACCCCCAACATGTAATTGTCACTTACGTTCCACATTAAGAACTACACAACATGAAAGACCTTTGCACATATTATATTTATTCCAAGCTAGGTATTGCTAACATATCCATCACAGTAACACCCCCAAGTACTTCTGGAGTTTGTATACAGCTATCAAGGTTACATTTCACCTTAGAGAATCAGGGTTTCCTTGAGACTACAGGATGAGGGAGGGAATAGGACACAATATAGTCTCAATGGTTACAAACCAAACAAGACATTAAGTTCTGTTAAGAAATGGAGAATATTTGAGATATAACTGCATTACAGAAATCAATGGTACTCCCTTGGCTTGCATACTGTGTTCAGTTATGGTCACCTGTTCCAAAAAGAATTCAGCAGAAACTGAACAGGTCCAGAGAGTGATCACAAAAAGTGATTAGCAGAAGATAAAGACTTCTGTAGGCAAAAAATATAAATATTAGTGGTAACATTTTTTTTAAAGTGCCTGACTTTGTCCCATTTTCAAAAGTGACTTATGCACTGAGAAGCTTAAATCTTGCTTACCTCTCATAGAACTTTGATGCTTTTGAAAATTGTATCTTAGCACTTCTTAAAAAATAATGAATGGTTAACAGGCTTATCACACACTCCATTTACCCTCCTAAAACAAGAACAAGGGGTATAATGTAACAAATTTGAAACTGATAAAAGGATTTAAAAAAACACTTATTAATCTCAGGCCACAAGACACGGACCAAGAATATAGCACGATTCACAAAAGCTTTGGACATTTATATTGTATCAGTTAATAACAACGCATTGTCCCCATCTCTAAGCGCCTCCCAAAGAGCTAATTAGTTCATAGATTTCGTATGGAGTTTTTCTGCTTGTTTAGGTTTGCATGAATAAGTGTGCTAATGTGCACATGTATAAGAACATAAGAAAGGCCGTACCGGGTCAGACCAAAGGTCCATCTAGCCCAGTATCCTGTCTACTGACAGTGGCCAATGCCAGGTGCCCCAGAGGGAGTGAACCTAACAGGCAATGATCAAGTGATCTCTCTCCTGCCATCCATCTCCACCCTCTGACAGATAGAGGCTAGGGACTCCATTCCTTACCTGTCCTGGCTAATAGCCATTAATGGACTTAACCACCATGAATTTATCCAGTTCTCTTTTAAACTCTGTTATAGTCCTAGCCTTCACAACCTCCTCGGGTAAGGAGTTCCACAACTTGACTGTGCGCTGCGTGAAGAACTTCTTCCTTTTATTTGTTTTAGACCTGCTGCCTA
Organism: Chrysemys picta bellii; assembly: GCF_011386835.1. Lineage (NCBI taxonomy): Eukaryota > Metazoa > Chordata > Testudines > Emydidae > Chrysemys > Chrysemys picta. The sequence continues at coordinate 5,061,064 of NC_088807.1, forward strand.
TTAATTTCATTTGGTGACCCCTAGTTCTTGTATTATGGGAATAAGTAAATAACTTTTCCTTATCCACTTTCTCCACATCACTCATGATTTTATAGACCTCTATCATATATACCCCCCTTAGTCTCCTCTTTTCCAAGCTGAAGAGTCCTAGCCTCTTTAATCTCTCCTCATATGGGACCCGTTCCAAACCCCTAATCATTTTAGTTGCCCTTTTCTGAACCTTTTCTAGTGCCAGTATATCTTTTTTGAGATGAGGAGACCACATCTGTACGCAGTATTCGAGATGAGGGCGTACCATCGATTTATATAAGGGCAATAATATATTCTCAGTCTTATTCTCTATCCCCTTTTTTATGAGAAAACTGAGGGAAAGCTTAACCGAACACATGAATTTTGCAATTATGGCCGAGTGGCCGGTTCTGTGGTCATTCTTATCACTTGTAAGAGCTCCATAGCACAGGTAAAGCCCTGTGAAAATTCTGTCTCCCATACCCTCAAGCCTCTTCCTATTGGCTGACAATTTCATTACTGCAGTGGCATGTCATTCTGGTGAGTGTTCTCGTGAAGGGAGAAGAGATCTCACAAGTAGCTTGGGAGAATCCCATGAAGGGCTTGATGACGACTTTACAGAAAATTGTGAACACATTACAATAGGAGGACTACTGTGTATTGTACTCATTTATAAAAAGCTCTAAGAGTACACAGCTTCATTTCTAGATATGAGTTGTAATAATCAACCCTGGAGGTTATACAAACACATGGACCACAGGCCAGCTTGATGTCTGATAGGACGGGAAGCAACCTTCCATACCATCAATCGGAAGGCATCTGTAGTGGGGGATGTTATGAGGCAAGTTCTTCAAAGTGACTCCCTTTTCCTAGCAGCATCATCTATCTGGCAGGGGTCGGCTTTAACAAGCTGCTCTTCACCCTGAAAAGATTTTGGCTAGTCATTCACAAGTCTGGGAGATGGGACTATTTGAAGAAAAGATGCAGAGACTAGTTTTGATGTGAACTGCTGGCACTTCAGCCTAAGTTATTTCACCAACTGTCAGTTTTACACAGACATTGAACAATCTGGGAAAGAAGACTGAGCCTTGTGGGGTTCTGAAGGTTTTGCCAAAACACACACTCACACACCCAAGTTTGGTGTGAAAGGACTAATTTGAGGCATTCAACATTTCTATTCACCCCTGCACCATCTTGGGAGACAGGACAGATATATCAAGCAGTATCAGGTGGTGAACAGTAATATTAAAAAGAACAGTGTCCCAGCAGGGGGAATATGAATGGACTTCACCTGGCTACGAATCGAAAGCAGTCATTCACCAAAACAAATGCTTTCTCATTACAATGACCTGCCCTGAAGCCGGACAGTTATCCAGGACACTGACAGCTAACAGGTGTCACTGTGAAACTCTTTGGTACTAGATTCTTATTTATCTTGGTTAGAAAAGAGATGGTGGCCTCTGACAGTATTTTGCAAAGACTTTAGCACTAAGCAATGTTTTCTTTAATACTGATCAGACAACTACATGTTTTAGCTTTACCATTTAGAAAAGGCAGGGCTCAGAGTCACACATTGTGGCTGTAATGATTCCATGCTTACTTCATGTGAATGGGTCAAATTCTTGTATTTTTGGGCCTGCTTTCGACTTTTACTTCTTGCCCATCCCACATATGGGTGATCTCCTCTGTGAAACAATATAATTCCTCGCAAAGGCAGATGACACATTCTAGGGTAAGAGTGGCGGCAGCGTGAGTTTACAAAGCAATTTATCATCCAGCAAAGCTCTGCAGGACATGACTTTACTGCTTCAATAGCAGATGAGATGCGAGCTCTCGGTTTCCTTTACGACAACAGCATGGACTTCTTGAAATTCTGTGTGTCTGGTGTTTGTATCAGACTATTTTCTGACACTGATGCACAAGTTTTCTTCCTTCCCACTTTGCCACCTGAGAACCCTGACAATACATGTGGGCAGTAGAGTGGGAAAGGGGCTTCAGTGCTAAAGTCTATAAAAAGAAGAACAGGAGGACTTGTGGCACCTTAGAGACTAACAAATTTATTAGAGCATAAGCTTTCGTGGACTACAGCCCACTTCTTCGGATGCATCCGAAGAAGTGGGCTGTAGTCCACGAAAGCTTATGCTCTAATAAATTTGTTAGTCTCTAAGGTGCCACAAGTCCTCCTGTTCTTCTTTTTGCGGATACAGACTAACACGGCTGCTACTCTGAAAGTCTATAAAAGTAGCAAGGGAGGAGTTGTGCTGTCTCACTAAGTTTCTTTTTCCATAAGAAAGTTTTTGAAACTGGGGGAGCCAAAAGTTTTCAGGGAAAGACAGTGGTAGTAATTTCTTCTTTCACTGCAGTAGTGAGAGTTTATTTCCACATAGAAGAGAAAGTGGTCTGACCAGCAACACAGAATTACTACTGCATTTCTTACCTCCACATGCAACCCGAGAATCCCATCCAGAATCCGGCCAGCCACAGGTGGGATTTGCAGAAGTACCTTAGAAACACCTAGGGTGCAGTGTTCAGACTGGAGTTTTGGGGCTTATCATATCAGAGAGTGTGTCCATAGTGATGCTGAAGTCTCTCAGAACAATGAGTCTTGTGACTCTCATCACCCTATCAGCTCCTCTTGGAAGCCTTTGGGATCTAGAGGTTTACAGCCTAGCAGAAAGCTCAAGTTAGTCTTGTTTCTTGGACTCACAGAATAAGTGAATGTACTCCAAGGATTTTGACTCAAGTGAGTTGTACCTGCATTTGAATGAAGGAGGAAATAAAATGGCTATTTCACCTCCAGATTTGTTTACTCTGGGTTTGGGGTGACTAGAGTATCCTACAGGCGCGAGGTGTTATAAAAATACATAAGGGATTTCAAACCTAATGATTCAGAACACAAACCAACCAGTAACTTCTCAAGATTAAGCATGAAGTTCTCCATTATGAGGGTGGTATCCCTCTTCTGGTATTGCCATTTCACCAAAAATGAAGACAAGCATTTTAAACTTCTCAATTTGGTTTAAGCTTAGAGACTTTCCCACCATCTATATTCCCTTAAACTGGATTTAAGATTCTTACCTATGACTCAAGTTTAAAGCAAAATTCAGCAAACTATTTCCTAACATGCTTTCAAGAGTCAGCAAGGATGAGGCCAAATTGCATTAGAATCATGTTTTTTTTTTTTTAAAGAAAACAGTGTCATACTAATAATTTAGCCTCATCCATGCTGGTCAGTCATACTGTGTTAAATACCAATTTAGTTGGAGCTGAGTTAAACATAGTTAACTAAGTTTCAGTCCCAGTGGAGATATGGCTTATGTTAAAGGTAGATGTAGGTTTTAAGGGAAGGGAATATGCGGCAGTAGAAAATTAAAGCTTAATGGGATTACCACCCATTTCTCACCTCAGTTTATTTGCTCGTTTAGCTCAACTTTAATCACAGCATCTATTTAAATGACAGGTTTTATGAAAATGGGCTTCCCAAAACAAAAACTGAAAAGTGGCAGCTTGAAATTAGTTTATCTGCTAATGTTACTATGCTTTATCATCAAAGATCCAGAGACAGGTGCTTGTAAAATAATGTAGAAAGCCCCATTATACCAGTTGACAGCCTGACCATATCCAGGTTGTGACTTCCAGACTGGCTTATAGACTCTTAATCAAACCACTGTACAGCAAAATTATGTTCCGCTCTGCTCCGATGTTTCTGAATCCTACTGTCATCCCCACTTCCCCTCAAAGTCATTCTTTCTGTCCTCTCAGTGCCAGTTAATCTTTTGATAGAAATTCACTGTAGAAATCAAACTTCAAATTACACCAGCTACATGAAAAGACCGTACTTCATCTCTTACAGGGATACATTTATCTAGCCCTGATTCACCTTAAATTATAAGGAAGAAGAGTGATGATACTCATCACACAGTGTAAACAAAAGTGTTACTTTAAGCCATGGCCTTTGTAACACCTCACTTTAAACATCAGACAAAAATTTCTACGTAAAGAATTCCCAAACGAAAAAATCTGGGTGTTAAGATTGTAAATATATCTCCCTCCAGAGGTGGGGGGATGTCACTAGAACTCTATGGTTGATGAACAAACAGCTTTTAACCCTGTCCCCATCTCACATTATGAACTATCCACAAAACTTAGATATAGATTTATGATAAGTGTTTCAACTACTTTTCAAATGTCTACAATCATTAAGTTCCTTCCATCTTCTATTTAGCTTATGTAAATTCAAACTTGTTTTAGAGGAGAAAATACAATGGGGGGGGTCCCAAACTGACAGGACAAAATTCTGTCCAATGTAAATTCAGAGTAACATCACCAAAGTTATGGGTAACTCCAGATCTTTACCAGTCAAAGACAGCAGAATTTGACTTTCTAGAGTGCATGTGGCCAAGAAAGGCCTCTTGTTGTACATGAGTGATAAACTCTTGGACGGTAAGCAGATGGAATTCCTACCATGCTCTGAACAGTACACAGCACACTGGTATACAGCCAAAATCAGGGTAACCATCCTAAGCATGGATGTTCACAGGTTTCCCTGTAGGATTTCTACAGTCCCTGCCCCCACTTGGGGGCTGAATAAATCCAGGAACTCAACACTGAAGGTGACAGAGAATCCCCTTTCTCTCAACTAGCCTACTGATAATTTATACAAATCCTTGGGATTATTGTTTGTCCACAGTGCTCAAACAAAAGTAGAAACACTTGTTTCAAATGGAAGCAAAGGTTGACTTTGCACATTCCATATTTTCAACCAGTAAGTGTGAAGTCTCCATAACTATACCTGCCACTTTCAACATCTAACCACCATTTGCTACACATCTAGAAGTCAGTTAGTCACTGAAATTCTCACCGATCAATGCACAAGAAAAGAATCCTTACTTAAAACTTAAAGGATAGAGAAATTTTACTTCTAATAAAGCTGCTCTTGGGGCTTGGAAACACTTTGTAGTGAAATATAGAATTTTATTAGTAGAAGATATATTCCTATAGGAAAATTTACCCTAACATATCAATTCCATGTGAAGATCAAGAAAACAAAATTAAACAGCCTGCCAATCCACACCAGAGATTACACTGTGTCCAAAACAGAAGGATAATTTCAAAAACTCCATGTATCTGTCCACACTGACTGTTTTTTCCACTGTCACCGTGAGAGATACGAACTACAGATCACATGTTCATTTTAGGCTATATCTGTGGGGACATCAAGAAAAATTCAGTAAGATCTTGGGTGAGGTTTTGGGAATATCGGAAAGTAAATCAAAGTTCAGTAGAACCTGCAAAGAGACTTTGGAACCTACGTAGTATACGGGCCTTTAAAACACATCTACAGCCGTACTACATTATTCCACAGTGCACAGGTTTTCGAAGTATGGTACACAGACCATTGGTGGCCCTTGAAGAGTTGGCTGTCAGCTGGTGTTGCCCTCTCTTCCTCATTTCGAATTCTAAATCTCATTAAAAAAACTAAAAGTGCATTAATCACTTTTCTAAATTGTTTTATGTAAACAATTGTTGAATTTGCTACAGAGATCGTAAGTGACCCTGAATCATAAGGGAAGTGGTCCGCTTGACTATGACTGGGAAGGAAAACATGCTATTAAAATATATGCCACTCTGTAAATGTTTGAGAAACCTCTCCATAGCACCTTTCAACCTGACAGATCCCACCCAAATGCTTTAAAAAATATATGAACAGTACTGAAACAGTCACCTTGTGGTGTAGAGCAGCAGCCAGTAGGTGCACACAACACAAAGCAACATTTGGAAGTGTCGGGAGAAAAGACAGAGGCAACCACATCTCTTACCCAAAAAAAGTGCAATCGTATCTTTAATGTCCACCAGTACAGTTGTTCAGGTTTCACACACACACACACACACACACACACACACACACACACACACACAAACAACCCACAACACATATGGGAAGCTAAATGGAATTTAATATGGCTAAGTTACCCCTGATGAAATTCAAAACTATGCCTCCAAGAAGTGCAGGCATTTCAAATCTGACACCCACAAGCTATGTACACAGAAGCAGATAATTTGTTTACACCAGTTGACTGATGTCCTCAAATCCAGTTTAGCATCTGGGTAGACAGGGATGTTATCAGGAACATGAGCGCGTCACTGGACACTACTGCCTATCAGAACACATTTGTTCTGTTTTACACCCAGAAGTCCAAAAGGGAGAGAGGGAAAGAGGTTAATTTAACAAATACTTTGAATTCATTAGCATTTGCAGGCTCTCTTAGTATTAAGTTACACCTCTACCTCGATAGAACGCAAAGTAACATCAGAATACTACTTGCATGACTCTAATATTAATTTAACAGATAAATACCTTACTATAACATCTATTGAAAAAACTATTGAAACATCTACTGTTTACCATGACATGTTTATACTTCTACAACATTAACATTAGAGATTCGATAGTAGCAAGCTGACAATCTAATTTGTCCTAAAGCATTCAATAGTTTAATATTTGTTCAAAAATATAATAGACAAAATAATCAAATGAAGAGGCAGAGATTTTGATATATCTGGTTCCTTTTTTCCAATGTAATATCTAGGGTTATTTAGGTTATTTCCCTTTTAATATTCAAAAGGAGTGTGTGTCAGTGCACAGATGAAAGCATAATAAGTATACTGTTCTGCTATGGGAAACTGTGGGGAAGGTGTCACCATGAAGATCATCTGGTGTCCCCAGCATCTGATCTGGCCATCCACCCGTAGGTACACCCTTTATCTCCTTAAGTGACAGTTCTCTCTCTCACCTTGAAAGAAAACGCATTACATTTTAGCAAATTATTGCGGGTCCTATCCTATTCTGCAATTCCTCAGCAAGTGGAACTCCCCTGGATTCTAACAAAAGCGCTGTATACAGGGAGCAGAATTAGGCTGTGTGTATTAACAGCTTAGGGCCTGATCCAACTTCTGTTGAAGTGAACGGGAGTATTTCCATTGACTGCCATGAGTCAGGCCCTATAGAAGAAAAAAAAGCACATTCTCCCCCTCTACCTGGGACTGGAGTAAGAGTTCAAGATCACTCCTGGGATAGATGATAAAAATTAACTAGCAACTGTAACTATTCTGTGCATCTCAGGGCAGAAAGATAGTCAGGGACCCAAGAGACCTGTTTCTCCGCTCTAGCAAAAAGTCACAAGTTAATGGGGTCAGCATAGCAAAGCAAGTCCTAAAATAAGCTATTTTAGTTCAAATACACATCCTGACATATGTGGGACAGAACTGTATCATTCCAAATTTTAGACCTGATAATCAATAATGAAAGATACACCAATACATGTGTCGGGGTCACAGCTTCGACAGAGGACAATATATTCTAGCTCTGCTTCCAAGACAAAGGTACACTCAGATACAAAGTGGGAAGGAGGTTAACTGAAGACAGGAATCTTGTAAGAGTTCAAGACTCCAAAATGAAACTGTCTACAAAGTCAATAGGAAGAGGTATTTCCAGAACTAATGGCAAGACCTTGAAACAGCACGACCACTCTACTGGAAATGAGCAATTTTCACATTTCTATGCATGTCTGCCGACAACAGAAAAACAGGCATAGTATTATTGGAACCAAAAGTTTGAATTAAACGCACAGCAACAAGTAAACTGAAATACAGGCAAGGGTTACAGAATAACACATAGAAATAAAGTGAAAGAGAATGCAGAAGACCTCATCAGTTATCTGTAAGAGGACAATTAAAAGCTGAATATATTGAAAATATTGTTAGAAATAACATTATAAGGCAGAATAGATCCCAGGTTTATAGCTCAGAAGTCTAGTATATCCTGCCAAGCAGCAACTTTTGGTAGTCAACTTATTGGTTTTCCTGATACTTGGGTAGATGCGTGGTTTATAAGTTTCCCCTGTACCCCGATATACTGTTTAATTCAAACAATAGTCTGTTATTTTTAACAAGATGATGAGGGCCGCAGTAGCTTCATCTCACTCTGCTACCAGACTGCCTATTATCCCCTATCTATTAGAACCATAGTGATGCATCCCCAGTAACCAGCACACAGGATTCAAGGCAAGCTGACATAGTGTCACGGTCAAAGCAGCATATCAAAGGCTTCTGAAATATCCAAAAGAAATGATAGATACAGCCCTGTTATCGGTGCATGTAAGAGCATTAGCAGAGAGGAGGAACGCAGCTTCATTACTACAGCCTACCCTGAAACCACAGCCATGTCAGAGCATTAACTCTGTGGACCAAGGCAGCTTCACTACCACAGGCCCGCTCTAAAATCACACTGGACATCAAAGGCATTCAGATAAATGGACCAGTAACTGATTAGCTAAGAAAAGCCTGGGTGACACTGTCCTAAAATTAGAAATCCCAGACAGCAAGGAAAATTTCTTTAAAAGTATAACAACCTTTTGAAAGGCAAGATAAAAGAAGAAGAATACGAGTACCAGGTACCAATTAAATGTGAAAATCTTTAACGAGTTTAACAGAGCAGGGATCCAAGGGACAAGTTACTGAATGCATGGTGCCCATCAAATACATTCACTGGGAAAGAGAAAAATTCTCTAATAATCAAGAGTGAAATGTCAGACTGCAGTCAGAGCCAACCACTGTAGAGGAATGTGAAGGCAGGGCTTTTCTTTGTAAATAGAAATGTAACATTACCCCCCCACACACACACACCCCCAAAAAGCAGTAAAATGAGAATAAAAACTAGATCTAACAGCATCAAGAGCAATATTCCAGGGTGTCGGATCTTCAGCGAACCGTTCCATTACTCCATTAGTCCGTCTTACTCCTTCCAATCTCCTGTCACCACATTTCTCCACACCCTTTAACAAATAACTAAAATTAGGGCACATTATAACTACCATGAACAAATGCCAATGTACTCAATATTCGATAGACAAAATTGATATTAAAATTTCATCCTAATCAGATGAGGATTCAAAAGGATATAAAAAAACTCCAAGGGTACGTCTTCCCTACCCGCCGTATCGGCGGGTGGCAATCGATTTATCCGGCATCGATATATCGCGTCTCGTTAAGATGCAACGAACGCGCTCACCGTCAACAACGGAACTCCACCAGAGCGAGCGGCGGTAGCGCAGTCAACGGGGGAGCTGCGGCCGTCGATCGCGCGCCGTGTGGACCCCAGGTAATTCAATCTTAGATACTTCGACTTCAGCTACGCTATTCACGTAGCTGAAGTTGCGTATCTTAGATCGATCCCCCCCACCCCCCAGTGTAGACCAGCCCTAAGAAAACACTTGGAAAATTTGTCATCATGTATAGGAGGATAGCAGCAAAAAAACAACAAGTAATGGTCAGAAATAAGTAAGGCTGGCTCAAAGACCTAGCTTTGCACTGCTATGTGAGAGACAAACACTGGAAGCACTTCAGAGGCAGCAGACTGCCCCTGGGAAGGGAGAGAAAGGAATATGCAAAGCATTGCTAAACTGTGACCCCTTCAGCCAATTGAGCAGCACTGATGGATTGGGGGGGAGGGGGTGTCCTGCCCAGCCATCTGCAGAAAGATGGAAGCTGAGATGCAGGGCCAAGAGACAGCAGCAATAAAAGAAGGGGAAATGAAGAATCATCATGGTTTCATCAAGAACGTGGATGACCCCAATGGTTAAAAAGAGTACTTCACCAAAATATCAGAGAGTAAGGCCATTTGATAGGATAACGGTCTTAAACTTGCTCGCAAATCCATAGGCACATCTTGCCACACTGCCCCTCAGGGAATAAAAAAAAGCAACTGTGATAGCATAACCAAGGACACTACATGTGCACCATCATATTTGATAACAAGCACTTAGGATTGTGGTAGGCAATAATAATAATAATCATAATAATCAGATTTTAGTTTATTTTCAACAACTTCCAATGGACTCAAAAAACTGAAACAACCAAAAATTTGGATAATCCAGATCAGGAGAAAATAATTAAAAAAAAAAAAAACAGGACAGAGAAAAACAGAAACGCAAGAATCAAAGCATAAGTAATAATGGATACTGTTCTGTAAGCATATTTATTACAACACTTTCCTCATTCCAGTATCATATGCCACTAGAAGCAAGACCTTAAACTGGAACCCAGATGACAGTGTTGTATAAAATTCCAAACTATTGCATATGAAAAAGGTAAACATCACCATGTCACACTGCAAACTGATCTGGGCATAAACAAGACAAAGACACTAACCTCAGTCACGCAGCCCTCAAATTCACTGGCCACTGGAGCTAAACCCACCATCTTCCAAGCATTTGTATTCAATGACCATTTACTGGGCAAATGCCAATTTCACAGGCCCACAGCTAGTGCTCACAGAAGATTTTTTTTTTTTACATTTATCAAATGGGTTCATTTGCATTCTTTTACTGACTAATCAGTGCTTGAATCTCACATCAGTCAGCAGGCTAAAGAAATAAATCAATGAATCCAGGCCATTAAAAATTACATCACAATAGCGGCATCAGCCAGCAGTCCACCTACAAAATAAGCAAGCATCCACTCCAAGCTCTATCTGACCAGATTAAAATGCCAATTATCACTAGTCCATTTAGGTATCCTATCCCCCATAAAATCACTATTTAGATATAAAAGCCCCTATTTGTCTAAAAATCCAGATTTAGGAATCTGTCAGAAGTCTAATAATCTCATATGTAACATATTATCCACTTTCCTTTGTAAACAATTTATTACCAAAAAAGGTCTTTTTAATTGCCTATGGCAATTAATGGTAATGATTTTTCTCTTGTTTTATTCCTGTGAAGTGTGATCACTCACTCACACAGCTGCCGTGTGTCAGTACATGCAGAGGTTTCAATAGATTATGAAACTGCACCTCATTGACCTTCCACGGAGAAGGAAAAACTGGGATTTTAAAGGTTTCCTCAGAGGTTCATTGCAATTATATTTAAAAATCAATACAATGCCAACATGCTGCTTTAATATGCAACAAAGAAACTTACTGCTTTTGGTCATGGTCAATTTATACATCAGTTAGACTAATTTTCAAAGCACATAACACAGGATATGGTGTATGTGGTGGATTGTACAGCGTATCTCTGTAAATCTGATGCTGTAAAATCACTGCAGCTTTCCCAAAGGGAGAAATAATCCTTCATATTTAAAGGAACACTGTCAATTGTTTAGAGAGGTTTACTGCTTATCTAAAGAAAAAGATTTTGGAAGGTCTTAAATTAAAAAAATGACTACAGTCTGTTCAGAAAATGTATATGTAAACAAGCCACCAACTGTAGCAGGAAAACATTTAGGCCTTTTAGAATGCAGGGTATAAGCACATGACGGGACATTCGTTCTCTTCTTCGTTGCACAGAGACCTGATGCTTGCTGAATACAATATAGTCACTTTGCAGAAGAGTCCAGATAGAGATTGCATCAATATGGCAACTTGTGTTTTGGGATAGAGGCCATGTATTCAAAATGCAGTTCAAGTTGGTGCTCAGATAACCAGAAGTCCAATGTGTTGTCTTCTGGCTACCAAAAATTATCTCCCCTTGTACTCAGCTCCCCATGCCTTCCCCCCTGGATAGACACTGCCCTTCCCACTGAGAAAAAAACTAATACTACAAGCCCCTACAAGGGAGTGCACCCAACACTACAAATGCAGTCTCCAAGGCCAGACATACACGAGGAAAAAGCTATGTTTTCAAAATGTGATAGATAACACATTTTAAAATCCTAGGGTAAGCAGGGCCAGTTGTAGTTTTAACATTTCTTGATAATTTAGAGAAAAGGAATCCAAATTTAACAAAAGGTAGTATGTGGAGAAAACAGAATGGGAAGAGCACAATATTTTAAGCAATAATTCAGTTAAGACACAGCTCAAGAGAATACTTTAATGTTGACAATAATCCCACCATCCTCCATAATCAAGAAACAGAAAGCTGTTAAATTTACAGAAGAATAAGGGAAAACTAAAGGATCTCTTCCATAATAACCCTGCAAAACTCCAGAATGAACATTATGAATATAATCATTAAAGAGTAGGGAGGGCTCTGCACTTTCAGAAATATTGATATAGAAACAAACTGCAGTAATTCAAGCCATTCATTCAGATCTTTGCTATTGGATAACTGGGTCAACAATGACTCAGCATGAAAAGTTAAGTCTTCTTTAAAAATGTGTAGTCTTAATTACAAAGGCAAAAAACAGTGTTGAGTCCCCCCCCCCCCAAATATGAATTAATTTCCATTTGAATAACCGCAAAAAAATGAAACAGGGCATGTTTGTGCTTTATTTCACCTGTTCAATGCAAACAAGAACTGGGCAACCAAAATGCCAATTAAAAACAAGAACTTTACATTCAGTATTACACATTAACTGCCATCCTCTTCATTATCCAACACCTCCTTTGGAACTTGAGCACTTTGGGTGTTACAAAGTGAGGTCCAAGCTAGACTGGAAAAAATAAAAGTAACTTTATATCAGAATGTAACACTGAACGAACAGCTTTACAAGTCAGGAAAACCAGAAATTATAACGCGACCCAATATAACACAAATTCGGATATAATGCAGTAAAGCTGCGCTCCGGAGGGGCGGGACTGAGCACTCTGGCGGATCAAAACAAGTTCGATATAACGCGGTTTCACCTATAACACGGTAAGATTTTTTGGCTCCCGAACACAGTGTTATATTGAGGTAGAGGTGTATCAACATGGCCACTGCTTCCTTTCAAAGAGGTCAGGTAATTCCCAGCTCCTTTCACAGAAATAATGGTTAGGAACACACCCTCATCACCTACTCCTTGGATAAGAATGTCCTCACTAACCCACCTTTACCTCTACTAAAGGGGTTCCAGTGATGAGAAATGCAGAATCTATGCAGAAAACACACCTCCTTACACCAACGGGCACACGTAACTATCACAGAAAATGTTACCACCACAGATTCTTGAAGCCATCAATACATGAACAAAAGCAGATATAAATATATCATTTGCTTTGAATTCCCTCCTTCAATGTCAGCTCACAGCATGGAAAGCTGCTCATCCCACAGTCTTTACAAAATCAGTTATCAGCTCAAGCAAGTAGGGAAAAACATCAGCTCCTAGTAAATCTGTCTGCTCATTCTATTATGTAAACCAAGCACAAGAACATACACAAATATTTCTTTCTTCCAGTAAGAATGTGAATGGTGGTAAAAAAAACCTAGGTCCAAACCTTTAGTTCACCATGCTAAGAAAATATTTACTGCCACACTTGGCAATATTTTCAGACCTCACAGAGTCACACTTTAAGAGAATAAACCTGAATTCCTGGGACAAAAATGGTGCACAATTCTGCCCTGTAGGGCAAATGAAACCAAAGGGCCTTTTAGAAACTGCAGATCATATTATCTATCTTCCTGATTATAATTAACTGGCTAAAAGAAACTGTGTTTTCTGTCTCACAGGCTTTGCTAAATGTTCCTCAACACCATTTACAATTAAAAACTCATGACTGTCCTACTGATCTCTGAAGTTATTTTGATTTACATCACATACGAATGTTTTTACTCGGTGACTGTGTATCAGTGATACATACATACATACACACACACACAGGATTTGATTTCTAATCTAAGTAAGAGACAATAAAACAAAGTTGATCAGTGTAATCTTGCTAGCCCTTCACACAACTGCTCCCTCAGAGCTGTGGTCCAATCCTGCTGCCACAGAAGTCGATAAGTTTCCAGTTGACTTCAATGTGAGGAAGACTGGACTTTAGTAACTGATTATGGGAAGGGTTATTACAAACATATGCAGCTTGATACCCCCCAAGGATATACTAAAATGGATATATATGTCTGCACTGAATGGACAGGTAAAGAGAGATGACCCTCCAAGAAAGCAAATTTATTCTATTTTAATGTAGAGAATCATTTAAAGCTGCAGTTTCCAATCCCTTTGGGACAACTGCCCCACTTTACCAGACAGCGCCTGATGCATCCCAATTAACTGTGCATGCTACAAGCTCCCTGAAACAACTGGGACACCCTGATCCTCAAATTTTGCCCTCGGACTGGATAGACCCCTTGTTCTATAGGATGGTGGGCAGTGGCTAGTAGAACAGAAGGTATGATAAACTGGTGCCCATCATTTGTCATTCAACTGCATATGCTAACCCACCACAGAATTTATTTTGTGAGGTGAAGCTCGGAGGTGGCCAAGCTCTCCGGCGAACTCGTGAAGAGAGACACATTAACGGGAGGGGAGGAATGATGGCAAACCAGAGAGGAGTCTCTACAGTACCAGTAACAAAATCCAGAGATTACAGCAACTGGGAAATCAGAGTTCTCTATCTGCATGGGGATACTGGGAGCCAAGAGAGGAAAACCACGTCTCTTTTTGTGGGGACAAGGGATCTTCTCTTCTCCACCCCTCCAGCTCAGAGAATTTATAATAGAAAGAGAGTGGGTACATTTACTCCGGACCCCTCCCCTAGAAAGCACAAAGCAAAGAGGATAGAGCGGGCGAGGCCTAAAATCTGCAGCACTGTACCTGAGGACTAAGGAGGGGGACATATCTTGAAATCTCCTGGCACTGAGGGTGGAGCAGACCACCCTAGGACATGGGAGGAGTGAGGTAAAGGGTGTTAGGAGAAAATCCCAGGAACAGTGAACAGCATTCCCTGGCAGCAACCAGATACTTCCTCATTCTCCCCCTGGCACAAGAGAGGGGGGGGGCTATCCCTTGACACAGAAGAAAAAGAATGGGAGAAAACCCTGGCAGAAGGGTGGGGACTGACGCAACAGCCACCTAGAAGGAAGTGAGAGGACCGATGTTCCCTGGCACTAGGTGGCTCCCCCATTTACCCGCCCCGAGGGCCACAATAAGGGATAGGAGGCTGCCTCCTGGTACCTGGTCCCGGGGTCAGAAAAAAAGGGCCTATTTCCCCACTATGTAAGCAGGGGCTGAAGGAGGCTGCTCCTCCCCCTCCCCCCACCCGCCGCCACAAGGCACCCAGGTGGAGGGGCAAAGCAGGCAATTCACCGCCCAGCTGCCCCCATGCCAGAGGAGTGGGGGAGAAACACCCCTCCCAAGTCCCGGGGCCTGAGAGACGGGGATAGTCATGCTCCATCCCCCCCCCCAGGGACTGCAAAGGGGGGCGGGTCACTCTTCCCGTCCTCCACCCCCCCCCCCTAGGCAGGGAGAAGGGGTCGCTCCCCACTCTTCCCCTCCCCCATGTCGGAGGGGATGGGGGGGGTCGTTCCCTGTTCTCTACCCCCCCCCAAGCCACGGAGCGGGGTGGTCACTGCCCGTCACTGCCCATCCTCCCCCCACATGCCAGGGTGGGGGGGGTCGCTCCCCACCCCTCCCCCCACGTGCCGGGCCGGGGGGGTGGCTCCCCCCTCAGGCCGCGGCAGGGGGTGGGGCCCGGCCCCATTGTTCCCGGCGGCGCAGGGGGAGGGGCCGGCCGGGGGGGGGGGGGGCGATACCTACCCTGGCGGCGGCGGGTCCGGCCCGGGACTCCGGGACGGGGAGGAGGCGGCGGCGGCGCCATGTTTCTCCCCGGGCGGCGGCGGCGGCGGCGGTGGGGGCTGGCGGGGGGGGGCGAGTCCCTCGCGGGGCGGGCTCGGCCTGTAATGGCGGCGGCTGCCGCGACTCCTTCCTCCTCCCCTCAGACTCCGCCGCCGAGGGCCGCGGGAGCGAGCGAGCGAACGCGCGCGCGGGCAGCAGGGGGCGGGGCCGCGGGCTCCGGCAGGGCGGGGCGGGAGAGCGCGCGTCGGCGTGCGCGCCACCCGAGGGAGCGGGGGGGCGCGCGCGCGCGGGCAGCAGGGGGGCGGGGCCGGCGGGGCCGAGCTGGCTGCACCACGCGCGGCCACACCCCTCCTCCAGCCCCAGGCGTGACCCCCCCACGCACACTCCTCCAGCCCCAGGGGTGACCCCCCCACGCACACCCCCAGGCGTGACCCCCCCACGCACACTCATCCAGCCCCAGGCGTGACCCCCCCCCACGCACACCCCCAGGCGTGACCCCCCCACGCACACTCATCCAGCCCCAGGCGTGACCCCCCCACGCACACCCCCAGGCGTGACCCCCCCACGCACACTCATCCAGCCCCAGGCGTGACCCCCCCACGCACACCCCCAGGCGTGACCCCCCCACGCACACTCCTCCAGCCCCAGGGGTGACCCCCCCCCCACGCACACCCCCAGGCGTGGACCCCCCCCACGCACACTCCTCCAGCCCCAGGCGTGACCCCCCCTCCACGCACACCCCCAGGCGTGACCCCCCCCACGCACACTCCTCCAGCCCCAGGGGTGACCCCCCCCACGCACCCCCAGGCGTGACCCCCCCCACGCACACTCCTCCAGCCCCAGGCGTGACCCCCCCTCCACGCACACCCCCAGGCGTGACCCCCCCCACGCACACTCCTCCAGCCCCAGGGGTGACCCCCCCACACACACACCCCCAGGAGTGACCCCCCCCACGCACACTCCTCCAGCCCCAGGCGTGACCCCCCCCCCACGCACACTCCTCCAGCCCCAGGCGTGACCCCCCCCACGCACACCCCCAGGCATGACCGCCCCCTGCCGCCACCTATCCCCCACTGCCCATGGCTCCCACCCATTCCCCCACCTCCATGCCTATCCCCACCCCCCCAGCACACACCCCCACGGGCTCCCCCCCACTCCATGTCTGCCCACACCCAGGCATGCCTCCCAACCCCACACACCCCACCGTAGGGTGACCAGATGTCCCGATTTTATAGGGACAGTCCCGATTTTGGGTCTTTTTCTTATATAGGCTCCTATTTCCCCCGACCCCCGCCCCGATTTTTCACATTTGCTGTCTGGTCACCCTAACCCCACAGAAAACATCATTCCAGCTCTACGTACAAAACGATGGGGTCTGAATTAGCTGTAACCACTCAAGAAAGAGATCTTGGAGTCACCGCGGACAGTCCTCTTGAAAACCTCGGCTCACTGTGCATCCGCAGTCAAAAAAATTAACAGGATGTTAGGAACCATTAGGAAAGGGCTAGATTATGAAACAGAAAATAGCATAATGCCACGGTATAAAGCCATGGTACGCCCACGCCGTGGCTACTGCGTGCAGTTCTGGTAGCCCCCTCTCAAAAAAGATATATTAGAATTCAAAAAGCTGCAGAGGACAACACAAATTACTAGGGGGGTATGGAACAGCTTCCATACGAGAAGAGATTGACAAGCCTGGGACTGTTCAACTTAGAAAAGAGACGACTAAGGGGAGATATGACAGATCTCTAAAATCATGACTGGTGAGAGAAAGTGACTAGGGAAGGGTTATTTACTCCTTCATGTAATACACAAACCAGGGGAATCACCCAGTGAAATTAACAGGTAGCAGGTTTAAAACAAACAAAAGGAAGTGCTTCACGCAACGCACTGCAAACCTGGGGAACTCATTGCCAGGGGATGCTGTGAAGGCCAAAAGTGTAATTGGTTTTAAAAAAATAATAAGATAAGTTCCTGGAGCACAGGTCCATCGATGGCTATCAGCCAAGATGGACAGGGACACACCACCATGCTCAGGGTGTTCCTAAACCTCTGACTGCCAGGAGCTGAGACTGGGTAACGAGATGGATCACTCAATAATTGCCCTGTTCTGTTCATTCCCTCTGAAGCACCTGCCATTGGCTACTGTTGGAAGATACGATACTGGGCTAGATGGACTATTGGTCTGACCCAGTGTGGCCGTTCTTATGTTCCCCACCCTCATACACACCCTATACAAGTGCCCCATGCCTACCTCCACCCCAGTGCACACCTCCACGTATGTCCTCGTGCACCACGGCTACCCTCCACCCCTGTGCACACCCCCACATATAGCCCCACACCTACCCTTCACCCCTGTGCACACCCCAGGCATGCCCCCCACATCCCATGTCTATGCCCATCCTCATGCACCCTCCACACATACCCCATGCTCTGTGCCCTCTTCCCCCACCACCATGCACACCCCACACATGCTCCCCACCCCCCCATGCACACTCCATGCAACTCCTGTCCCTCCCCTTTCCCTTTTGCACAGCCCACACTTACTCCCATGCCCCAAGCACACCTCATGCCCCATCCAGCCCCACACCCTTTGTGCACCCCCCCACCCCATGAATGCCCCCATACCCAGGCACACCCCATGCAACTCAACTCCGCCCCTCCCCTTCTCCTTGTGCAAGCCCCACACTTAGCCCCCCATGCAAACTATCCAACCCTACACCAGCCCCCTCCCCTTCCCTGTGCACAAACCATGCCCTAGGCACACCCCATTCAACTCCCACACCTCCCCTTCCCCTTGTGTATGCCCTACACTTATCCCCTGCACCCCATGGAAATCCCCTCACTCCATCCATTGCCACATTCCCATGCATATCTCCAAGCAACCCGCTCTCCTTCCCCATGCATACCCCACATGTAACTCCCATGCAATGCTCATACCCCATGCAACCCTGCCACATATTGATTCGGCCCCACATCCCTGGGCACGCTCCACACAACCTCCTTTCTCTTCACTCTGCAGACCTGCCCAAAGCCCCCTATAAACCCATGTATGCCCCATCCAACCCTCCTCCTCCGTGCATGCCCCATGCAACCCCCATCCCACATCACACCCCAGTGCCCTCCTCATGCAACCCACCTGTGCCCCATCCAACTTTACATTCCTGTGCATGCCCCATGCGTACCGCCACCCATTTGTGCACAAACCATACAATCCCAGACCCCCAGCCTCTGCAAACCCCACAAACTCTGTGCACAGCCCATTCCTAGTACACATCCTATTCATAACCAGCATGCCCCTATCCAACCACATGCACCCCCAGCTCATGCACAGCCCAGGCAACTCCCCCCACATCTAGGTTCACCACTTGTCCAGGTTTTCCCGGGGTGGTCTCTTCTTCGAGGTAGCTGGGGTGCTCAGTGCGCACAGCCAGCTGTATGGGGTCAGGCTCATCCTGGATGCCCCAGTCTTTTGTATCTCAGAGGTGGCAAGTCTGTGCAAAGATCTCCATGCCCAGGCCGCATCCTGTTCACATCCCCTATACCCCATCCAACCCCATACATGCCCCACAGCTTGAGAAACTATGCCTACCCTCCCTCATACCATGCATTTCCCCTGCCTTGTGAGCACATCCCATCCCACCTTGTGCACACTTGGTACAATCCTCCATTCACCACCCCTTCCCATCACTCCCTGGAGCCACGCCAGGCACTCCCTCCCTCATGTGAGCCTCTCGCTCCCCCATCCAGCCCCCCCAAGCCTGTGCATGTCCTAAACAACCTCCCCATTCTCCCACACAGTCCCCACACCGCTCCCCTGGTTCTCTATTCAATCCTTATACAATAAACAACCTCCACACAAAAACTTATGTGAATCCAATGTATAACCCTATGCAATTCTGCCCCCCCACGCACTCCCCCACACACATCTCTGTGCACCTCCCTTGCCCCTGTGCAATCTCTATACACACTTTTGCCTTATAGCATCCTCCTCTCCCTGCTCCTCTGGCATTTCTGCTGACCACAGGGTGATGCAGGCACCTCCCCCACAGAAGAAGGGAGGAATTAACACAGACCAGTGCAGAAAAGCTAGCCGTGCCCTGATGTGCGGTCCCTCGCTTTGCAAAGCAAATGAGCTTCGGGGAGAGAGTCTCCCCTTGCAGAGAGTAAGGTGATTCTGCCCTGTGCTGAATGTCTCCTAGAAGGATTCAGGTCTGCAGAGAATAAGGACGGTCTTATGCCAGCCCTAGCAAGCTGGAAAGTTTCCTCTCTATTTCTACAGCCCTCCAGCCGGGCATTATTTGGTAGAGAAATTGTGCATCTGAATGGCCTGTGAAAACGCATCGACCAACTGTTCTGTACGTAAACTATACAAATTGGTAGAGCCCTGCGGATATCTGTGGACCATTTTTGCGGATCATGGATCGGATGCAGACACAAATTTTGTATCTGCGCAGGGCTCTACAAATTGAACCAAACCCAAGCTTCTTCCATAATAGACCAAGGGTACTTGAGACTCCTTGAGTCCACCGCGGAAAGAGCCCTCGGTTTTCTTAATTCTGACCCATTTGCGTGATGCGGTTAAATGCTCCCCTGCCCCTTTGCTCCCAAAGGGTCTCCATCCAGCTGGGAGTTCCAGCAAATCTCCTCAGGCTCCGAATGGTCAGCAGCAGCGTTAACTGCACTTCAAGGCACAGAAGGGAGTTATTACTATCTCATTGCAAAGCCACAGCAGCAAACGCCATATGCCCATGGTTCAGCACCGCCCTAGTCCGTGCTACACAAAGAATACAACTTCCAGGGCGTCTCAAACTTTTTTTTGCTGCGCCCCCCTTTGAAAATATGTCAGTCTGTGACAACCCCCCGAAAAAAGTGACGCCATCCCCATATCACGCCACCCTTATTTCTGCGCTGTGCTGCTGGGGGCAGTGCTGACTTCAGAGCTGGGTGCCCCGCCAGCAGCTCCTGCTCTCCAGCCAGCCAGCTCCGAAGGGCGGGGGCTGACAGCTCACAACACCCCCCTCCCCATAATAACCTCGCAACCCTCTGAGGGGTCATGACCCCCTGCCCTAGCACTATGGGTTGTAATAGCCCGCTGCAGACCCCTTAAGCCTTTGCATCTGGCCCTACACCTTTTTCTCCCTTCCCTTTCAAGTCTCGTCAGGTGAGGGGATCTCCTCCCCAGCTCATATGAGGGCGGACTCATCTCTCAGGGAAGGTGTGTGGTTTTACATTAGTGAGAGCAGAACCCCGGAGGAAGGGCGTAGGGAGGCAGTGTGGCCTACTGAAGAGAGCACCAGACGGGGGCTCAGGAGACCAAACAATATCAAGCCACCCACATTTCTAGGCAGCCGTGGATTTGCCTTTTGTTTGGGGCGGAGACACATGCCTGTGTTTGGGTTGGAGACTACTAGTATTTCAGGCACTTTACATTCACCCTGAACGAATGGCGCTGCTTATGCCCAACCCGTAACAACAAGGTTTAAAAAAAAAAATCACATCCTTAATAGACATAGTTATCACCTTCATCGAGCCGCGTATAGATTGCGCCGATCACAACATGTCTTCCATTCTTCTCATAGTTATACTGGGACAAAATCTATATGTAGATCAAACCATAGTGAGAGACAGTCCCTGTCTCAAAGAACTTATGATCTAAACAGGTAAGACAGACAAAGGGTAGGAGCAGAAACAGAGGTAAAATATGTGACTTTTGATTCCTGGTCCATCACCCTATCCAATAGGTTCATGCTGCCTTTAGGTTGTTCCCTTGGATGGACCTCTGGGCCCAGATCTTCAAAGGTCATCTGAGGAGAGACTAAAAAGGGTTGATCAGCGTTGAAAAGAGACGACTAAGGGGGGATCTGATCGAGGTCTATAAAATCATGCGTAGTGTGGCGAAAGTGGATAGAGAAGTGATATTTACCCTTTCCCACACCACCAAAACTAGGGGTCAGCCAAAGAAATGAACAGGCAGCATGTTTAATTCAAACAAGAGGACGTACTTTTTCACAATGGACAACTAACCTGTTGAACTCGTTGCCAATGGATGTTGGGTTGGCCAAAAGTACAACTGTGTTAAAGAAAGAACTGGATAAGTTCATGGAGGACAGGTCCATCAGTGGCTATTAGCCAAGATGGTCAGGGATGCAACTTCATGCTCAAGGTGACCCTAAAGCTCTGACTGCCAAGAAGCCAGGCGGGGAAGACGGGTGGATCACTCCATAATTACCATTCTGTACACACCCCCTGAAACTCTGGTACAGTTCACTGTCAGAGACAAGAAACTGGGCAAGATGGATCATGATATGGCAACTCTTACGTTCTAAGGTATTTAGACCTCTAACTCCTTTGTGGGCCTTAATGATTTCTCCAGGCTGGGAGAAGAAAAGTTGCTAGACCTCAGGTTTGGGAGAGTTGAGTGGGTTACAGAGAGCAAAGTGAAAGGAAAAGTCTCTATCGTTCTAGTTAAAGGAAAATAAACGTGATATTTGCCTCATTGATAATGGGAGTTAGATCCACCAGCCCTGGTCCAGATGAGCAGGAAAAGGATGCGGCAGAAATGGCCAAGTTTACAGAAATGCGTCCTGCGACACAGCACTGCCTCTTGTAGATTAGGTCTTGTCCATTCATCTGGGAGGAGGGCGTGGTTGAGGAAGCAGTGACTGATGGGAGAAAAGGGCCAAGCGGGTATTCAATGCATGACCCTCAAGGTGGAAGACATTCTAGTTGAGAGGAAAAAGCCATTCCTAGAGCTGGTTTCTTTAAACAACTGGACCCGGAAAAAGCTACAATGTCCTAACACTTGTTTGTGTATATTAGGAGTAATAATTATTTAAGCTACAAACAAAAGGTTTCCGGAGCGAATGCTAAAAGTGGAGCCCAGTAATGAAGACAATAGCTGTGACTCTCACCCGTGCAGGGAGCTGGTATATTAGGTAGTAATCACACTTGATCTTTCATCTGAGAATTTCAAGCCATGTTATAGCAGTGAAGACAGTGGTATATTTTGAGTTAGTGGGGCCCTGTGCGCAGCTTCATTTTCGGGGGGGCCCCCTCGGGACCCAGCCAAGAAAAAGAACATTCTCTCATCCCCTGTTTTTCATTCTTTTTTTCTTCATCCTCCTCCTATATTATAAGTAATGGGAAGTAAATGAAAATAAAGTGAGGTACCTTGATTGGGGCGGGGGGTTGAGGGGCAGGAGGGGGTGCGGGGAGCGGGTTCTGGGAGGAAGTTTGGGTGCTGGGTGTGGGCTCTGGGTTGGGGCAGGGGGTGTGGGAGGGGGTGAGGGGTGCAGGCTCTGGCAGGAAGTTTGGGTGCTGGGTGTGGGCTCTGGGCTGGGGCAGGGGGTATGGGAGGGGGGTGAGGGGTGCAGGCTCTGGCAGGAAGTTTGGATGCTGGGTGTGGGCTCTGGGCTGGGGCAGGGGGTGTGGGAGGGGGTGCGGGGAGTGGGCTCTGGAAGGAAGTTTGGGTGCTGGGTGTGGGCTCTGAGCTGAGGCAGGGAGTTGGGGTGCGGGAGGGGGGCAAGGAGATGGCGCTTACCTTGGGTGGCGGAGCTCCCAAAGCAACCGGCACACACACCCCTCCGGCAGCAGCTCCTAGGTGGTGGTGGTGGGGAAGCAAGGGGTCTCCATTTGTGGCTGCCGCCCCCGCAGCTCCCATTGGCTGCAGTTCCCGGCCAATGAAAGCAGCAGAGTCGGCGCTCGGGGTGGCGGCAGCGCACAGAGCCGCCTCTGCAGAGCTGTCTCCTCCCCCAGCCAGGGGCATGCAGAGACGTGCCAGCAGCCAGCCACTTCCGAGAGCGGCGTGGGGCTACCGGCCACGGCATGCAGGCAGCCTGCCTGCCTGAGCCCTGCTGCGCTGCCGGCCAGGACTCGGGGGCAGGTTGTCAGATATTTGTCCTGCATTTTGGGGGCCCCCCCGTCGCTGGGGGCCCTGTGCCACCACACAGTTTGTTTTCTGAGTTACGAGGTGTTATCCCCATTTTAAAGATAGAAATGTGTGGCACCAAGATGGGAAGGCCACGCATTGGACTGGTGGCAGGGCATTCAAACCCACAGTTCCCAACTTCTAGCCCCGGGCCCTAACTGCTAGGCACCGTTGCCGGGAAGGTAACTTTTATAGCTCCTTTGAGGGCTCTTCCTCCACCCCCGCCCCGCCTCTTCCCGCCCACGCTTTGGCCCCTCCCTACCTCTTCCCCTCCCTCCCCTGAGCGCACCCCATCCCCACTCCTCCCCCTCCCTCCCAGTGCCTCCTGCATGCCGTGAAACAGCTGATTGCGGTGGGCGGGAAGCGCTGGGAGGAAGGGGGAGGATTTGATCAGCGGGGCCACCGGCGGACTGGAGGCACTGGCGGGGAGCTGGCTGCCAGTCCCACAGAGTTGGCACCTATGGTTCCCACCAATGCTCCCGCTAGGTGTCCTAATATAGCTAAGACTCTGGTGCACAGGCACTGACTTTCTTCTTTCTGGGTGGGTGTCCCACCCCCACTCCACCCCTTCCACGAAGGCACCACCCTCGCTCCACCTCTTCCCGTCCCCGTCCCGCCTCCTCCCCCCAGCACTCCCCACCCACCGCCGAACAGCTGATCGGTGGGTGGCTGATGGGTGCTGGGTCCCCCCTTCAGCCTCGGAGCAACCACGAAGTTGGCACCTATGCTCTGCTGCTTTGAGTACTGGTTCAACCTGCTGAGTTAAACTGGTTCAACCTGCTAAGGAGGTTGTAGGGGAGACTAGAGGCCAGGGCCTGGGAATTCTTGGATGAAAGGGGACAGAGAAATGCACAACATCAGAGCTTTCACACCCAGGTACCCACTTACAAAAGGAAAAAAAGTCCCCATGCTGGTTATCAGCTTAGATTAGCCGCTTATTCAGAGTCAGCCCTGGAGCCAGGACTTAGAATCCTGCTTGGGTTGAAAAACCGGGAGGGAATCATGGTTCCAGCCCCAGGCCTTCCAGTGAGACAGTGGGTCTGCAAACCTTCCTGCCGAGTGTGCACTGTGTAATTGTGTCGTGCCTGTTCATGTAGATCCTTAATATAGATAACGGGCATCCTAATTACATAACACGACAGACCCGCACAGTTTCATTTTGCCGGGCACGGAACACGCGTCTGAAAAACACCCGCATAATTACATAATTCCCCTGGAGACCGGAGAGATGGCTCAGGATTCATTCCAGAGCAGGCGAGGAAAGTTTGAAAAGCTTCAGGGAAACGTTTCTCCCGGAGGGGCGGGGGATTTCTTTAAACACACAGAGCTACATGTACATTACCTGCGTCAGGCCCTGATTGTGGATTTTGCAAACAAAAAGGCCACCGAAGTCTAATCAGAATTGGAATGGACCCAGAGGAGAGCTAGGACTATGATTAAAGGAGTGCAAAACAAGCCTTATAAGGTACATCTACACTCATAGGCACCGACTCTGTGGGTGCTCCGGGGCTGGAAATGTGGCAGCCCCCCATCAGCTCCCCCCACACCCTCCCAGCACCTCCCGCCCACCGGCAGGCCCCGCAGATCAGTGCCTCCCCCTCTCTCCCCATGGCTCCCACCCACCGTGATCAGCTGTTTCGCGGTATGCAGGAAACTGGGGGTGGGGGGAGGAGCGAGGACACCACGCGCTCAGGGGAGGAGGTGGAACTGGGAGGGAAGAGGCGGGGCGGGGGTGGAGAGGGGCAGGAAGAGGCAGGGCATTAGGGAAGGGGTGGAGCAGGGGCGGGGCCTGGCACAGAGCCAGGGGTCAAGCACTCCCCAGCTCTTTGGAAAGTCGGTGCCCACGTCTACACTGCAGCTGGGAGGTATAATTCTTAGCTCAGGTGAACAGAGATGCACTAGCTGTGGTCAAGCTAGCACCTAAAACCAGCAGCGTGGCCCAGGCAGCTCAGGTGAGCACCCGAGTACGTATCCAGGGGAGCAGGTGGGACTGCAATCCTTGGATCCATAAACAGGGGAATCTCGAGTAGGAGCAGAGGGAATCTCAAGTACTGTATTTGGCACTGGTGCGACCGCTGCTGGACTCCTGCGTCCG
This sequence comes from Chrysemys picta bellii, assembly GCF_011386835.1. Lineage (NCBI taxonomy): Eukaryota > Metazoa > Chordata > Testudines > Emydidae > Chrysemys > Chrysemys picta. Next base: position 5,086,593 of record NC_088807.1, read on the forward strand.
GTTCTGGTGCCCACCGTTCGAGAAGGATGTTGATAAATCGGAGAGGGGTCAGAGAAGAGTCACTGGGGTTAGAAAACCTGCCTAGCAGTGATAGACTGAAAGAGCTCAATCTACTTAGCTAAATAAAGAGAAGACTTGATCCTAATCTATCAGCACCTACATGGGGAACATATATTTGATCACGGTCTCTTCAGTCTAGCAGACTAACACAATCCTAGCAGACTAACGCAATCCATTTCTAGTGACCACGCAGCCTAGGAGGTTTTTCAGCACTTCATGGGCTTGCTAAGATCTGTTGTCTTGATTGTTCCCTTGTTCTCCAGCCCTGAATCCAGGTGCTCTAGTCATAGAGTTTCAGGGATCATTAGATCTTCTAGTCTGACCTCCTGTACTGTGCAGGCCACTAAATTTGCCCACTTACCCCTGTATTGAGCTCAGCAACTTGTGTTGGGCAAATGCATCTTCCAGACACGCATCCAGTCTTGATCTGAAACGCTCAAGAGATGGAAAATCCATCACTTCTCTTGGGAGTTTGTTCCAGTGGTTACCCTCCCTCAGTGGTAAATGTTTGTGTCCAATTTCAACCCTGAATTTGTCTGGCTTCAGCTCCCAGCCGCCGGGTTTTGTTCTGCCTTCCTCCACCAGACTTAAGAGCCCTTTAGAACCCAATGTTTTCCTCCCAGTAAAGGACGGATAGACCATATTTAAGCCACCTCTCAATCAGCGTGAGCTCTTTAAATCTCTCATTGTAAGGCATTTTCTCCAGTCCTTGCACCATGATGTGTGTATGAACTATAGATTGTCAGCTCTCTGGAGCCCAGACTGTCTCCTTTCTTATTTATCTGTACAACCCTTAGCACAATGGGAATTCAAACCCTTGATTGGGGTTCTTAGAATCATCGGGTTGGAAGGGGTCATTTAGTCTAGTCTAACCTCCTTAGTCTAGCCTTAAGCTCTCCTGCAATATTAATAACAGCGGTTGGGGGTGTGCATACTTAAAAAGGTTGTTTCTTCCAAGTGTTTTCTGTTAACAGCAAAAAGCAGAGTTTTTAGAAGTCTGGGGTGGGGGGGGAATCATTTCCTCTCTCAGTTAATCAGGTTCCGTATCCTTAGCACGGCTGATGTCCTAACCCTACCTGTTCTCTGGTCTTCCACCGAAACTTCCAGGGTAGACAAGACCTGAATTTTTAAGGGGGTCGGGAGGGACGGGTAGAAACTTATTTTTCCTTGACATAAATAAATAAAAGTCAGGCTGCCTTAACCCTCACGGAGCATTAAAAAAAGGCACAAACCTTTTTTGTTTGTTTGTTTGTTTGTTTGGCCGGGTCACCTTTAATGCAGAGACGGTCTGGCTTTCTTCAACAGGTGCATTTTCTATTGAAGTGGCTGGGTCAAAGGATCCGGTATTGTCAGAGAGAGTTATTCGGATTGGGATGGCTCCCAGAAACCCCCATCAGGGTGGGAGCACTGTAAAAACAGATTGTAAGACAGGGTCCCTGCTGGGAAAAATTTCGGCCCAGATCCCCAATGGGAGTTGGGCGCCTAAACACCTTTAAGGCCCTGGGCCTTTCTCTCTAATTTTATTTGCCTTTGCTGGTTGCCTGCTCCCCTCCTATCACAGACTGACTGTCCCTTTAAGGGGAGATGGGTCCAGGCCCACCTGCGAAGCTCTTTGTTCACTTTCTCCACCTGGGGAGGTAAGTTGTGTCACATGACAGGCAGGGCTTGGGGGGGGGAACCGAAGCCTGTAGGGAGCCAGAGGTGAGTAGGAAGATTCCAGGAAGCCGCTGCTTAGAACAGAGCAAGATGTGACCCACAAGAGCAAGTCTGAGCAGCACCAGCGCCTGGAAAGCAGCACCCAGAGAGTGGGGTGAACAGTGCCTAAAACTTAGACAGACAGGTTGAAAGACCAACCAACCATTAGGAAGGAGGAGGGTCTGTGCCTAGCTTGAGATGGGGAATGGGAGATTCTTCTGGGTTTGTTTCCTGGCTATCCTGGAAGAGGTTGGCTTTTCCCCCCCTTAATGATTTAGCTGGAAAGCCAAGTCACTGCAGCACCCAAACAAGGATAAAGACCCGCACATGTATAGAAGAGGCAGCATCCTCGTTGTTTTCAATCAGTGATTGGAAAGGTTGAAGAGCAGGGACCCGATTCCTTTGTGGTTAGATGGTCGCAGCCTTCTGGAAACCCGTCCATGGGAGGTGGAAAACACTCGCGGCCCAGGGTGCTGTGACTCGGGCAGTGCGCAGCCTGTTTATGGATTTATCTTCCCAACATCCTGGGAGGCAGAGAACGGTCATTATCCCCATTTTACAGAGGGGGAATTTAAGCCTAGAGAAGGTTTGCCGGAGTAGCTAAGACCATTACAGTGGAGATGCAGCTTATCCGGGTAATAGGGTGCTTTTGCGGTACGGCTTATAGCAATGCGGCCAAGGAAATAAGCTCTACTGGTAAAAACACTCTTGTGGTGATATAAACTGCATCTCCACTCGCAGATCCCATGCTAGGGAAAGTCACAGCCCGACGAACATACATTTCTAGTGTAACCTTGGCCTTAAGCCCAGAGATTCAGGGACTTGTTCAAGGTCCCCCAGGGAGTTTGGGGCAGAGCAGGGAATTGACTCTAGACTGCCTGACCTCAACCCAGGGTTTTAACCACAAGACCGGCCTACTTGACCTATATGGGTTCAGGAAGCCAAAAACTACAACTTCCAATCATTGGGGCCCATTAGAAGTCCCACCACTGAGCGTGTCTGCACCGCAAAAAAAGGGTGTTACCTCGGGTTAGCTAACCTGAGCTAAAATAGCAATGAAGACACAGCAACTTGGCGTTTGTCGGGTTACCAGCTCCTAGCGTGACCAGACAGCAAATGTGAAAAATCGGGATGGGGTTGGGGGGTAATAGGAGCCTATATAAGAAAAAGATCCAAAAATCAGGACTGTCCCTATAAAATTGGGACATCTGGTCACCCTAGCAGCTCCCATTCAATGCCGTTAGGCTTTAACTCGAGCTGCTAACTCAAGTTAAAAGTCTGACGCCATTACTAGTTTAACCTGGGCTAGAACACCCCTTTTCCTGCAAGTGTAGACATAGCCATGGGTCATTTACAACTAAACTTGAGAGCTAATAAGGACCACTCAGTCTTTTCATTGTCTTAATTCCCCTGCATATGAACAATACAAGTGCGTACGGGAAACGGCTCTCAGCCAGCCCTAAAAGAAACAGACTTTTATCCTAGACACCTCTGTGCTGAATACCAGGCCAATGCAGGGACACTATAAACAAACAGTTAGAGGCTATTGACCGCACCAAGTGCCAGAAGCAAGACAGCCTGGTTGGAGGATGATGCTCGGAGGGTGGGGGAAGACGAAGGAACCAAGGTCGGGATGTCTGCTGCCCAAGAATCAACGTGTCTCTCCCGCCACCCCCTTTGAGGCTTCGCCACCAACAGGGGCGGCTCTATGGTTATTGCCGGCCCAAGCACGGCAGTCAGGCGGCTTTCGGCGGCATGCCTGCGGGAGGTCCGCCGGTGCCGCACCTTCAGCGTCCCCGCCGCCAAATTACTGCCGAAGCCGCGGGACCGGCGGACCTCCCTCAGGCATGCTGCTGAAGGCAGCCTGATGGCCGCCCTCACTGTGACCGGCAGGCCGCCCCCCGCGGCTTGCTGCCCCAGGCACACGCTTGCTGCGCTGGTGCCTGGAGCCGCCCCTGGCCACAAGCGGTAGCTGCAAACAGCGCTGGCGTTTGTCTTTGGATAAGATTTCCAAAGTCTTGTTTTTATGAAGACTGAAGAGCCCCAAACACCCCTCTAATAATCACACCATGGGCTACATTCACAAAGATATTTTGGTACCTATGTCCAACCTTTAAGCAGCCCAGGCATTCGCAAAATCCCCACTCAGCTGCCACCTAGCCCTGGGAACACCTACATTTCTGCCATTAAAGTTCCCAAGGCACCTACATTTCAGCTGCTGGGTGTGTGCACAGCCACCTACATCCTGGCACTGCCCAGCAACGCAGCGCCTAGCTCACCTCTACACCTCTGTGGGATTCACAAACTAGGCATTCTTCCCCCCCATTAATTGCTTTGGGGCCTCAATCCGGTGGCTGTGCTCAATTCCCTGCCTACACCCTCCCCCCCCTTGATGCTGTTCCATGTGTATAAATACTTAACTATACCTGGAGCCAGAGAGACTCTGCCTCTAGCTCAGTGGTTAGGCTCTCCCGGGGAGATGGGAAACCCACGTTCCAGTCCCGGGCTCCAAAGTACATTTAAGTTATAGCAGGCAACACACAAGGGCAGCCCATGCTCTGGATCTGACAACATGACAATAGTCACTGCGGGCCCTGTCTGGTATTCTCACAGAATAGAATGGCATATTTTAAGGAAGGGGCAAGCTGAAGGTAGAAACAGACCCCCACGTGCAGCCCACGTGACTACTGAAACACTGAGGTCCATTAGCCCCGGTCCCACTCAAGAAGGAACGGGCAAGCTTGCAGAGAAGAGGCGTCATTACACCTGTGGAAAGGAGCTCAGAAAGGGTCAGCTGTCTAGTAGCGGTGAGAACTGAGGACCTGCACAGAGCCTTGAAAAGAAGTCACTGCCCGTTAACGATGGCGGACACACTACCCGATCTAGCCCAGGCAAAAGTGGTCAGTGTTTGTGACGGCTGGTGTATCGAGCTCGATCAGCCATGTGGCCACCCTTTGTCCCATCTTTCGGCAGGTACTGCTGGGTACAAACACCTGTGGGCATCAGCCCAGCCCAGAAGTGTTTCAGTATAAACTGAACCAAGCACTAGAGCAGTGGTTCTCAAACTTTTGTACTGGTGACCCCTTTCACACAGCAAGCCTCTGAGAGCCACCCACCTTATAAATTAAAAACTCTTTTTTATATATTTAACACCACTATAAATGCTGGAGGCAAAGCGGGGTTTGGGGTGGAGGCTGACAGCTCACGACCCCCCATGTAATAACCTTGCGACCCCCTGAGGGGTCCCGCCCCCCAGTTTGAGAACCCCTGCACTAGAGGGACTACAAGCAACCAAGATTGTCATTCTTATTGTAGGAGACGATGCCAAGGGAGAGGCAATCCAGGACCCTGATACCAAGCCGTGACAGCTCCTAAATGGGTACCAGGAGCAGGGTACCAGTCTGAATGCCAACAAGCTGAAGCGAACTGAGGTGCCCTCCGTCAGCCTTCTGTTGACCTCTGAAGGACTCTGGCCAGACACTGAGAGACATTAAGGAAATGACCAGAGCGGAGACTCTGAAGGGAGTCCGGCGAGTTAGAGGGGCGAGTTTTTCAGACGCTGGGCGCACCTGACAGAAGGCTGTGAGCCCTGGAGACCGTTACCACACAATGATGCAATGTGGGAATGGTCTGTGACTCGAGAGCAGGCATCAGAAAGCGTAAAAACAACCCTAAGCAAGGCCCCAGTCCTAACGTGCTACAGGGGGAGGCAGGAGCCCTGGAAGCTCCCTAAAAATGGAGGAGCCACTGGTGCCGGACCTGTGGCCTCGCCCCCCGTGCCACCCCTCCCCCGAGGCCCCACCCCTGTGCCGCCCATTCCCCCAGAGGAGAAACGATGGACAGGACACAGAAGCAGTTAATGCCAAGCTAGGAGGCAGCTGCCACAGCAAAGGAGCCCAGAATCTGAGGCCACGACCCATAGCGGGGCAGGTCTGGGCCCAACCATCAAATAGCCAGACCGTGCATGGCCTGATGTAGGAGATTCAGAAGAAACCAGGTACACGAGCATTACAGGGGACCAACAGGATGCCACCCATCAGAAGGCAACAACATAGGGTGACCAGATGTCCTGATTTTATAGGGACAGTCCCGATTTTGGGGGGCTTTGTCTTATATAGGTGCCTACTAACCCCCACCCCCTGTCCCAATTTTTCACACTTGTTGTCTGGTCACCCTACAGCAACAGGATGGAAGCAACTCCCCCACCCGCTGTGAGAACACAAACAAGAAGGTGGGGGGGGGGGAGAAGAGGTGTCACACTTGAAGGTCTCTGAGAATTACCAGGCTGCAATGGGCTGTCACTAAAGGCCATGTCCCCTGGGGTGGTCTATGTCCTAATAACCTCTGATCCCCCCAAGTCAGCCAGTGCTTGCACAACAGACACAACAATGATTAAAAAAGAGAGACGTGACAACCTGCAGGGAACTTGGGGGGAGGTGCACAGGTTGCAAGAGGGAAGAGTTTGGAGGAGACCCCAGGGAGTCCGTCTGTGTGCACATGGCTGGAATACTAGTTGCAATTGTGGCATCTCTGTAAATCATTCTCTTAATAAAAGAGCCAGGTTAGTTTCACAAGCATGGAGGCCCTTCCTGTTATTATCCAGAACGTGTTACATGAAACCCCACTGACATGACAAAAAACTAACTCAATTTCACTTTCTGGTCGCACTTCAACTACTCGTTCCCTCATTATTCTGCTATCTATGGAGAAAGCAAGTATTATTATCCACACTGTAACGATGGAGGTACTGCAGTGACCTGGCTAGGCTAGGCTGTGCTAACTGTGAGGAGAGACAGAGGCAAACCAATACAAAAGGGATCCTTTTCATTTGTATTTTTAGAACTTTGTAAGGGAAAACTCAAATACTGTACCAGGAGCATAAATAATATAGAACATTGCCAAGTACTTACTACTTATCTAAACAAACTATAGATTACCAACACATTAACCTTTGGGAACTTGTACATGCTACTCTTCCTTACTCTGTGCCGTTAATACCAAATGCACTATTAACCAGAACAAAGGAGATTAATTAACAACATACCGTGTCACTTCAGAGAACGTTTCCTCTTCTGGGCTGTACGTCCAGCTCCACTCTTTGCTGCACTGGTCTTTGCTCTCTTTGGCTTGAAGTGCTCCTGAGATTCAATGATCTTGAGGCTGGACCTCTTTTCACCAACTTTATCCACAAACAGGGTTGACCCTCCCTTGTCCGTTAAGCAACTTTGAACAGTATTTCTTCAATAGCGGTTCACTCAGTCGTTCTCTCTGTTCATATACTTTAGATCAGGGGTTCTCAGCCTTTTTCTTTCTGAGGCCCATCCAACATGCTATAAAAACGCCACGGCCCAGGTGTGCCACAACTGGTTTTCTGCATATAAAAGCCAGGACCAACATCTGGGGTAGCAAGCCGGGCAATTGTCGGGTCCCCATGCCACCGTGGGCTCCCACAAAGCTCACCCAGCTTTGGCTTCAGCCCTGAGTGGCGGGGGTCGGGGCCCTGGGCTTCAGCCCCATGCGGCAGGGCTTCGGCTTTCTGCCCAGGGCTCCAGCAAGTCTAATGCTGGCCATGCTCGGTGGACCCCCTGAAACCTGCTCGCGTCCCTCCAGGGGGCCCCTGGTTGAGAATCAATGCTTTAGATCGTTTGTAAGTGGGCATCTTGTTTACTGTTTTCAGGATCTGTTTTCATCTAACACGGCTCTTTGATCAAGCCCCTTTTTCACCACTTACATTTCCATTCAGTTTTTTTTCCTTGGTACTCTCTCTCTCTGGTACATCTGTAGATTTTATTTCCCTCTACTTCCCTTCTCTAATAGCGTTTGCTCACACACCCTGGTTTGTTTTGCTTTCTGCTTCTCCTGACCTGAAGCCTTTCCCATTTTCCTGCTTTCCTCCTTCTCACTTCCCAGTCCCCTACTTTCATTCTCCTGTTCTTTTATCACCTCACCTCCTATCCAGACTCCAGTTCGTCTGTTCTGCTACATCACATGCTAGTCCAGGGTTAGGGTTACCACATGCATACCACTGCCATCTACTGGATGCAACAGGGGCTGCTCAACTGTGTGTCATAGGTTCATATGCTACTGCTAGCTAAGGGAGATTCTCCTTTAGCTCAGATGGCAGAGGTCTGGGGCTTTTGGAGCAGGAGACTCTGAGTTCTAGCCTCAATATGATTACAACATAAAACTATAGTGCTGGAGGTTACTCTACAAGCCTCCAAAAGAGAAAGTCCTTGCATGTCACTTTGATCTGTCTGGGGTCCAGTCACTGTGGGGTCTGGGCACAAAACACAAGTTTAATCTAAGCTATTTACCTGGTCCCTCATCCCTGTAGTATCTGAGCGCCTCACAGTCGCTAGTGAATTTATCCCCATTGTGCAGGGGAGACACTGAGTCCAGGAGAGACTAGGTGACTTGCCTGAGGACATGCAGGGAGCTTACAGCAGAGCAGGGACTAGAACCTGGGTCTCCTAAATTGAAGGGTCACCCAAAAGCCTTTCAGGAAGAGACTCTGCCCTAAGCTCGGGTTAGCTACCGTTCCTGGTTTTGCATCCTCCGCGTCACCTCGCGTGGTCACAGGGCCAGCCGCCGGCGGCTGTGGGGTGGGGGGCCGCCCGCCCGCTACTGAAAGTCAGCTCCAGGACCAGAGCGGGAAAGGAACTGGGCCCACAGCTGCCTTCCCATGATCTTGCCCCTGGGACGGGGGCCAGGCTCAGGCAGTGAGTTGCCCTCTGCTCTGGCCCTGTTGCCCAGGAACGGGGGGCAAATCAGGCCAGGACTCCCCCCCACACACACACTGCCCAAGATGGGGGAAGTGGCGGGAAACTGCCCCCCCATTGCCCGCGGGGGGGGACCCGCCCCCCACTTGTGTCCCCAGTGGTGGGGGGGGGGGGTCAGCTCGCTTCCCCCGGGGCTGCAGGGCTCTGGGCTAGGCTCGGGCCTACGAGGCCTCTCCCAGCAGCGGGCTAACGTAGGCAGCTCTCCCGGGCCCGGGGGGAGGTTCCCGGCTGGCGCCGCCAGGCGACTCCCCGGTTCCAGCAGCCCGCTGCCCACCCCAGGGCACCACGGAGCCCGGGCTCCCCCTGGCGGAGCCGGCGGGGAACGACACCGACCCGCCCTGGGGGAAACTACAATCCCCAGCATGCACCGCCGCGGCCGCACGGCCTGCCGGGACAGGCCGCTCCGCCGGGGCGTCCGGGACTACGGCTCCCAGCAGGCCACGCGACGGGAGGGCGCCGGATATCCGGTGGGAAGGGAAGGGGTGAAGAAGCGGAGGGCGGAGGAGAAGAAGGTCTGGGGGGTTCTGGCAAAGACGGGGCCATCATGGTAAGGGGGGAGCACCACGGGGGCGGGGCTGTATGGAGGGATGTGGGTCTGGCTTCCCTATCCCTGGGGGAGGATGTGGGTCTGGCTCCCTATCCCTGGGGGAGGATGTGGGTCTGGCTCCCTATCCCTGGGGGAGGGGCACCACTGGGAGACCCTATGGGAGGATGTGGGTCTGGCTCCGTATCCCTGGGAGAGGGTGTGGGTCTGGCTTCCCTGTCCCTGGGGGAGGGGCACCATTGGGAGACCCTATGGGAGGATGTGGGTCTGGCTTCCCTATCCCTGGGGGAGGGGCACCACTGGGAGACCTATGGGAGGATGTGGGTCTGGCTTCCCTATCCCTGGGGGAGGGGCACCATTGGGTGAGATGTGGGTCTCATCCCTGGGGAAAGGGAAAATTGGGGCCCTTATAGGGGAGTGATTTGGATCAGAATCCCCATGGTCTAGATAATACTTTGTCCTGCCAGGAGTGCAGGGGACAGGACTAGATGACCTCTTGAGGGGGTGGGGAGAGGCACCACTGGTGGTTTCTCTGTAGGGAAGGATGTGGGGCCAGGTTCCCTATCCTGGGAGGGGAAAGGGGGTGCACCATTGGGGTATAAGCTCCCCCACCCCTGGGGAAGTAGGGAGCAGCCCCAGGGCCTGAGGAGGGAGGCTCTTGCGGGGTAAGATTTGGTAGGCAAAAGGACTGGAGGTAGGTAACAGAAGAAGACAGGTGCTGGGGCTGTTTCTGTAATTCTGACAGCACTCGTACCGCCACATGGGCTGCGTATGGGGGTTGCTCAGCTGCCGCTGACAAGCAGCTGTCTCTGGTGTGGGATGCAGTAAGCTGTTTATTCAGAGGTCCCCTTGCCTAGCACCAGTTGATCATGGAAATTGTCTTCTGCTTTAAGGGGCGAGGGCAGGAGGCTCTGAGTTCTAGTCCCTGTTGTCTTTATGAATTTCCGAGGGGCCACGTGGTGTGGCATTGTGACAAGTGGGGAGATTTTAGATGATCACAGATTTGGGCGGATACTATCATCCAACCAAGGGGTTCCTGGATCCCTTGAGTGGCCCCATCTGACCTAGTCTGGTTTAATCCAGGTAGCACAGGGGATTCATAATGACATCCGGACGCTTCTGTGCCTAACCCAAGCTGTCATGGGCTGGGTGAGACAAAGCTGTTACCATCTTGATGGGATGGTCACCAAAAAACCACCAGCACATATGGGCTTGGCCCTGGACATTGAGGACTGAATTCTGCATGTGTATAATTGAATTGCAAAAGTTAGAGATAGAAAAGATCTATTTGATTCTCCAGTCCACTTCCCTGCAAATGCAGGAGTGTCCCCTTCAGTCTGTCTCCTGAGGCCTTGATTAATAGAGTTTGAAACACCCTACACCAGTGATACTCAATAGGCCACCTGCAGGCCAAATGTGCCCACCAGTTCACCTTAAAAAATGTGTCTAATTAAATTCACAAACAGTGATATGCTGCCTATCATTTGCCTATGACTTCCTTAGTTAGTAACTTACTGGATCTGAAGTTCTCACGATAGCATTGGCTATGATTGTGCTTGGACGTCACCCATTTTTTCATTAGTGATGGAAATGGAGCCAAAGATGAATGTGAGTGGGAGTGAACATCGCAGAGTTGACAGTGAAACCCGAGCTTTTAACCCAAGCTGGACAGGAGATTTTCTTTTTATGATGCCACCTCATTTAAACGCAAAACCTTTGTGTTTAATGTGCCAAACCACTGCATATCCATCTGTAAGGTCATCAACGGGAGGCACCACTTTGAATCGGGGAGAGGGATAGCTCAGTGGTTTGAGCATTGGCCTGCTAAACCTAGGGTTGTGAGTTCAATCCTTGAGGGGGGCCATTTAGGGATATGGGGCAAAAATTTGTTGGATGATTTAATTGGGGATTGGTCCTGCTTTGAGCAGGGGGTTGGACTAGATGATCTCCTGAGGTCCCTTCCAACCTTGATATTCTATGATTCTATGAAAGCACAGTAACTTCCATAAGGCCTGTCCTCGTGGCAATGTTGCAAGATGTCACAAAATTGAAAATCTGATATCTTTGTATCACACTTCAAATGTCGTTCTCATAACATCAGCGACTGTATAAAAGCAATAGCTGCTTCATTTCGGATAACGTTGGTCCTAGCTAAAACGAAACAGCCTTTCCTGGTTGCCGAGCTTGTCAAGGACTGCCCTGGGAAATGCTGGCGGAGCTTTTGGTCAGAGATAAAAACAAAGATGACATAGGGCAACTTGCTTCACACGTTTGACAATCTGATTCCACCGCAGTGTGACGATTGGAGCTAATTTATGAGGATGAGTTCTCAGCACTGCTTTCTGGTTTCAAAAACACCAAATATATGTCTCTTGCAGTGGACGAATCAGGTGATTTAAGTGACACTGCCCATTTATTGCTGTTGGTTAGATTTTTATGATGGTTAAATTGTCAGGAAGAATTTTTGTGCTTAATACCATTAGAAACCTACACTACAGAAGAGAGCATTTTTTAAAAAGTAAAAGGCTTTTTTGGAGGGGGAAAAGAAAAGGTTTAGGTCTGCAGAAAGTAAACTTGCTTGTTACAGACGGAGTAAACTTGCTTGTTACGTGACAGGGAAAGAGAAGAGCTTTGCTTCACGTTTGGCAGTGATACACCCTTCATTAAATACACTTCAGTGCATTATTCACCAGACTGTCCTCTGTGGTAAATTGTCTGGGGATTTTGGAAAAAAAAAGAGCGAGTATTGTGACAAGATTAGTGAACTACATATGGTCAACTTCTCGCTTACAACATCGTGTTTTTAAAGGTGTTTTACAAGACTTTTCAGCCGAATACAGTGACCTGTTGCAGCACAGTGATGTTCACTGGTTAAGTTGGTGCTGGTCCTGCTTTGAGCAGGGGGTTGGACTAGATACCTCCTGAGGTTTCTTCCCACCCTGATAGTCTATGATTCTAATGGTCACGTGTTAGAGAGGTTTTGTGCACATCAAAAAGAAATAGAATTTCTTTCAAACCACAAGACCAACAAGGCTTGCGAGTTCTGGAATTTATGAATGATGTCCCCTCTGTCACAGGTAGCTTTTCCGTGCGATATTACTGGTCACTTGAATTCCCTCAATTTGCAGCTCCCAGACCATGCAAGCAGTGTCAGGGATTTGTTTGAAAAAGTGTGTGCCTTTCAGAGGAATCTTGAAATCTGTCAGACAAACTTAACAGGAAAGATGTTGCACTTTCCCACATTGCATGTTGTTGCTACAGACGAAAATGATGCATGAATTCCTAAACCATCTGATCGAAAATTTCAAAATGCGATTTGAGAATTTTAAAATTCCAAAGGATTTGCTTTTATTTGTTTGTGATCCGTTTATTGTCTCGGCCGTTGGACCTTGCCCTTCTGAAGCAAAGAACATTCTTGATTCAATTGATGAAGATGCCTTTCAATTAAAAAAATTTAAGTCTCTGGAGCTCAGATGTCTTGAAGGCAAAATTCAGAGAAGGGGGACTTTGTGATTTTTAGACTAATATGCTGACCAGTTTCAGAGTAGCCAGAATCTAGCCGTCTATCTTTTAACGATGTTTAGATCAACGGTGGGATTCCTGGTGATGGGAAGGAGCCCTCAGAAAGGGAAGGAGGATCCACACGTGCCCAGCTTATGGCTGTGACATGAGACAGAGGCTGGGACCAGCAGGGGAATGGACAGAGGAGTCACAAACTGTGCCTGTTGCTTCTCCTGCTCTGGGGCATCCCTGCATCGACACCCCCTCCCTTATCTGTTCCCCACACAGCCCAGCAGAATGGGTGGGGTGGGAGGAGGCGCAAGACATGTTGTCTTTATGTGCATAGCCACGGGAGGCCAGCGGGTGAAAGGGAGGGACAGGAACTTGTCAGAGGGAGCAGCTGACAAAGGGCCCCCAAAGTGGGGCAGGCTGGGGGAGATGCCCACTGAAGACGCCATGTTTGAAGGCAGTTCTGCATCTCTTTCCTCTGGGAGATTCCTCGGTGAGGGTGAGATCTGCCCTGTTCTGTCCCGTCCCGCACTGCCTGATTCTTGCTGTTTCTGTCCGTAGGAAGGGCTTCCAGGAGGCCAGTGAACTACATGGGCCAGGCAATGAGAACCAAGCTCTAGGGATCTTAGACTCTTGCCAGGGGCAGTCTGCCTGGGGGACCCAGGGCCCTTTTGGAGAGTGCCATGAAGGGGTCTATGGGGGATGCAGAATGACATGGGAAGATCAGTTGGGAGTTAGAGCAGCTCCAATGTCACTGATGGAGAATAACCTCCTGTGGGACTGGTAAATTGACCTCTGCTTCTACCCCATACTGTGCCGACTGCTCGCTAAGGCACAGCGGTGTCTGCAGAGGGCACGTGCCACACTGGCATGCTAGTAGCTCAGACAGACCCTCCTTCCAAGGTGTGCTGCACCCTCAGAGAGGCAACGGCTCCATCTCCATAAAGCAGCAGCCCCCAGACTCTGCCCCGCAGCTGCTGCTACTTAGCAATCATGTTTATTACATGCCTAAAGATGGGGCCTTGTCGTGCAAGGCGCTGTACATATGGTAGTGGACCGCCCTTGCCCTGAAGAGCTGGCAATCGAAATAGACCAGACAGAGCCGGGGTGGGGCGAGGGGGCGAGCGTGAACAAAGTGATGGCAGCAACGGGCATGGCTGTGCCGTGACTTTATTTTTAGGTGGGATTACTTAGGGAGGAGATTAGAGCAATGGAAAGAGGAGGGGGACAGTGCAGGGGAGAACAGGGTGACTGGGGATGAGGGAGGGAGGGGGTTGGAGCAAATAACCAGTGAGCACAGGGCAGAGGAATTCTAGCTAGTCACAGAATTTTCTGCAGTTCAGAGTAAAGGTCCCTGCATTGGTGGCTCCAGCTCCGAACAGCTGATCTCTCTGCCAGCTGACGTGAGGGGGAGAGGAGGCACCCTCCCAAGAGCCTGCAGGCTGCCCCGTATTTGAGCAGCAGTGTCCAGGGTGTGTGGTGCCAGTGGTGGGGAGGGCTGGCTGGGATGCCCGTAACCCTGCCTGCTCTCTGTGCAGATTCGCTTCATCCTCATCCAGAACCGGGCCGGCAAGACGCGCCTGGCCAAGTGGTACATGCAGTTCGATGATGACGAGAAGCAGAAGCTCATCGAGGAGGTGCACGCCGTGGTCACGGTGCGAGACGCGAAGCACACCAACTTCGTGGAGGTAAGGCGCCCCTGGCGTGCCAAACGGGCAGCCGACCGACGCCCCAGCCTACACTGCAGGGTCTCCGAGGCTGTGGCAGGTGTAATCTTGCCCTCTCTGGTACAACCCTTCCATTTATACCAACCCTGGGTTTGGAGATCTCCATGCCCGAGCCCTCCGGCTGCTGGGTCCTGCTGAGGCTGCAGCCTGTGGGTGCCCTCGAGGCAGCTTCGAATACAGCATGCTCATTATCCAGTCTAGGGGTGGTGGATCACTGCAGCTAAAAACCAGCCATCCGCTGCTCAGCCCCTGGTCCCCTTGAGCGGGGAGCCAGCTCGTCTGTTTGAGGCGTAGGGATTCACACTTCTCCTGGTATCTCTCCTCCAGCCACAAGCCATTAATGCCTCATCTCATTGGAGTCGCTCCGATCAGCCTGGGGGGCAGCAGGCCGACACTGAGCTGTCGTGAGCCGATGACATGGATACGGAGGCAGTGTGGCCTACTGGGTGGAGCACTGGACTGGGACTTGAGGGAGGGAGACTTGGATTCTATTCCTGTCTGTGCCCTGGCCTGCTGGGTGACCTTGAGCAAATTGCTGCCTCGCTCTCTGCCTCAGTTTCCCCATCTGTAAAATGGGGCTAATGATTCTGCCCCTCCTTCATCAAGCACCTTGAGGTCTAAGGGTGAAAAGCGCTAGACATGAGCTAGGGATTATTCTATAGACTCGAGTATCGCCGGTGATATGTGTGGCCCCTCAGGCCGTGCTGTCTCTGACTGGCTGCTCTGTGCTCCAGAAGGGGGCTAGCAGGAAGTGAGCGGAGGTTGTCTGATCCAGGTGCATCTCAGTGGGCCAGAGCACAGACGTCAGCTGGTCCTCTTCCTCTCTCTTCCAGTTCCGGAATTTTAAGATCATCTACCGCCGCTACGCGGGGCTGTACTTCTGCATCTGTGTGGATGTGAATGACAACAACCTGGCCTACCTGGAGGCCATCCACAACTTCGTGGAGGTGAGCACTGCCCCCGGCCTCTGCCCTTCCCTTAGTACGACTCAATTGAGCTGTCTTGTGGCCTGGTCCTTTGTGCCAGCTCCTCAGAGGGATGGCAGCCCTAAAAGGACCGTGAGCTGCTTTCTGCAGCCCCTCTCTGTCCTGGCAGGACAGTCAGCAGTTCCTGCCCCTCTGATCTCGGCTGTGATGGGACATAAAGAGGGTGCCTCGTCCTTCAGGTAGACTGGGGGCTGTGCGTGTGTTAAAGGGGGTCAGGTTTGCAGATTCCACTGGCTGCAAGGGATCTCCTTTGGTGACCCTTTTCTGAGGCAGAGGCATATCCCGCCCAGGCAATGGTCTGAACCATTGCAGCGGCCGGAAGCTGAAACAAGAGGAAAGGTTGACATCACTGGAGCAACTGACCCAGAGACAGTAGATTTTTCCATCCCTTGGAGTCGTAAATCCTGGCTGGCTGTGTCTTTCTAAACAACCTGCGCTGGCTCAGGCAGGGATCCTGTGTGGGAGTCTGTGGGCTGTGCTATGCAGGTGATCAGACCGGACAATCACAATGGTCCCTTGTGACTTTAGCATCTCTGACCGAAAGGTGGCGTGGCTCCCTCCTTCTCCCGGTCTCTGAAATCCAGCTCTCCTTTCTCTTGGCCCAGGTTTTGAATGAATATTTCCACAACGTCTGTGAACTCGACCTGGTCTTCAACTTCTACAAGGTGAGCTCAGCCCGGGAGGGAGGGGAGCACGGGACCAATCGCTCTGCGGTTCCATGCAGCTGCTGCATAACACCGTCTCATGTCAGACGTACCTACAGGCTGGGGGCCCTATCGTGGGAAGCAGTGACTCTGAAAAAGGTTTGGGGGAAGGAGGTGGATAATCAGATGAACATGAGCTCCCACTGCAATGCTGTGGCCAAAAAAATATATGCTTTATCGTGATGGATTCAAGGAGCTAAATCTATTTAGCTTAACCAAGCGACTGTTAGACTGGGATCAAGTCGCTGCCTATCAGTACCTACGTAGGGAACAAATATTGAATAATGGGCTCTTTCGCCTAGCAGAGGAAGGTCTAACATGATCCAATAACTGGAAGCTGGAGCCAGACAAATTCAGACTGGAAATTTGGTGTCCATTTTTAACAGTGAGAGTCATTAACCACTGGGACATTTGACCAGCGTCGTGGTGGATTCTCCATCGCTGACCATTTTAAAATCAAGAGTGGATGTTTTGCTAAGAGATCTGCTCTAGGAGTTGTTATGGGGCCTGTGCTACACAGGAGATCTGACGAGATGATCCCAATGGTCCCTTCTGGCTGTGGAGTCTATGAAGCATTGCTGCGCTGAGCCTGCTTGACCTCTCTCTCTGTCCTGGGTGGGGGGAGGGAGGTTTAAACATTCAAAATATAACGTGTTACATTGACAGCCCTTGCCCCCGATGACCCTTCCAGCTTCACAGGGCAGATCCCATGTAACTCTGTGGCGTTCCGGTAGATAAATTCCCCCTGCAGGTTGGGGGATTTTAGAGGGCTGGAATGTAGCAGGGAGAGGTTCAGCATGCTGGTCTCTATTTGATGGCTATGGACCCACTTTCCAAGCCTCAGTCCCGCGAGGGTCCCGCTGTGTCAGGGTCACTCCGCTGCTCTGGGGGAGGACACGGGTGCCAGTCTTTTTACCCTCCCGTGGCACTTGGGACGCAGCAAATGGCAGAACCTGTCACAGCGTTGTCCTTGGAAATGCTTTTCGGTGCCACTTGGTGGATGAACCCAGGCGCTGCGTACTGCGCTGCCGGTGTGCTGCAGAGTGCCCCAGAGGGAGAGGCAGCGCTGAGGCTGTCCTCCGTGCACCTGGCTCACGGGTGGTCTGTTCTTGCGGCAGGTTTACACCGTGGTGGACGAAATGTTCCTAGCCGGCGAGATCCGCGAGACGAGCCAAACGAAAGTCCTGAAACAGCTGCTTATGCTGCAGTCCTTGGAATGAGAGAACTGGATCGAATTGGCCCCATCCCCCATCCTGCCCCGGGACTCCTCCTTGCACCCAGTCCCTGAATCAGTGACTGTCTCAGAACAAATTTAGCCACTCTCCATTGGGGGGAGGGGGGAGGACACCCCCTCAAATGGATCAGAACCACAAGTCGAAAGTTTCAGTCCCACCTCCCCCATGCTCGAATGCGGCAGCTGAGATCCCGGGTGGGTGGGTCTAAGGGGAGAGAGCGACTGTATTTAAAAAAAAAACAAAAACCTTTTTTGGGGCCCTGACACAACCATCCCCGAACCTCTGTGTTTTCCCTCCATATAACCAGCGCGCTGTCTCCCCCCCCCCCCCCCCAACCCCCCAGCTCCGTTCATGTCCGTGTGTGTGCCGAGTCTGCACTAGAAGTGGGACCACAACTGTGTGTTATCCATTGGTGAGTGGCAGCCATACCATATGGCCAGTGATGTATTGAAATAAACCATCTGTGAAACACTCCTTCCTCTGGGGTGGTCTCCGAAGGGCCCTGCAGCAGCAGGAGGGAGGGAGTGGGGGTGAGGTTCTTGGAGGTAGATTTGACATAAGGCTCTGAGGTGCATGCAGGAAACTCCTGTTGGGTGGTGGTGTCTGGCATTGGGAGCAGGTCATGTTCTCAGTGAGCTCGGTGTCCAGTGGCCTCTGGTGGGGAAGGAGCTACATGGGGGAGAGGGTAGGTTTTCCCCCATGGAAAAAAATTGTTTTGACTAAATTTTGCATGGACAATCTTGGCCAAAAAAACAACAACCCACAACTGTGTGTTTCCGGCCAAATTATTTCAATTCTGAAATGCTGCTGTGGTGCATCATGGGAGTTATAGTTCAGGCACCTTATGCTCCCATTCTCCCCATAGGCTGGGCTCCCTGGTTGGACTGCCACTCCCATGATGCACCAGAGTCTTTCCTTTTGAAGGGAGGCAGTGCATCATGGGAGATGTAGTCTGGCTGGGGAGCCCAGCCTGTAGAGGAGAACAGGAGCCATGATGCACAGTTGCCATTTCAGGACTGAAATATTTTGGCTGTAATACTTAATATTTTGAGCTAAGTGGGTCTGGTCAGGAGCTGCTGTGTGACCTTCACATGCTGCAGGGAGTTCACCATAGACACGGGGCTCTTGCAGTAGTTGGCTTTCTCCAGAGCTTGGACTATCTACTGCAAAGGAATTTACCCTGGTGTCTCATGAAAGAGGCCACTAGTGCAATTCTCAGGAGCAGTCATGTCCCCTGTTAGGGCTTTTCCCTCATGTTTTCCTGGAGAATGCAGGCTGTCTTGGGGCAGCCCAGAATGCAGGGAAAGGTCCTTTCTCCCTGGGCTGAGGCCCGATTCTTTTTAGGAAGGTCTGTCCTCTCACCATGCAGTGAATCACTGCTCCATCTCAACTGGAGCCATATTGGGCTAATAGGTTCATTGGTTCATTGGGCCCAGAATCCTGGATAAGACTTGTCGATCCCTCTAGGTAGCAGCCTGGTATCCTTGCTCCTTGGGCGTTACGGTAATGGCTCAGAGATGGTGCCTACCCTGAATAATAAAACCTAGCTCCTACCACCCATAGCTTTTAAATGAGGACAGTATCACCATCCCCCATTTTACAGATGGGGAAACTGAGGCACAGAACGGGACTGGGCCTAAGGCCAGCAGCAGAGCGAAGAATAGAACTAAGCTCTCCTGTGTCCCAATCTGGTGCTCTATCCACTAGGCATCACTGCCTCTCCCTAATTACTGCGGTAGTACCCTGCCTCCAGCAACACCCACTGGATGTGTTTCTAGTAGGGTACTCCGGGGGTTGGTTCTTGGCCCTGCGCTATTTAACATTTTTATTAATGACCTGGAAGAAAACATAAAATCATCCCTGATAGTTTGCAAATGACCTGACCCCAAAATTGGGGGAGTGGTAAACAATGAAGATGACAAATCACCGCTACAGTGCGATCTGGATCGCTTGGTAAGCTGGGTGCAAGCAAACAATGTGTTCAATATCATACGGGTAAATGTCAATATAGACATCTAGGAAGAACAAATGTGGGCTGTACAGGAAGAGAGACTCTATCCTGGGAAGCAGAGACTCTGAAAAAGGTCATCAATTGACCAAGAGCTCCCAGCACGATGCTGTGGCCAAAAAGTCTAATGCGATCCAGGGATGTATAAACAGGAATTTTGAGTAGGAGCAAAGATTTTATTTTCCCTCTGGATTTGGCCCTGGTGCGACCGCTGCTGGGATCCTGTGTCCAGTTCTGGTGCCCCCAGTTTAAGAAGAACGTTGATAAATTGGAGAGGGTGCAGAGAAGAGCCACGAGAATGATTAAAGGATTAGAAAACCGGCCTTAAAGTGATAAACAGATAGACTCCGGGAGCTCAACCTTAACAAAGAGAAGGTTAAGGGGTGACTTGATCCCAGTCTATCAGTGCCAACGTGGGGAACAAATCTTTGATAATGGGCTCTTCATTCTGGCAGAGGAAGGTCTAACACAATCCAAGGGCTGGAAGTTGAAGCTAGACACATTCAGTTTTGGAAATGAGGTGTACATTTTTAACAGGGAGACTAATTAACCATTGGAACAATTTACCCAGGGTGGGGGTGGAGTCTCCATCACTGGCCACTTTAAAGCCAAGCTTGGATGTTTTTTTTTTCTAAAAGATCTGCTTTAAATCAATCAGGGCAGTCCTATGCCCTGTGTTATCCAGGGGGTCGGGCCAGATGGTCACAGTGGTCGCTTGGATCTATGACTTGATCTGGGATGCTCCAAAGGAAAGGGAAGGCCCAGAGGGAGTTAATGCCACGCCTGAGGACAGGGAGGCGCAATGAATCTCCATGCTATGAGCGTTCAATCACACCTCTCCTCTTCCCATGCAAAACTAGATCAGAAAATGCCCCAGGCAGCGAATTCCACAACCTTATCCCTGCTCAACCAGGTGACTGCCCTCTACTATAACCATGTACCCGCTTGTTCTTATGTTTATATGTGTCCTGCGATGCACCGGGACCAAGCCTAAAACACCGCTGCTCTGGAGAGATGTGGGCTGGCCCCTGTTTGATCCAAGTGCTGATTAGTGCTGCCAGCTGAACGTGGATCTGCAGCCACCAGAGGGAGCCCGTACTGTGTATTTAACCACGTGTAAGAATGTTCCCTCCTAACTGCTTTATTCTCCCCTGGGATCATGGCTGCTCGCCGGGGTTGCTGGGATGAAACGAAGACGGGGGAAGCACCGGGTGATCATCAAGCAAAGCAGCCTGAGCATAAAATGGATTATTTACTTTATTATTAGTTACACTGAGTGTCCTGAGAACAGGACTCTTTAAGGCTGGGTGGTGCACAGTCCCTGTCCCACACTAACCGAGATCGGGGCCCCGCCGCGCTGGGCGCTGCCCAGACACACAGTGACCGAGATTGGGGCCCCGTCACGCCGGGCGCCGCCCAGACACACAATGACCGAGATCGGGGCCCCGTCACGCCGGGCGCCGCCCAGACACACAATGACCGAGATCGGGGCCCCGTCATGCCGGGCGCCGCCCAGACACACAATGACCGAGATCGGGGCCCCGTCGGGCCGGGCGCCGCCCAGACACACAGTGACCGAGATCGGGGCCCCGTCGGGCCGGGCGCCGCCCAGACACACAGTGACCGAGATAGGGGCCCCGTCGGGCCGGGCGCCGCCCAGACACACAGTGACCGAGATCAGGGCCCCGTCACGCCGGGCGCTGCCCAGACACACAGTGACCATGAGCAGGGCCCCGTCGTGTCAGGCAGCTGCCCAGACACACAGTGACCGAGATCAGGGCCCTGTCGCGCCGGGCGCTGCCCAGACACACAGTGACCGAGATCAGGGCCCCGTCACGCCGGGAGCTGCCCAGACACACAGTGACCATGAGCAGGGCCCCGTCGTGTCAGGCAGCTGCCCAGACACACAGTGACCGAGATCAGGGCCCTGTCGCGCCGGGAGCTGCCCAGACACACAGTGACCATGAGCAGGGCCCCGTCGTGTCAGGCAGCTGCCCAGACACACAGTGACCGAGATCGGGGCCCCGTCGGGCCGGGCGCCGCCCAGACACACAGTGACCGAGATCAGGGCCCCGTCGCACCGGGCGCTGCCCAGACACACAGTGACCGAGATCAGGGCCCCGTCAGGCCGGGCGCTGCCCAGACACACAATGACCGAGATCAGGGCCCCGTCAGGCCGGGCGCTGCCCAGACACACAGTGACCGAGATCAGGGCCCCGTCGGGCCGGGCGCTGCCCAGACACACAGTGACCGAGATCAGGGCCCTGTCGCGCCGGGAGCTGCCCAGACACACAGTGACTGAGATCAGGGCCCTGTCACGCCGGGCGCTGCCCAGACACACAGTGACCGAGATCAGGGCCCCGTCGCGCCGGGAGCTGCCCAGACACACAGTGACCGAGATCAGGGCCCCGTCGGGTCGGGCGCTGCCCAGACACACAGTGACCAGGAGCAGGGCCCTATCGTGTCAGGCAGCTGCCCAGACACACAGTAGGAGACAGTCCCTGTCCCAAAGAGCTGACAGTCTAAACAGACGAAGGGTGGGAGCAGATACTGAGGCACAGAGAGGAAGGGGTTTGCCCAAGGTCATTGCAGAGCTGGGAACAGAACCCAGGTGGTGCCTGGTGTCCAGTGTCCCAGCAATTGCCTCAACAGCAGGGCTGGGAGCCCCTTTGCTTGGTCCGTGTAAAACCAGCGTAGGCAGTACAACGGAGAACAATCGTGTGCTGGCTTCCACTGGAGGATGACATGGCACCTAATCAGTGCCCTTAAATGCAAACCCCTTCACAGCTCTCCTGCTGGCCCCGTCTCTGCTTTTCTTCCTGAGCCCCCTGCCTCTTCTGCCCAGCCAATGAACCCCATCTTCTCTTCATCTCTTCTCTCATGCCCGGTGCTCCCTCCAGCTCCCACGGTGCCAGCCCCCCTGAAAGCTCTCATGTTCCCCGGAGCCCATATCTGCTGCCCTCCCAGCCCAGTTGCATTCGTTCTTATGCCGAGCGCCTGCGGGCGAGGACCGTCGCGTCTCCTCGCTCTGCCCCAGACCCCTCTGATCCCACGTTCTGATGATTCCCTGGCTGCTTTGCTCCATGCCCACCAGCGGGAGATTCTTCCTGTCTGAGGCTCTCCCCATGCGCTAAGAGGGCTTTAGGGTCTCCGGAGGTCACAGAACCGTGGAAACAGGCATCACATCTGTTCGCCTTTTAGTTCAGAGCCTGCTAGAGAATCCCCCAGCCCAAAAGTGTCCCAGAAGAGAAGCAGGCCTGGGATGAGGGTCAGCCGCATGTCTACACTACAAACTTAAGTCAAGTCCACATACAGCCACCTCAGTAATTGCTGCAGTTTTTCCATGTCCACGCTACCCTCCTTCTGTCGGTGGTGCGCATCCTCACCAGAAGCGCTTGCATTGACTTAAGAGGGGCAGTGTGCGGGGCTGAGAACCTGGGCTCTCAGCTCCCCGCTCCGAGCTTGGCTGCCACCTGGGCTCTCAGCTCCCCGCTCCGAGCTTGGCTCCCCGCAGAGCTAACCAGCTGAAGTCTGGTTCCCATGGGGAGCAGGGAACTGAAAGCCCAGACAGCAGCTGGGCTCACAGCTGGAGCCCCCAACCTGCCCCAGGGTGACACCACCAGCTGTGAGCCTGGGGCACGGTGCACAGCTGGGAGCCTACCAGCCTTTCATGTCAATTTCATGGCTCCAGCTGTGAGCCCAGAGCTGCAGAGCCCAGCTGTGAAATTGAGGAGAGTGACAGCCAACAGCCGATGTAAGTAACGCAGTGTCTACATAGACACTGCATCGCCCTAACTACGCTGGCAAAACCCCGATGCCTCTGGCGGAGGTGGGGTTATGATTTTGGTGCAGAGTTTATCCGCATAGGGCACTTACATCGGTGGGAGCAAGGCTGTAGTGTAGACATTGACATCATAAGGTCAACGTAAACTGCCTTATATTGCCCTAACGCTGTACTGTAGACCAGGCCTAGAAATAAGCCTTTCAAGGAAAGAGCCCTGGCCAACAGGATGTGGAGATTATGAGCCAGCGCCCCGTGTGGGCTGTGACGCACAGACGTGCTGGATTACCTGCTGTGTTCACAGAGCCTCTTAGTTCTACAGTGCCACCCCGGCTGAGGTTTGAAGTCAGATCCCTGTCATGTGACAGGAGAATGAGGTTGCCCTCTCTCATTCCTGGGTCATGCTCAGCCTGTGGGGTGATACAGTTCTTTACCAACAGGAAAGGGGATTCTCCCGAGCTGCAGCTGATGCTTCAAACAACATGACAACTCTATTTCCTGTAAAGGAGACGGTGGCACTTTAATGTAGACACTACCTACGCTGACAGGCAGGGTCATCCACCTCCCTGAGAGGCAGTAGCTAGGTTGACCAAATAATTCTTCCATCTACCTAACACTGCCTATAAGGGGACCTAGAAAGAACAGGAGTACTTGTGGCACCTTAGAGACTAACACATTTATTAGAGCATAAGCTTTCGTGGGCTACAGCCCACTTCTTCGGATGCATATAGAGTGGAATAAATATTTATGCATCCGAAGAAGTGGGCTGTAGTCCACGAAAGCTTATGCTCTAATAAATTTGTTAGTCTCTAAGGTGCCACAAGTACTCCTGTTCTTTTTGCGGATACAGACTAACATGGCTGCTACTCTAAAAGGGGACCTAGGTGGCTTAACCACGTTGAATTTTTCACACCCCGATCAATGTAGTTAAACCAACCTAATTTTCTAGTATAGACCAGACTTTGGTCAAGACCTCACAGCAAAACAGTGGCAGAGCACCCAGGAGTCTAGACGCTCAGTGTGTCTTTTCTTGAACACCCTGTAAGCTATGCTCCATCCCAGAGCCAGAATCAGCCCTGGCCCCCTGCTTACTCCATTCAGGGTATGTCTGTTCCGATCACCGGGTGTGACTGTGGCTTGGTTAGACGTACCCAAACTGGCTTTAATCGAACTCGCTCAAGCACCAGAGCAGGGAAGCTGCCGCGGCGGGGGCGGTACGAGCTCACCAGAATTCTGTGCTGCCACGCGCTGCCAGGACCCACGTTCGCTAGATTCAGGCTAACTCTGGTCTGCCCACTTGAGCTGCAATCACACTCTGTGATTGCAGCATAGACCTACCCTGAACCACACTGCCTCTGAGCCAGGCAGAGAACCCAGGAGTCGCCCAGTCCCCTTCCCCCCACACACCTGGTCTATTCAGTTTCCTCCTCTGACACATTCAGAGCTATATGCTGTTATTTCACCCGCACATTGCATCACCTCACCAAGGATGTGGAAATCCGGGGGCTGGGCTGGGTTCCACTGTAATGGAACTGCGAGATGTGACCGTAGCCACATACTGAGTATGAAACAGCCAGCGAGGTTGCATCAGCAGCAGTGACATCTGTCAAGCTGCCAGGTCTCTCGCTCCCGCTGAACGGAATTCAGGCTGGGAGCTGAGAGGAGCATTTGCAGCCGACACCCAAAACACCTGCCTGCTCAGAATGAAAAGGGCAGGTTTTCAGGGAGCGTTTAAAGCAAGAAGGGACCATTAGATCATCTAGTCTGATCTCCCGTAGACCACAGGCCAGAGAATTTCATCCACTTACCTCTGGATTGAGTCACAGAACTTGTGCTGGACTAAAGCATCTCCTAGGAAGGCAGCTAGCCTGGATTTGGAGACCTCAACAAATGGGGAACCCCCACCCCCACTTCCTGGGGCAGTTTGTTCCGGTGTTCAGTCATCAGCACAGTACAGTTGGAATTTGTCTGGCTTTAACTTCCAGCCACTGGTTCTTGTTTTTTCTCCACTGAATTAAGGAGCCCTTTACCACCTGGTATTTTCCCCCCATCAAGTTAAATGTACGGGGAGAAAACTGATTAGTGGGAAGGGGAGGGGGAACTCAGCTGGGAATCAAGCAACCTCGCAAATCTTTTTCGATAAGCCGAACAGATAGAGGTGTTTACTCCCCACACTCTAACTCAATTTTCCAGCCCGCGGATCATTGTTGTGGCTCGTCGCTGCACTCCCTCCAATCTCACAATGCCCTTCTAACAATGTGGACACCACACCACAACCAGATGCAGTACCTCAGCCTCAGTCTCCCCAGTGCCATACACAGAGGAAAATCCCCTACCTCCTCCTACTCACCTCCCCCTTTCACCGAGGGGGACGCAACTGGCTGAAGACCACAGAAAGACTTGGTGGTAGATGCAGTATAAACAGGTGCCCCGAGGTGGCCCCTGTGGTTCCCTGCCTCAGTTTCCCACTGAGTTCCCAGAATAATGCAGTCACAGTCGAGATCTTTGAAACAATGCTCCCCTTTGCCTTCCCTCCTTGCTGGGGCTGACCAAGCTGAGTTCCCCCTCCCATTCCCACTAATCAGTCTCTTGATCTTCCCCAGGTGGGTCTAACCGCGATCAGTATTGGCTGGGAGAAGGGGGAGCCGCCTTGTCCCACCCACCCTACAGGCTCTGGTCCCAGGGCCCTTAAAGGAACAAATGGTCTAACATGGCCGTATACCTTCCTTCTCCCAAACTGCTTCCCCAAACCATCTTCTTCTTTCCCAATGACACCTTCACTTGCTTCCCTGGACACATGGGATGGCGGCACTTACCTCCTCTGGCCTTAAATGGCCAGTCCCCCATTGCAAGCAGGAACAAAACCCAGGAGTCCTGGCTCCCAGCTCCAGGCTCACTTCACTAGGTCCATAAGATCAGGCCAGTTGTTGCCTGATCTCCCTCCATTCCCCGAAACACCATTTTGTTGAGGGGGCATCCTCAGGAATACATTTTCTTCCTGTCCCTTGTGGCTCGAGCCCACACACAATCCACTGGCCTCATGCCATCCCGTTTCCTGCCCCAGAGGGTGTAGCCTGGGTGTCCACGCTCAAGAGTGGGTCCAGCTGATCTCCTGCACACATGCCCCCTCAAAAAGTTACATTTCAAATGTCAGCCGGGGACACAGCAATTGGATTCTCCATTTGGTGAAATTCCAGGAGTACAGGGGACAGCTGGAGGGGGGTTACTAAAAATGGGAGCTAGAATGACGGATTGTATTTCTTCTCAGGTCTGTAGTGGGATGGGAGTTAAAGCAATTCACTGTCCGCTTCTACACCAACAGAGAGTAATCCCTGGCTCTTAGACAGCGCTTTTCATCAGTAGAAATCTAAGTGCTTTACAAAAGGGGGGGAGCAAGATCATTATCCCCATTTTACAGTGGGGGAAACTGAGGCACAGAGCAGGGGAGCAACATTCCCCAAGGTCACCTAGCAGCAGAGCCAGGAACAGAACTCAGGTTTCCGGAGTCCCAGTGGATAGGGCTTTATCCTCTAGGCCTTACTGCTCCAGATGTAGAGTAGCTGGCACTGGAGTGGTTAAGAGCACTCGGCTGCCAGTGGCCCATTTCCTACAATCCCGTCTGCTGGGAGATGCAGCTTGCAACCACGGCTGGGAGAGGATGGGCTTGAAGCGGAAGGTAAGTGGCACTCCTGCACCATTCCCTGCAGTGGGAAGTGGCTATGGCTGGAGCAGATTAGAGCTTCTGCTACAGACATAGTGCTCCTGCGCTCCCCAGCTAATGGCTCGATTTGGGGTTCTCTAAGTGGGGTCCGTGGCTAAGCTGCTGTCTGCACAATCCTGCTGCAAGATGAACCATTTTGAGAACCCAGCAGTGGGTTTAATGGTACCTCAGCGGACCAAGAAGTTAGCCATTAGCCGGGGCAATGCCAGGTTTCTTCCATTAGGAGAAGAAACTGATGATGGAGCCAGGTACGTTCTTTGGTGTAATCCTCGTACAAAACCCTGTTTCCCTCCATGCCGCAAGAACAAACACCGCCAGTTTGGTTGCTCACTATTTCCTACGCCTGTGTCTCAAGCCAGTCCTGTGCCCAAGAAGCTGTCTCTTTCTGCTCCTTCTCAGGCTACGCTCATGACTGGATCTCTTGCTGTCTGCTGGGTTTCTCTTATCACACAGTCAGCTTTCCAAACAATCCTTTAGCCATGAAATCCTCTCATATTCTCCCTGGGTTAGTTCTTGCTCCGACCTTGCTATGCAGCTCGGTGCCTTGGGTGGTGGCTTCTACTGTTTCTAGCCCTGACTATGTAAAAGGGGCGTAATTGCTTCTCACATTTAGCCTGAATGAAGGGTGCTTAGCACATAAGATCTGTAATGTCTGATGGTAAAAGACCTGCTTGGGGGCAGCTACGAACACCATCCAGCAGATCAATAAGCCGCTGAATGAAAATGGGTGAGGATCACTGTATTACATGGATTCTCAGGACTGGAATGGAGCCACCAGCCTAGCCTCTGTATGTCTCTCCTTCAGTCAGTCTATGCGGTTTTCACCAGGGATGTAACAAGCTGCGCTTCAGCCGCACTACCAATGCAAATCAAACTGGGTGTGGGGAAGAAACCTGCCCAACATGGCAGCAAATGCCAAAGCTCCAAGCAAAAAGCCTTCTGCTGGGTGACGTTAGCCCTTCACGCCACATTTAAATCTGCGTGCTAGCTGGCCAGCCATGCAAATGAGGCAGCTACACGGCAAGGCTTTGCGTATGGTCACAGACAGGGACGAGAGCAGGTGGGTTAGCGCTACCCGAGCCAGACTGGATCAAACCCAGATGGACTCCTTTATCTTAAGGCTACGCTTGTGTGCCATGGAAAGCAGAATCAAGGTGACAGATTTTTCCATGGTTTGAAGCCAAGGCAAATGTAAAACAAACGGCAAGTCCTGGCTTAAAAACAAAGGCAGCTGAATAAATAAATGCCAGAAAAGCCTGGAGCCCTGGATTTGTCGGGAAGAACGATCTATAAAGCAGTCTGCGAAGCCAGCTCGGCTGCACTTAGAAAAAGGCCGAGTTGAAAGGAATATGCCCCAACAAGCCAGACCTTGCACCTCTCACTCTGTACGGTGGTTCTTAGGTAACTGTAGAAACATTCTTACCCAAGGGGGTGCCCCGGGCCGGGTGGGGAGAATGGAGATACATAGAGCGCAAGGCCAGAAGGGACCATATGATCCTCTAATCTGAGCTCCTGCATAACCCGGGCCAGAGAATTCACCCAGTGATTGCTGCATCCAGCCCCTAACTTCTGGTTGAGCTGTAGCATCTCCTTTAGAAAGGCATCCAGTCGCTGCCAAAGCACCTACGTGATTTAATTCAGGGAAGCACGATGGCTTGTGCTACACAGGAGATGGTGCCTGCTGGCCCGGGACTCTAGCAATCCCGCGGCAGTCTGTCTCCGAGCATGTCCAATAACGTGTCTCAGCCTTATTCTGGGGCTTAGATTTGGCTCCTTCCCTTTCTGGGCAAGTTGGCTGCAGAATGTGCCTTGATCCGTTCAACCGCAGACTCCTACAGAAGCGTGTGGAACGCTCTGCCCCGTGTTTTCATGAAGAAATCTCAGTCCTCAGGGCAAAGGGTGGCCTCCATTAACCCCTTACCCTGCTCCCCCACCCCCAAGTCTTTCCAGATCAGAAAGTCCCTCCCTCTGGTTTGCTGCTAGATGAGAGCTGGGCAGCCCTTGGAAAGGATCTTTCTCTTCTCCCCAGCTGGGGCACAGCAGGGGTTATTCGCCTCCCGTCCTGGGGACCAGCAGAGGGTACCCCAGCCCCTGCCCCAACCCAGGGCTCGACAACGGTGGTCCCAGCCCCGCGAGGTGCCAAGTGCCCTCAGCTGACATCAGCTGCTTTGGTTTAATAACTTTGCAAAAACCAAACCCCACCCAAAGCTTTAATTGGAGACTGAAAGGCAAACTGGGGATGGAATTGGTTCCCTCGCCAGGGACCAGAGCGTTTGATGGCGCCATAGCCTTGGCACGAGTGGATGCCAAAGGGCGCGTGCTGATGGCAGGAAGGGAGCGTTACTGTTTGCATGCCATAAAAACCGCAGAACAATTAAGATGCTTATTTCTTGCTGCATCTTGCACAGAAAATTCCCCTGCCCCCGGCGCCAGGGCCGAGCCAATAATGACTGGGTGATTAGCGTGAGAACGTGGGCAGTTAGCACGGCTCTCTTCCACGTGCTTTGCATGCCTGCCGCTGCCAGAGCCGGCGAGGTTAACTAGAACCAGGGACAAAGCACCCAACAGACCCATCAGCGCTAAACTCTGTTATTCTCCCCTCCTTAGTGCTAACCCCGCTGGTCAATCTAATTGCAGAGGCGGGGGCAGTGCCACCCGACCAGGAGCCCTGTTGGGTGTTGGGGTCATTTACGCCAGGGGCTTGAGTTCAGGACTCCTCTCCCTTCTGCTCCGAAGGCCCTTCCAAGAGGCACAGGAACCCCACAGCTTTGCAGAATCCCACGCCCAAGCCGCTCGTTGCCAGCCCTTGGGCTGGTTGCCAGGAAGTTCTCTAACCACCCGTCCCCCTGTAAGGACAAAGATGTTCCCAAGCTGAACCCTGCTAATGAGGAAGCCGATTGCTGAGTCAGCCATCTGACTTCTCATTAAGGGGCTCCTCGCACTGGATCTAATGCGGGGGGAGGAGGGTGGTGCCTGAAAGCCAAGGCCAAGATGGGCAAGGGACACAGCCGCTGCCAGGCTCTGCTGGGCCTGGAGTTCACAGGTTGAGTGCGACGTGAGCAGAATGTGTATGTCCGGCTCTTCTTGCCTGGCACCATCCGCCCTTCTCATAGATATGTGCAGGAAGACCTGACTTTTCACAGCGCTTTGGGGGCGTCTCCCGGAGCAGCCTCCCACAGCAGGTCACCCCTGGTCAGGGTGGGAGG
This sequence comes from Chrysemys picta bellii, assembly GCF_011386835.1. Classification (NCBI taxonomy): domain Eukaryota; kingdom Metazoa; phylum Chordata; order Testudines; family Emydidae; genus Chrysemys; species Chrysemys picta. The sequence continues at coordinate 5,116,549 of NC_088807.1, forward strand.
CCATGAAGAATGGTTGCAGGGGGTAATTCAGGACAGAATGTCACCACTGCTGCAGCGGAGGGGAGCCCGGGACCACACGGACGTGGGGACTGGACTATCCTCTTTCTTGTGCCCTCAATCCTGGGATCTTTCCAACATGAACATGAAGAAGGATGAGGCTGGTGCCCATGACAAGCTAGATGTAGCAGAAGGTTAGATTCACAGGGAGAACACGATTGCTCCAGGGACAGGAGCCTGCAGCCCGAATTGCATGCCTAGGGACCAGATACACCCCAGTCATGCCACTCAGATGCCTAACTCCCATTGAAATCAGTGGGAGTGAGGTGCCTATATACATTTGAGGATCTGAGCCTCAGTGCAGAGACTGCTCGAGATCAGTGCTGACAAGAGCGCCAGCCACTCTAAAAGGGAGCAACGCTGGGCTGGGGACAGGAAGCTCACCCCCACTCCATCCCCCTCAAAGCTCCCAGAAGCGCCATATGAAAATACTCACCCCTAGCTCGGTTTATCTCAAAGCACTTTACAAAGGAGGCCAGTCTCATTAATCCCACTTTATAGATGGGGAAACTGAGGCACCAAGGGCCATGACTTGCCCAAGGTCACCCAGCAGCCCAGCTGGGAGTAGAACCCAGGTTGTTCAAGTCCCAGTCCAGGAGTCTATCGTATGTCACCGTGCGCCCTATGCTTCATTTTAGAAACAATATTAAATCTCATGCTTCAGGGCTTAAACTGGTCTCTAAGTTATAAGGGGTCAGGAGGGAACCTCACATGGGGAGCAGATTATTCCACCTCTGCCAATGCGGGGTTCCCCTTCCTCTGAAGCAGCTTGTGCTGGCCGCTGTTGGAGTTGGGATCCTGGGTTAGAGGGATCTTAAGCCTGATCCAGTCTGGCTAACCCTATGTTCCTGCACTTGTGCAAACGGAGGTCAGACTAGATGATCATAATGGTCCCTTCTGACCTTAAAGTCTATGAGTCTGCTAGGAAGAGCAGGAATCTGGATGAGCCTCGTGGGGGAACTTAGAACTATTCAAAATGTTTAAAACAAGTGTGTGTAGCTTGGCCAGGCCCCCACTAGGAGGGGACATGAGGACAATCGAGAAGTATTAGATTAGACAAATATGGGATGCACAGGGGCAAACCACTTAGCTACACGTAAGCCAGCTGATCAGTTTCCGAACGGGATTCTCTGAAAGGGCGGCCTGCGGTAGGAGGGGACTGGACACAATGACCCAGGAGGTCCCTGCCGGTCCTATGTTCCTATTAACAATGTCAGGACTGTGAAAGCTCTAATTGGCCAGATTGCCTGACCAGATGAGCGGCCTTGCCGGGACTTCTCTTGAGCCCAGCAGTAGCACTTGGTCAGTGGCTACTCAATGCTGACGCTGGCAGCTGTGGTTGTTTCTATGCCAGCCTTGTTCCTTGCCTTCCTCCAGCCCTGCTGAGTTTCAGACTCATGGTTCCTGACCCCGGCTTGACCCTTGACCCTGAACTTCTGGATCTTGACTCCGGCTCTCACCACTAGGCCAGACCATCCCCATCCATGACACACCAACGAATTGTTCAGGGTGGTACCTGAAGTTATAACTTGGCCAACTGGGAGGTGTGACTGAGTGATCTGCTCTTTTAAAGGCCAGAAGGCTGAGCTAGACAGTGATGTGACTGTGAAGGGGACAGGTGTTTCCTATAAAAAACCAGGCTGTCGTTAAAAAGAGGGGAATAGGAAAGTCTCTGGGAGAGGCTGGCAGAGTCCCCTGGGGGAGGCAATGGGAAGCTGAAGGGGAAAACGAGCCTCCAGGGAGAAACCCCTGGGAGTGGTGCAGGGAAAGCCTTAACTATAGCCCAGAAGGGACTGAGATGGGAGCCCAGAAAGCAGGTTGAAGAGCAGCTGAAGAGGGACGGAGGAATTGCTTGCTTGTTTGGACTTTGGTTCGCCTCAAAGCGGTTAAACTAGTTTAGTGGTGTGGCTGGAGGGCCCCAGCCCTATCCCCAGCACCGACCTGTGTGGGGTAGGCTCAGAGGACTCACCTTGTTGGGGAAACTGAGGCAGGGCCCTGCACAGACCGCTGGAGCCCAGAGGATGAGAGATGGGTGGAGTCTTTGCAGTGTCGGGTCTGGCCAGGAGGGGGCAGTCTGGGTGGTGAGTCTTGTAGCAGGATCCACTTAAGAACTGGAGAGTTTAGGATAATTACTACTGGGATGGCTTCTGGCCAGCGGGATGAGATGTCTAACAGGTTCGGGGAGCCCCATCATTCAGGGCATTTGAAAACCAGACTGGACAAAGCCCTAGAGAATCCAAATTTTGGGCCAACCAACGTGGGGAGGGGAGGAGGGAGGAGAAGGTCCCAGTCACCAGTGAGAGATGACGAAGGCATAAATCAAAATGGCTTCAACTGAAGTCTCACCTCATCAAGGTGGGTCTGGTCCCTGGTTCAGTCCAAGAGGGTCCAATTCTCTCAAGAACGCTGCGCTGATAAGGCCCCACTGAGATGCAGGAGTTCCGTGGGCCCTGTTGGTTCCTGCTACATTTCCTGCTCCCTGGACACAGTGATGGCAGAAATTTCTCCTAGACAGCAACCGGATTGGGTCTGTCCACCCAGAGTCCCATTCTGCAGCCGTCCTCAGCTCCTGGGGGCTTCGGAGATCAGCTGCGGGATCAGGTGAGGAAGGAACTGAGGACATGCATCCCTGCTGATGGTGCATCCTCTGCAGCTGCTTGGGTTTGCGCTGGAGAGGCTGTGGCTTTAGTTTCCCTTCCTGTTGTAACAGTTTTATACCTTTTGGCTTAGTGCAGCTGGGCTGTCTGTAGCAGAGAAGAGACAGGGGGCTGACACACAATGAAAAGAGAAGTATGCAGAGGACAAAGGGCCAAATCCTCCCCTTCATAGACAGATAAGATACCTGCCGAGTTGCCAGCTCTTGTGACTTTATCATGTTTTTTCTTAAATCTCCAGAACCCGGAGTCATGGGATTTCAGGGAGCATCTTAGCTTCCATTTTAAAAATAAGAACGTTTCTAGCCATTGTGGCGGCAGCAAAAAGCTTGAAGACATGGCCTGAGTGTGACCCTAAACCAGAAGGCAAAAAAACAAAGAACTCCAGGACTTTACATCTCATTATTATTAAGCCACTCATGATTTTTGAGGCCAGATTTGTGGTCTTTAAATGTTTGGGGTTTGCAGTCCAGAGTCTGACCTGCAGCTCCTGGATTTGTGGTGCCCTCTGTTGGGGGAGAGATCTGTGTGGTCATGGCCCGCTAAAGTTGTGGGTGCTGGGATCTGCAAGCGACAACCACATGGGACTCTGGCTGCCCCTTCCCAACTCTCCCAGCCTTCCTCAGAAACTCAGAGGGAGAGAAATCACTGCTCCAAACACGCATCATAAGCTGGGATATCATTAAAGGGAAACGTGCCACGATCTGTTCACTGAAACACTTACATTTGCCCACACCCCCATCCGCTGCACCCAGATGATTTGCACCCTGGCCGCCCCAGAGGCGCCAGTGCTGATCAGATGGGTGTGTGTGTGTGGGGGGGGGGTTCCTTTCCCCTCCACGTGGCTCACCCAACCCATTTTCCATGGGCTCCCTTCTGTACAGAGGAAGAAGGATGGGGGCAGACAGAAGTGGGCAGAGCTACAGAGCACGAGGTTCTAGAGAGATAGGGCTATAAATACAGGAGACAGGGAAAGGGCAGCAGAGGAACAGGTGGTGGGAGACAAAAAGCTGCAGAGAAAAGAAGAGAGATGGAAGCCTTTGATGTGTCCTTGGGGGGGGTCAGAAATGTATTTCCCTGGGCTGCCAGCTGTTTGGCACTGTACCTTTAATTCCCAGCCAACCCATTTAGGATTCTTTGGTCTTAGCAAAGTTCTCCCGGCTAAATTAATATGCCTGGAGGTATTTCCACAGCCCTGTGCCAGCACGGTCCTCTCCTGAGCTATGGGGAGGTTCCATGGGCCCATGGGCTATTGCAGTACCTCCGGCTATGGATCCCAAAATGGTACAAAGCTCTGCTGTTCTTTCAGCCTCCTGTATCATATGTTCTGCGGTCCCTACGTAACACTCTCCTCCGCCTCCACCTCTGTATAACACCACCAGCCTCAGCCCCATAAAATGCTTCTGTCTGCTCTGCCACCCCCATGTAACCACCCCAATGGAAGGATGACCTTGTATTTCACGCACAGGCTTTCGATTCAGGAGCTGTGGGTTCAATGCTTAGCTCTGTTACAGGTTCCCTGGGTGACCGTGGGAAGTCACGTCCTCGCTCTGTGTCTCAGTTTCCTCATCTGTTTTTAAAAATGACACTATTGATTCTTGCCTCCCTCCCATGGGGTTGAGACTGACTCCAAAAGGGCTTCAAGGTCCTCCAAGAGAAGGTGTTATGTCAGTGCCAATCATAACTGCCCATGCTCCCTCACGCCTCATTATAATGCTCTTCCTAGAAGGCCCCGCCGCAGTATATCACAAGCCTGACTCCCCACTGCCTTGTGTTGTCTTTCTATGGACACACTCCCCTATAGAAGGAATCAGCTTAGTTTGCAGCAAGGGAGATTTAGATTAGATATGAGGAAAAACTTTCCACCTCTATGACTAGGTAAGCACTGGAGCGGATTACAGAGCGGGGTTGTGGATTCCCCATGGTTGGAGGTTTCTCAGGACAGGCTAGGCAAACACCTGTCAGAGATGATCTAGGAGGATGGACATAGGTTAACCCTTCCCGTTCCATGTTTCTATGAATCTATGATCTACACCAGGGCAAAGTGGGTATAAGACATGCGAGTGGCAGCACAGGTGTGAGTGACAACTCAAGGTGCCAGGCAATGGGGGATCAGGCCCAAGCTATCCCCAAGTCTGTATGATGCTCCTCTGTCAGCCCAGTGATGTGCGGGCAGGTTCCACCATGCAAGCGGCGCGCTTTACATCAGACCCAGCTGAGCCCAATCGCATGCTGAATCACCCTCACCAGAGTGGGGCTGCAGATGGAAGGAGGAGGACAGAGAACTAATGGGCCTCTCCGGGACAGTGGGACATAGAGAAATCTCTCTAGGCGGGTCCAGACTTAGCTGTCAGTCAGTCCCTCAGACACCGCCCCCAGGAGCAGAGAAAACCCACGCACAGAAACGTGAGCCTTGAGACGTCCGAGGTACATTGCCATGGAGACTGCAGCACCAGCCATGTAGGATGCCTCTGGAGAGAACATTATTGCCATGGAAACAGCTCCTTTCATACCTGAGCCTGGCGTCCCTTCTTGCTGTGAGGTGGCAGGGCTGTTTGCATCACTCTGCGGCTATTACACCAGTGAATGCACTGTGGAAATGGGCCTGGGAGAGGGACCCTCCTGGATCAAAGCAAGTCTGATCCAAATGGATGAGTTCACTGCTGGGAGGGGTTTTGTGTGTGAAAGCCAGATAATACCTAGCTTTTAGCAACAGTAGATCTCAACACACTTTACAAAGGAGGCTGGTATCATTATCCCAATTTTACAGATGGGGAAACTGAGGCAGAGAGCACTCCAGTAACTTGTCTAATGTCACCCAGCTGGTGAGTGGCAGAGCCAGGCATAGAACCCAGATCTCCTAAGCCACAGTCACTGTGCTAGCCTCTGGGCAATACAACCTCCACTCTACGGGACAGGCGTAGCGGAGAATCACATATTGCTAACCAGTATTGTCTGTTTCTTTGTACTCCCCTGTCTGTCTGTCTCCACCTGGTGTCTCTTGTCTTCGATTGTCAGCTCTTAGGGGCAGGAACTGTTGTTTTGTTCTGTGTTTGCACAGCACCTGGCACAAAGGGGAGCTGATCAGTGACTGGGGCTCCTAGGTGCTGCCATTATAAACCCAACAGCAAAATAAAAATGTACAGTGCCTGGCACAATGGGGTCCTGGTCTGTGAGTGAGGCTTTGAAGTGCCATAATATCCCAGTAGCAATACAAATGTACAGTGCCCGGCACAATGGGGTCCTAGTCTATGAATGGGGCTCCTAGACTCCAGGGTAATACACATAATCCATAATAGTGGTCAGACCAGCACGTCTCTAGTGTAGACAACGTCCCTGCCATTCCTCTTCCTCCTCCGCCCCTCCACCACATGCAGACAACCCCCCTCTGTGGATTTCTGGCCTGTCACTGTTAATGATCTCTCCTTCTCTAGCCCTCGTGATGCTTGCTATTATGTCCTTGTCCTTTCTTCCTCCCTGTCAATGAGCCAATGAATTTCTGATTCTCTCTCCTCCAGCCGCATGGAACAACAGCAGGCCTGAAATGCTATCCAGCATCTGTCCCTCACCCCGCTGTAATTCCTGCCAGAGGCTGTGGGGCTGCTTTCCTGAGCACCCCAGTCACCCTTCTAATTGCTGTGGTGAGTTATTCCAACTCCGTGCTCCTGCGGCTGTCACTTCGCTGCGATAGCTTCATCGGCTCATTATGTCTGCGTCCCAGCGTCTGACGTTAGCAGCTGCCTTCGGAGGGACCCACCATCTGTCACCTCTGATGCAGCTATGAGGCAGGATATAAGTGAGTGAGGATGGAGAGGGAGGGATGGGCAATCAGAACGCCAAAGCATCTGCTGAATTCATCCTGATTTAAATAGGTGAAGAGCCCACTGACTAGGGTGACCAGATGTCCTGATTTTAAAGGGACAGTCCCAATATATGGGGCTTTTTCTTATATAGGTTCCTATTACCACCACCACCATCCCATCCCGATTTTTCACACTTGCTTTCTGGTCACCCTTCCACTGACTCCAAGATGTTTTGGTTTGACGTACCTGATCCAGGCGGCAGCAGCAAAGCAAGGAATTAATCCAGGGAAGTCCTATGGCCTGTGTTATGTAGAAGGCCAGACTAGATGGTCATTACGGTTCCTTCTGTCTGTGAATCTAAAAATAAAACCATCCCGTGTTGCTTCAGTTGGAAATTTGTCTGGAGGTTGTCTTGGACAATGTAAAATTGATCTCCTGTATCTTCTTATCCAGGACTTGCTCTTCTACACTGCACAGCTGTTAGCCGTTGGTTCCTCCACCTGGTGTCTTCAGAGATATTCAGTCAGGCACAAAGTGTGTGGCCCACCTAGAGGGGGCAATCATACTGTGTGTTCATGTTGCACTTTACAGTCATCCTCACAACACCCCTGGAAAGTTGTGTTATTACAGCCATTTTATAGCTAGGGAAACTGACGCACAGGGCAGAGATGGGACTTGGCTCAGGCCACACAGCCATTAGGTGGGAGAGCCAGGAATACAACACAGGCCTTTTTGACTCACAACTAGAGGTGGGTGAATTTTGGGGGGTGAATAGTAAATTCACCCAAAAAAGCATTTTTCAGGGTACGGAAATTATTTGCGAATCTGGGCCAAACTTGGCTCATAGAAACAAAACATTTCAACTTTTCATTTAGAAGTAAATGTTTCATTTTGAAAATTAGCTAGATTTATTTTTAAGAAACCTCCCCAAAACAAACAAACAAACGAGTGAAAAGCACCAAAAAAAAAACAAAACCAACCGCCCAAATTTCATTTAGTTTCAGGGTGGTTTTTTTTTTCCCCTTTTCCATTTTGGGTGTTTTTTGGTCCAAACTAAAAAAATTTTCAGTCCAGCCCCTGCATCAAAAAATCAAGGATTTTCTCGGCTCTGCTTCCAAGCCCCGTGTTAGCGCCTTCAGAGCATGCCACCTCCCTTGCGGCAGGATGCATGTATTGTGGCAGAAAGGTAATGTCAGGGTGGGCGCTTCTCTCTGGGTTTCCTTTAGGAATTTGAGCAGCAAGATCATTCCTGGGGGAAGGATGAGAGAAGCCCCCCCATTCCTTCTTTCTCCTTCTCCCCCAGTAATCCCCCCAGTTCTCCACATATCCTCTTTCTTGGCCTGAGACTGAGCCCAGCTCCCAGAATCTCTCCCAAGCTCCCTACCCGAAGGAGCCTACAGTCTAATAGTAGATTCAGCAGGGGTCACACTAGTGCCAAATTGGTGGCTTGTATGCCTGAAGCTCTGAGAGTCTTCCCAACACCCAACGGGTGCTGGGATAAGGCATTCACCCCTCGCTAGCCCTGGAGGGGTTAATATAGGCAAGAGAGGCCAGTTAGCCACAGGCTGCACCTGGAGGGGGAGCTAGGATGCAATGAGGCTTAATTGGGGATGAAGCTCAACTGGGCAGAAACAGGTAAGGCTTCTATAAAGCCAGAGAGGTGGTGACAGAGAGTGGGCCTGGCCTGGCGCTACAATCAGACTCCTGGACACAAGGGACAGAGAGCAGGAGCCTGTAACAGGCAGTGTGGGAAGCAATCCAGGAAAGGAGCAGTGAGGGCTGGGAGAATAAAGCCCTGAGCGGCTGGGCTGAGGGTCCCTGGACTGGAACCTGGTGTAAAGGGCAGGCCTAGGTTCCCCTACAAACCCCTGCGGTGGCAGACTAGGGGCAGCCTCTTTGGGGTCTGCGGGGACAGTTTGGAAGGAGACTTTGATAATAGCTCACAAGGGGGTGGAATGTCAGTGCGGCTTGGCTGGGGGGCTAAGCTGCGAAGGGGAAAGCACTGCAGCTCCGGGACCAGGAGAGAGGCTATGGAGCAAGTGAGTGGGACAACAGGCTGAGCAACTGCAGGACGGGGCATCAGACCATGTGGTGTGCTAATCCCCGGATAGGCCAGTGGTAGGTGCCAGAGCAGGAAGAGAGCAAGTTCCCGTTTAACTCTATTCTGCCTGAGCGACCTGTGGCAGGACAGGATACGAAGGGATCAAAGCACTGAAGTCCCACTCTCTTTCCACCATGTGGCCTAGTCTCTTTGGGTGCTCAGCTCTCCCCCCCGGGAATGCACTTCCTTGAGCAGATGGACAGGAGGGAGGGGTTTGAAACCGGGCACTTGGAAGGATGCAAGCCAAGAGGCCAAAATGGAAACTGCCAGCCCAGGCAGGCTCAGGAGAAGAGATTCCAGCCCTGGGGGCATCTCTTACCACCTGTTGCTGCGATCCGAAGAAGTCATGGAACTGGGGAAAGGAAGGCGAGACACCAACATCTAAAATTACCCTCTATAAAAAGGAAGAGATTGCGTAACGCGAAGGAATGTCATGGTCTATTTCAGGGCCTGGTTTTCGGGATCTGAAGTGCTCACAGGAAGCAGCAAAAATGGGGGGAAAGGAAGTATAATTTTGGTAAGGGACGGGGGAAGCAAGTGGCCAACCAGTGTGGTGATGTTTGGCTGTTTCACCGACACAGAGAATAACCTGGGTGCCTCATGTAGGGTGACCAGACAGCAAGTGTGAAAAATCGGGACAGGGGTGGGGGGTAAATAGAGCCTATATAAGAAAACCCCCCAAATATCAGGACAGTCCCTATAAAATCGGGACATCTGGTCACCCTAGCCTCATGCACAGGCCCATGCCGGGGCAACCCCTTTGTGAGCCTGCTATCTGGGCAATTCCTTTGTAGACATGATGCCCTCACCAGGCTGGTAGCAGAATGCCCTCTTCCCAGAGCACAATCCTCAGCTTGTCTTCCACTGAAATATTAAGCACCAATTCAGCTAATGGCAACCCCCCATCCCCCACACACACTATGAAATGTACCCAGTTGGGGTCACTATTCTTTACATGGATTTGGTTTGGGACAGATATTTGTCCCAGAAGTGATAGTCCTGGTGCTGCTGATACTTAGATACGTGGACTGTGTTCCCCTGTGGCCCGAACAGTTCGCCGGTATCCAGGGTCTTTTAGGGTTGTTTCCATTGGGATGAGAAATCGGTGAGATGAGTCAGGTATAGTCACGGCTGTAACTTTGTTTATGTACAGAAAATGTCCAGAGTCCTGTTTCCCCGAACGCTGTGGAAACAAACAGCTGCAGGCAGTTTCCTTGCTCAGAAATCCCCCCACCTGCAACCTCCAACAAGCTCTGTGCCCAAGAAGCCTGTCCGTGCGCTTCCTCTCAAGTTCATGCTCGCAGCTCCTTCCCCAGGCTCTTTGCCACCCATCCCCACAGCCAATCTCCTAGCCTCTGTGTTCTGCAGCCAGGGAGATCCCTCAGGTCCCACTAATTGTGATGTGCCATGAGGCCTTGGGTGGTCGCTCCCATTGTCTGACGCTCTTTTTGCTACATAAAGAAGCTTGATTGCTCCTTCGGCGGAGCCTGAAGTAGGGTGTATGGCACAGCCACTGGGTATAATGAGGGCTGTGATTGTCTGCAGGTCTCACACCCACCAGATGGCAGCCACTAGCCCCTTTCAGCATAACAGGTGCTTTCTGCCATGGTTTCATCCTTGAAACCAAAGAGTTTGTTACCTCAGAGCGTTTGCACGTGGAGTCCTGTGAGCACACTGTGTTCCTAACACCTAGAGTCAAAAGGAAATGGTTGTTTACAGCTCCCAGAGCTTTCACCCCGGAGTTCTATGCAGAGGTGTGCTAAGACCAGTGCTACCTCCTGGAAAACTGGGGCGACTGCTATTGTAATCTGCCCCTCTCCAACCTTTTCTTTAACCAAAATGAAGCACTTTAAGGAAATCCAAAAGATTCCTTAATATACAGGTTCCACTTAAACAGGATGCTTCCTACAAAGCCATCAGGATGAACCATTTCCCTGCTGCATAACAACATGAGTGCAAGGCGAAATACAGAGCTGGGATGTCCCGTTTGAAATGGGTGCTCCAGCTGAACACTGAAAAATGCCACTGCCACACAGGCATATGCCTAGTTTCGTGACTGGGGAACAGTCACATAAGTGGTTCATGGTGTTTTGACTCTGTCCGTTTCCTGGGTGAAAGAGAAACACAAGGGAAGGAGAGCTCGTCTGCCCAGGGACATTTACCAGTAGAGCTCTACTGGTATGATTGTACCTTAGGGCTATGCTGCTGTAACTGCCCTCATGGATACACTCTTTCAGGATCTAGGGCATGTCTACAGGTGGAGCTGGAGGTGTAAATTCCAGCTCGAGGAGACATGCCTGCGCTAGCTCGGATCGAACTAGCATACTAAAAGCAGTGTCGCTGTGACAGTGCAAGTAGTGGGAGGGACTAAGCGCCTGGAGTACATGCCTAGCGTCTTGGATGGATACATACTCAAGGCGGTTAGCCCCTGCTGCTGCTTTCGCTTTATTTTTAGCCTAGCTTGATAAGCTCTAGCACAGGTATGTCTCCTTGAGCTGGCAATCACCGCTCCAGCTCAAAGTGTAGACGTAACTTTTTCGGGATTTAGGAATTCCACACGGGAGTTACACTGGCGCAGCTTTAGGGATGTAATCACATCTGTGTAGTTTTTCTGGTACATTTCGTGATATTAACAAGTCCCACAAAGGATTCAGTGTTTATTAGCAGCCAGAATCCAAAGGACGGAAAAAAATATAAACAGGAATAGCAGCGCTTCTGCTCCTGACTCATCATGTTTCTCTTTACAGATCATCTTGCCCCGTCCTCATCCAATGCTTTCTATTTCTGTCTGTCTGTTTGAATGCTGCTTAACAGGGGATGTACCATCAGACCACACCACCCAACCATGTTGGGGAAGGTTGCTGAGAAACAGACTAACTGAAAGACAGGGCTAGGTGAATGAAAGTCATACAGGGTAGAGTGAGAGACTTGTGGATAAGCCAATGCTAGTGGGGCTGGATACAGAAGAGGGGTGCTGTTTGAGCTGGGGACCAAACGTCACTGGTTACCAATAGCCAAAAAGGGAAGTGCTGAGAATCAAAGACCACTTTTGATAATGTGGGCCCCACTGAGGGAGGCAGTGTGGTCTAGTGGCTAGTGCACTGGAGTGGGACTCCAGAGAAATGGGTTCTATTCCCAGCCTTGCCCTAGCCTACTGAGTGCCCTTGGGCAAGTCACTTTGCTGCTCTGTCGCTTAGATTCCTCACCTCTAAAATGGGGATAATGAGACTGACCCTCCATCATAAAGTGCTTTGGTATCCATGGATTATTAAGAGTTCAAGATTGTTCTGATGAATGAATGAGATGTCTGCCTGCATATTTTATGGTCTGTATTAGCATGTGAGTCCCAGTTAGACCGGACTGGATCAGTTAGAAGCTGAGAAACATTCATAGGAACACAGGACTGGAAGGGACTTCAGGGCAATCCTGTCATCCAGACAACTCTGCAAAAAATTAGTCTAGCTATTAGCTAATGATAACAAGATGCCATGAAAGATCCAAGAAATGTTAGATTAGGACCGTGCAAAATGTTTGCAATGACCCTTATAACCCTCAAGTCTTGAGGTTTTTGCAGTTAATTGTGAATTCTCCAAAACAATTTCATTAAAAAAAAAAAACAACCCTGTAAAATGTCTCAGTTTTTCTGAATCATCAACAGGAGTAATTTCAAAAGAAACAAACCTCATTTCGGAGCAAAAAATCCCCAAAACTCAAAGCGTTCCAAATTCAGTTTGGACAGAGATCAGTTTTTACACTGAAATATATGGGATTTCCATGTCAAATCAGCCATTGTGCAAACATTTGTGAAATTTCTGGCCCTGGAACAAAACTGGGAAAAAACATTTTTGGGAAGTGGGGAGGAGGGGAACATTTTTCAAAATTGTTGTCATTTTTGCACATTATTGGCAATAAGACACTAGCAGGGAATAGCTATCGTGAAAAACACTGATATGCTATCAAAGAGATAAGCTCTTATCAGCGTTTTCCTGGAACAGACTTTCCCCAAATAGGAACCGACTGCGACGTCTGGTGCCGATATATGATATATTTCTCTAAAATCCTGTTCACCAGGGAAGTCATCAAGCAAGACTTGGGGTGGTAGACGTGAATTGAAGTTCGTTGGGTAAAAAGCCTCAAGCAGAAGGATTTGTTCCCTATAGTTGACACGGTAGATATTATTATTTTATTATTGATGAATCAGGAGGAGGTGGAGGAGATATTTTTAGAACAAATACCAAAAGTATCCAGAGCACAGGACCTGGTGGTAATGAGGGACTTTAACTACCAATATATTTGTTGGAAAAACAACACAGTAGGACCCAAGTTGCGTTTGGGAACAACTTTTAGTTTCAGAAGATGGAGCAAGTAACATGGGGGATGTCTATTTTAGATTTGATTCTGACTACTAGGAAGGAACTGATTGAGAATCTGATGGTGGAAAATAACTTGGGTGAGTGACCACAAAATTGTAGATTTCATCATGATTCTAAGGAAAAGAAGAAGAAGTGAAAGCAGCAGAATAAAGACAGTGGACCTCAGCAAAGCAGACTTCAACAAACTCTGAGCATTGGTAGGTATGGTCCCATGGGAAGGGTATCTAAGGGATAAGGGAGTGCAGGACAGTTAGCAGTTTCTAAAAGAGACAAATGTTAAAAGCACAGCAGCAAAGTACCCCGATGGGGAGGAAAAGATAGGAAGACTAGTAAGAGACAAATATGGCAGCTCTTTAATGACCTGAAAATCAAAAAGGAATAGAAGGAATAGTAGAAAAATGGAAACAAAGACAAATTGCTAAGGATGAGTACAACAGAATAGCACAAGCATGCCGATCAAAGCCAGCTCGAGTACTTCTAAACAAGCATCAGTCACTTCTTGGGCTTGCAGTATAGACATACTCTCCGTATAACTGAGAATCAGGCCTTACATTTTCCAGGGAAGTTCTCATCGTAAGTTTTGAGGGAATGTGCTTAGGCCCTGCCCACTGTCTGCCTGCATCCTAGTCTGAAGACGTCTCCAGAGTTTTATGGCTTATGGTTTGGTCTTGTGGGTTATTTGGCTTGGCTCGGCACACAGCAAGCTATTTATCTAAGAGCTTTTGTATTCCCCCTACAGGAGCAGCTAACTAATATGTTTATTTTCCTTCAAGGTAACCCAGCCAATTTATTGTTTTCTCCAGCTCCCTTGAAATGGGATTCTACTGAAAAACAGGCAGAATTGGGCAAGAAAGAAATTGGTCCATCCAGGTTCCTCAGGGCTTACACCCCAATGGGAGTTTGTTGGCTTAGAGTCCCTGGAAGTCCTGACATTAGGACCTGGCTCACTGGATTTCCATCTGAAAGTGCAACATGCCATGTGCCCTCTCTCAAACAGGGGACTCTCTATAATCCATCGCCAGGCACCTGCTGAGAAACTGTTCATAATCCTGATGGCTCCAGCTTCCAACCTTCTTTGGTTCTATCCGCTTTTCCCATTAGGATCAAGAGTATATCACATAGTCTGAGCCAGGAGCACTTAATCTTCCCTTTTGATGGGAGGAGATAGGAGTAGAGGTTTCTCCCTGGGTCTTCCATAAAATAGCCTCTCTTCCCCCGGCTCATAGACTTTAAGGCCAGAAGGGACCATTGTGATTATCTACTCTGACCTCCTGCACATCGCAGGCCACAGAATCTCACCCACCCACTCCTGTAATAGACCCATAACCTCTGGCTGAATTACTGATGTCCTCATATCTTGATTTAAAGACTTCAAGTTACAGAGAATCCATCATTTACTCTAGTTCAAACCAGGATGTGATCCATGCCCCACACGGCAGAGGAAGGCAAAACAAAAACAAAAAAACAGCCCTGGGTCTCTGCCAATCTGACCTGGGGGAAAATTCTTTCTTGACCCCAAATATCAATTAGACCCTGAGCATGTGGGTGAGACCCACCAGCCAGACACCTGGGAAAGAATTATCTCTACTGACTCAGAGGCCCCCCCCATCTACTGTCCCATTTCTGGCAGTTGGGGATATTGGCTAATAGGAGTTGTGGATGGGCCATATGCCATTGTAAGCAACCTCATCGGTTCATCCACTCCATAAAATTATCAAGCTCAGTCTTGAAACAAGTCTTGAAACCCTGAAGTTGACAGTGCAGGTTTTCACCTCCTGCAGAGTTGTAATGAAGCTTTGGACAGCCTTGTTCAGGAAGTATTGGAGCAGTCTGATGGGGAGGCTCATGTGCACTCAACCTGCTCTGCCATCTTCTGTTGAGATTCACCGCCCCTCTTTCCAAGTCCATGAGACACAAGCGTTTCATTTTGCTCCCAGGTGTTCAGTTCTAGACATGGACCTGGAATTGGCTGGTTTCCCTTGCAGGTGCTGGTGCTCTAGCATTTATTAGAGCTGACCAAATAAATACATAAATAAATAAATAAAATAGGATTTCCCTTTTGTGAAAATTCCATTACTTTTATTATTATTTTGTTTCAACTCGGAATGAGAAGTTGAAATAACAGAATTTCCTGCTAAATGAAATATTCCAAAAAATATATATGAATGTGGGTCTTTTCAAAACATTAGAAAAAGGTCAAAAATTCATTTCAGCTTTATCATTTTGACTTTTATTTTATGAAAAGGTCATCAAAGAAGGTATTGTCTCCTTTGTTACCAGTCCTTGGGGAGGTTCTTGTCTTCTCGAGTTTGGTAAGAAGTTGCTTAGGCATTGCCAAATAACTAAGTAATTTCCCAATTTAATGTACATTTCTCATACTCAAATGATGACATATTAGCAGTTGGCTGTAGCATCAAATTTGACTCCATATTTGTACACAAAACATCTCAATATTCACATAACAGTTTCAAAAGTTATTATATGAGGGACTTGCATTTAAATATAAAACATTTGCAAATAAGCATCTCAAAGGAAGTTTATAGCATCTGAGGAACAAAAAGGAAAAAAAACACTTAAGAGGAAGTTTAAGAGGAAACGTGTTAGAAGTAACCAATAAAACAATTCCCCACCTAAAAATGTGCTGCTTCACGTTGGAAGAATAAAGACTTCTGAATGTTTATAAAAGAAATTCATTTTACTATAAATATTTCTAGAATGGTTTGTGTGGGTTTAAAATGGAAGGTTGTTCTCTTTGCAAAAACTGGAGTAAAGAGGTCTACTTTTATGATTTCATTTATAGCTCTGCTAATACATCTTAAGAATCACTCCTCTTTGGAATATCGTGAATAAAATGGACACTCACGTTCTCTTACACAACCAGGTCTCTTTCCAAGTAGTCATGGAATAAGAGGAAAGGTCCTCTCATGGATCATAGTAGCAGTCTATCACTGACGATGATGACGATATTGTCCCAGTTCTCATCTATGGCTACGCATATGACTCTGACGTCCAAACCCTGATGCACACAGTTGGTTGCACTGCGGGCATGGGAAGTCCGTATCCATGATGTTTGACAATGCTGCTCTGTGGCACCTTTCATGTGCAGCCTGGAGACGATTTTGTCATTCCCACTCGAACCTGCTGCATGCTAATCTTGTCAGAGACTGCCAGTGAGTTCTCCTCTGAGCCGTTTGCTTGAGTTCTTTTAAGATTGATGCCAGCTCACTGGAGACTGCTCTTCAAGTTATGTTTGAAGCGCTTATACGGATCACCCCTTCTTTCTTTTGCTCTGATGCAGCTCCCCATAGAAGATCTGTTTTGGTAGGAGGTGGTCTTCCATTCTGATGACATGTCCAGTTCACCTAAGTTGTGATCTCAATAGCATTTCCTCGATGCTGGTTGTGTTAGCTCTCTCAAGGACCTTACCCTCTGTCCTGCCAGCAAATGCTCATCGTTGAGCAGACGGAGTGCACGTGAAATTGCTCAAGCTGCTTTATATGACATCTATAAAGAGTCCATGTTTCAAAACCATACAGGAGAAATGTTAGGACCATTGCACCATAGATCTTCAATTTGGTGGAGAGGCGAATGTTATGTTAGTTAAGGACTTTTGTTCGGAGTCGGCGAAGGGCCTGCCTGGCTTTACTGATTCTGGAGGCAATTTCCATATCAAGGGAACCATCACTTGGTGCTGCCCAAAGACTTGAACTGCTCCCCATTTTTCAGCTGTGTGCCTTGGATGGAGATGGCTGATGCTGGGGCATTGGAATGAGGTGCTGGTTGGAACAAGACCTTTGTCTTATCGAGACTGAGTATAAGGCCAAAGAACTGGGATGCTTCAGAAAATCTATCAACAATGACCTGAAGATCGTTATGTCTGTAACACTACGCCCCATATTCTTTATAGAAATATTGTTATGATTATAGGATATCTAAGGCGTATTTTATGCAAGATGGCTATGATTTACTGAATATGATTATCCTATTTGTATGCATGTACATTTTTGTATCTAAAGTTAGGAATACTGACTATACATCTGTACAACAAAAGTGTTTGCACCTCGGGAATGCTCACCAGACAGAGTGCAATCAGTCTGGCTGGCTAGCTGGGGACAAGTCAATGAACAATTAGGGAGAATAATAGGTCTTTAAAGATGCTAATCTCCCACCTTCCAGAGGCCTTGTCTACACTACCAAGTTTTGTCGCCAAAAACTGCCTTTTGGCGACAAAACAGCGAGCGCGTACACAGTACAATGGGACTTTTGTCGCAAAAAACGCCCAGTTTTGGTGGCAAAAAGCTCCCACCTCTACGAGAGACTTTGGTCTTTTCTCCTCCCTTTATTGTCGACAAAGAGCCAGTGTAGACACTGCTGATTGTTTTGTCGACAGAACTGGCTTCCCCCAGTATCCCACAATGCCTGCCCTGATTGCTCTGCTCAGTGTTTTGATCTCTGCTGCCCTGCAGGCATGCGCCCCTCCCCTTTCAAAGCTCCGGGAAGTATCGGTGTGCTGCTCCATTTGGGGAACAAACGGAGAGCAAATCATTGGAATGCTCCTGTTCTGCCCGGCACTAGGAACACAGCAGCAGACAGACTGGTGCTGCAGGGGGAGTGGGACAGACTGCTGGCCTGCTTTGCCATTCCTCGTCATGGAGAGCTCAAAGAGCTACTCATGCTGCTGCTCTCTGCAGCTGATGGGGCTGTGGGAGAACTCAGAGAGAATCCCAAGATGCGCAGCGATCAGCTCTTCCTTCCCACAACACTGCACTGTGGGATACATACCCATGGTGCATTGCTCACCCTGTCAATGATGGTGCCCCCAAACTGGACGTTCTCTGCCGACAGAAGGAGCAAGTGTGAACACCCTTTGGCGAATTTTGTTTTGTCAACTTTTGGGTGTCAACATAAGTTTTGTCAACAAATCTTGGTAGTGTAGACAAGCCCTTAGATGCTACAAAGGGCCTTTGACTCATGGCTGCTTTGACACTGCCAGGTCATGTGATCATGTCACCTGGTACGGGACTCTGTGATAGAATACTAGTATTTTTCCACTGAGGGGGAAGGGGGACGAGAAATCACACTGGTAAACAAAGGATTCCCCCCCACATGTAAAACCTATTTAAAGCAGGGAAGTGAGATAATGAGAGTTTGCTTTTCACTGAATACCCACTCAGGATGACTACTGGAAACATCTAAGAAACAAAGCGGGGGGAAAGGACTGAGCCCCGGCTGGAAAGGTGTCTGGCCTGTGAAAGAAATACCTGGTGTTTTACGCTGGAAGCAAGATAAGCTTGTCTTCAAGAACCTCTACAATCTGCCAAGAACAACATTTAGGGTGAGAAATTACTGCTTGGAACCAATTTCTTTAGTGTATTAAGCTGAGTTTGCATGTTTGTTCCATTTGATATGTAATCTGCTTTGATCTGTTTGCTAACCCATATAATCACTTAAAATCTATCTTTCGTAGTTAATAAACTTGTTTTTATTTTCTCTAAAACCAGTTTGTGGAATTCATAACTTGGGGGAGGCGCAATAAACTGTGCAAATCTTCCTCCGCAGTGAGGGAGGGAGTGAATTTCATGAGCTTACACTGTACAGTTCACTGTGCAGCACAAGACAATATAATTTTGGGCTTACACTCCGGGGGGCAGGGCGTGCACTTGCGTGCTGGGCAGTTGCCTAGCTGAGCTTTCCCATGCAGAGCTGATCTCAGTGTCTGTGTCTTTCTGCAGCTGGGTCTGATCCTACTTGTGTGTGGCTGGAGGAGGCTTGAGGGTCTGGCTCAGCAGAACAGTATAAGAGAGTCTCGGCTGGTGGAACAGGCGAGCTCAGTGGGTACCCCAGGACATCAGGTGGCACCCCGGAGTGTGGGGGACAATCCATCACAATGTCTATGGGTCATCAGGGCACAGTCACCTGTAAAAAGTGCCTCGATGAGAAGTCTCTCCAGCATCTTGGTCTTAGTATTAAGTCTTCGAAGATCAAAGAGGGAGCCATTGAGTCAGTAGTAAATGTATGTCCCTGATCCAAGTCCTTTGTGGCATGGCTGAGGACACAGGCAAAGAACAAGTTGAACAGCACTGGAGCAAGTACACCGCCTGTGTAGCCTATAGGATTAACCTGCTTGCTTGCATATATATATATATATATATATATTTTTTTTCTTATAGTTTAAGTATTTGGTTTATTGTAACAGGTTTATAGATTTATATTAAAGTAAGTTCAGCTGTAATGCAAGGGACCTACAGGCCATATCCCGTATGTTGAGCTAAGGCAGGGGTTGGCAATATTTGGCATGCGGCTCGCCAGGGTAAGCACCCTGGCGGGCCGGGCCAGTTTTATTTACCTGCTGACGTGGCAGGTTCGGCCGATCGTGGCCCCCACTGGCTGCAGTTCGCTGTCCCGGGCCAATGGGGGCGGCGAGAAATGGCGTGGGCGAGCGATGTGCTGGCTGCGGCTTCTCGCCGCCCCCATTGGCCCGGGACGGCGAACCATGGCTAGTGGGGGCCGCGATCGGCCGAACCTGCCACGTCAGCAGGTAAATAAAACTGGCCCGGCCTGCCATGGCGAGCCGCGTGCCGAACGTTGCCGACCCCTGAGCTAAGGCAAAGTTAGCATATCTATGTTTGGGACCTTTCATCCAGATAGCAAAGTCAACACACACACACATGTCTGAGACCTTTCATCTGAATAGATAGATAATGGTAGAATGGCATAGGGGGTTTCCAAGTCTGTACCCTCAAACTTAACAGGTATACCACAAGGAAAGAACCGAAATATCCGGGAGAACAAAAATAACATATGTGTGTATGATCTAATGTCATTAATATGTATGTACATGTCATTAATACATAAAAACATACTAGCCTATGGAGTAAGTGACCCTAACATTTTTGTGGGTGAGAAATGAAGTTTGGGCTTAGAAAGAGGGCTCAGACACCTGTGCCCTATAAAAGAGGGCCTTGCTAGAGAGCCTGTACCTGTTTTTCTTAAAACTTTCTAAGTTCCAAGGGGACTAGGCTAAGCTTGGTTTCCCTAAGATTTTGTTCTTAGTTTTGTGTATTAGGTTTTGATTTTAAGTTTAAGCTGGTTAAGTAAACTCAAAGTTAGCTTCGATAGCTCTTAGCTCCAGCTTCTTCTAAGCTTTGCACCTCTCACTGAAGAATTGAGGAACCTGAACTGCCAGAGGTGAGGCTGGTCCTGTGTCTCTCACCACCAGGTTATCAAGGAAGGGTGTGAGTATATTAACCGAAGCTTTGTAGCATATAATACCATATGTATCTTTTGAATAGCAGTAATACAATTGTAACTTTGTAACTCTGATTACTTTACCATTTAATTACTACTTCATTTATCTTAATAAAAAGTTTTTAAGGCTATATCTGTCTCAGTGAGAGCTTCCTGTCATACCCACGAGGGTCCTTTGTAAATTCTGTGGAGCCTGATTCGGGACAAGAACCTTTTTGTGTGTCTTACTCACTCATTCTTAAGAACACAGGAACCTGATTTCCTATGACTGCTCCTTGGAAGCGATCCCAGAATTTCCAATTATGTACCGTGGTTTGACTTAGAGTTTTAGCTTAAAGGTTTTGAATTTAATTTTGCAAGATGAAAAGTAATAGTGTTATTATTTAAAGTGATACACGTTTAAGGGGCTTTGTTGAAGGTTGAAATTATAACAGATGGTACCGATAAGATATTAGAAATTGCATCGGGCCCGATGACCCACACTAGTGGTGGCGGGGGAGTTCATAAATCTATGTATTAATTGCCCCCAAGAGGCCACAGTAGAGGCGCAGATGGTTCAAGCTACCTTATTTCAGTCCCCTCAACTCTCCCGGGCTGCACCTCTGATCTGTCTGCCTCAGTGTCCCCCAGTTGTTTGGCAGGTCCCAACAAGGAAAAGAGACCTCTCGATCAGCTATGCGCCATCGAGGGAAAAGAGGGGAACGCGCCGCCACCCCTCTATCGTTTACTTGGGACTTATTGAACTAAGTGTAAAAACCAGTTTGGGGTGTTGTTTCCTGTGGTTTCTGTGAAGGGACACCTTCAGTTTCAAAGTAAAGAACAGCAGAGTGGTGATTATATAGTTTATTACATAGGCTAGTCAACAGTGAAGTTTTAGAATTGAAATGAGTTCCATGTTACGTGTAAAGATGAGTGGAGCAAAGGCAAGAGTAAAGTCTGTTGGAGTTACCCGCAGTCTGGCTTTAGAAAACTTTGCCAGAAAATACATTCAGGAACATGGTGGAGGTTTAGTACAACTAAGAAATAGCTAAAGGATCTGAGCATTGTAACCCGTGGGGTTTTGTGAGTGCGGTGTTTGATGTAGAAACAGAGCAGAAAAAGAGAAAGGCTAAACTGGTGAAGGGAATAGCTGTTGAATGTCTGCTTGTGGCTTGTAGTTCGCTGGGAAAGAAATTGAATAAAAAATTAGAGTTACTCAGGAAAGCCCTGCAAACTTTGGATGAGGGAGGAAAGGTTATTCAGGATTTAACAAATCGGCTACATGTAGTGTCAGAGGAGCGATCAGCACTTTTCCAAAAGAAGCAGGAGTTAGAGAAAACATTAGAATGGTGAAGGTACCAGATACAGGAAGCAGGAGAAGAAGCACGTTGTTGGCAGGAGCGAGTGGATGCCAGCTTCAAATCGCTGGACAGCTATAAATCAGACCGAGGTTGGCTGTTGGAAAGAATCAAAGAGTTGGAAAAGATAGGAGATGTGTTAGAGGAGGACAAAGAATCGGTTCCCATCCCTATTGGCATGGTGGAACCGACGGAGATAGAGAAACCTGCAGGGCCAATTACTAGAAGTAGGGCGAGAGAGAGAGTTCAGGCTGATACAGTACCTTTAAGAGCGGAGTTGGAGATTGACTCTCAGAAGCCACAGACAGAGTCAAAAGAGGAAGTTAGCAGTGCAGAAGCTACTAGCAGTCTGCAGATAGAAAAAGGAAGTCCCAGGGTGGCATCACAAGAGGTGGAGTTGAGTGTCATCATAGAGGAGGCGACTAGTGATGTAAAGGATGAGATGAGCAGAGCAAAGGGGGAGGAGATATCCTCTCCTCTGTTAGTGTCTGCCCCTGATAATGGAGAGGGAGTGCCTTTAGAGACTGTGATTGTTCAGGGACTAGAAGATGCGGTGTCACAAGTGACATAAGTAGCTAGTGCCTGTGATGTAGTAATCTCTAGGGGCTGGTCTACACTGGGGGAGGGGGGGGGATCGATCCAAGATACGCAACTTCAGCTACGCGAATAGCGTAGCTGAAGTCAAAGTATCTTGGATCGAATTACTTGGCATCCAGACAGCGCGGGATCGACGGCTGCGGCTCCCCCGTCGACTCCGCTACCGCTGCTCGCTCTGGTGGAGTTCCGGAGTCGACGGTGAGCGCATTCGGGGATCGATATATCGCGTCTTAACGAGACGCGATATATCGATCCCGGATAAATGGATTGCTACCCGCCGATACGGCAGGTAGTGAAGACGTACTCTAAGTTACAACAGAGAAAGATACAACAACTCAGGGCAGGTCTTCACTACGGGGGGGGGGGTCGATTTAAGATACGCAAATTCAGCTACGCAAATAGCGTAGCTGAATTCGACCTATCGGAGACGACTTACCCCGCTGTGAGGATGGCGGCAAAATCGACCTCCGCGGCTCCCCGTCGATGGCGCTTACTCCCACCTCTGCTGGTGGAGTAAGAGCGTCGATTCGGGGATCGATTGTCGCGTCCCAACGAGACGCGATAATTCGATCCCCGAGAGATTGATTTCTACCCGCCGATTCAGGCGGGTAGTGTAGACCTAGCCCAAGGGATGCAATTCCTGCTCCTCCACCCAATGTTACATTGGCGCCATATAGATCAGGAGGCCCAGCCCCTTTGGGTGGACACTTATTGGCATTTGGGCAATCTTCAACATTGTCTAGGTCCCTAGAATTTCGTGGATGCTCTACACCCCCTTGGGATATGCTGGTATCACCTGGTGTACCGGTAGAACACCCTACTACACCAGATCTTAATGGACTGAGAGATGTCCTGCATCAGTGTGGAGATGCCTTGAGTGTAGGACGTAGAGGTTTTATGGAAAGTTACACTGCTCATCCAGGATTATTTCCAGAGGAAAGTTCTGATAGCTCCAGCCGTTGACACAGACCAGAGTTCCTAAAGATGCGAGCGTCATGTACCTTTCCCAGCTATCCCACGTTGATGTTGGTGAAACATCCCTTGTGATCCACCAGTGCTTGCAGCACCATTGAAAAGTACCCCTTTTGGTTTATGTACTCACTGCCTTGGTGCTCCAGTCCCAAGATAGGGATATGCGTTCTGTCTACCACCCCACCACAGTTAGGGAATCCCATTGCAGCAAAGCCATCCACTATGACCTGCACATTTCCCAGAGTCACTATCCTTGATAGCAGCAGGTCAAAGATCGCTTTGGCTACTTGAATCACAGCTGCCCCCATAGTAGATTTGCCCACTCCAAATTGATTCCCCACTGACCAGTAGCTGTCTGGCGTTGCAAGCTTCCAGAGGGCTATCGCCACTTGCTTGTGAACTGTGAGGGCTGCTCTCATCTTGGTATTCTTGCGCTTCAGGGCAGGGGAAAGCAAGTCACAAAGTTCCATCAGAGTTCCCTTACGCATGCGAAAGTTTCGCAGCCACTGTGAATCATCCCAGACCCGCAACACTATGCGGTCCCACCAGTCTGTGCTTGTTTCCCAGGCCCAGAATCAGCGTTCCATGGCATGATCCTGCCCCATTCTCACCAGGATGAACAAATTGCCATGGCCAATGCTTTTAGAGAAGTCTGCGTCCATGTCCTCATCACTCTCGTGACCGCCCTGCTGTCGCTGCCGTCGCCTCCTCGCCTGTCTTTGCAGGTCCTGGTGCTGCAGACACTGCAGGATAATGCGCGTGCTGTTTATAGTGCTCATAACTGCCGCGGCGATCTGAGCAGGCTCCAGGCTTGCCGTGCTATGGCGTCTGTGTGGAAAAAAGGCGCAAAACGATTCTCAGCCGTTGCTCTCAGTGAGGGAGGGGCGACTGACGACTGTAGCTCTCTCACAGTTCCCACAGGCTCTGCCAACCATTTGAATTCTGGGTTGAGCTCCCAATGCCTCATGGGTCAAAAACATTGTCGCGGGTGGTTCTGGGTACATGTCGTCAGCCCGCCCTCCGTGAAAGCAACGGCAAAAAATCGTTTCTCGCCTTTTTTCACTGTCACTGTATGTCTCCTGGGTGCTGCTGACAGACGCGGTACTGCAGTGCTACACAGCAGCATCCCCTGGCCTTGCCTTGCGGACGGCAGACGGTGCAGTATGACTGGTAGTCGTCATCGTCGTCCCGTGGGTGCTCCTGGCTGGCCTTGGTGAGGTCGGTCAGGGGCGCCTGGGCAGACATGGGTGCTCCTGGCTGGCCTCGGTGAGGTCGGTCGGGGGCGCCTGGACAAAAATGGGAATGACTTCAGATCATTCTCTTCTTTAAGTTTTGTGTAATGGAGATTCAGTCCTGCCTGGAATATCATGCCAGCTGGAGGCTTCTGCCTCAGACTGCTCTCCCAGCCGGCAGCACCACGCAGTCACACCTACCCCAGCCTACCCCTTGTTCCCATGGCTCAAGAAGCCTGGACAGTTGTAAGGAGCAGTCCAATTATAGGCTGAGCGAGTGCAGAATGGTAGTTCACTCTACTTCCCTGTAAGCCAACCACCCTCCCTGACTTTCTCTTGTGGGTGGAGAGCCCTTCCTCTCTCCTATGCAAAATCCAGCTGCAAGATGGAGTTTTGAAGTCACATGGGCAAGTTACATGTCCATGCATGACTCAGAACCTTAAAGGTGGTAGCCATTGCTCACATGCTACATTGAAAGTCCCCAGGTAGACTTGTTATGTGGATTGGAGTCTCCCAAGGTCCATTGTTCGCTAAGTGTTTCTTGATGGCACTTAACTTGCAAATTCCTTTCTCAAGAAGCTGACCA
The DNA here is from genome assembly GCF_011386835.1 of Chrysemys picta bellii. Classification (NCBI taxonomy): domain Eukaryota; kingdom Metazoa; phylum Chordata; order Testudines; family Emydidae; genus Chrysemys; species Chrysemys picta. The sequence goes on from NC_088807.1 coordinate 5,141,509, forward strand.
AATGCCTTACTAAGGCTACTTAAAATCAAACAAGTACACGGCCAATATTCATAACTTTGAATACAAAAATGACACATGCATACAAATAGGATGAATACATTCAGTAGATCATAGCCTTCGCAGAGATATGTTACATGGCATATCTAGCATAAACCATATTCCAGTTATGTCATATTTACATTCATAAGCATATTTCTATAAAGCATTATGGGGTGCAACATCACAAGACCATAACCCATTAATAATGAGGTTGTATTTAGCGCTCCAGCCATACTTCTTTGAAGTACTACGTCGAGTGGGTAAGGCCCATAAAAATGCAGACTTCGGGGGTCGCTAGCTGGAGGATTCTCTGCGACTTGAAGTCTTTAAATCACAGAATTTGGGGACGTCAACAACAGAGTCAAGGGAAAGGGGTTGGGTCAGCTTTTGTGGCCTGCATCATGCGGGAGGTCAGACTAGATGATCATAATGGTCCCTTCTGACCTTAAAGTCTATGAGTCTATAAGAGACTGCAGGGACTCAATTGCACAAGGCAACCCTACAGTGCCAGTCGTGGTGGGGAGGGCACATGATGGGGTTTACAAACCCCTCACTAAGGCTGAGGCAGGGAAAAGGCTGGAGTAGTACTGGGCCAGGAAAGCTCCAGCCCTCAGGCCCTGCCAACCATGCTCCTGGGGAAAAGAGAAGTATAAGGAGAGCTCCAGCAGCTCCGGCAAGGGAGGAGAGAAGCACTGCCCGGAGACAGATAGCAAAGAAGCTCTTACTGAAGAGGTCAGGCTGTGAGTCTTTCCCCGCTCCTCCTTTGAGCCATTACCCCCCAGTGGTAGGGAGAACCATGTGTGGGAGCACCAGAGGGTTGCCTGCATCAGTCCCAAGTCTCTGGGTTTGGAGCAAAGGACTCTTATTAAACAGCAGCCATGCCCCAAACTGAGGCATCAGGGAAGAAGTGGCCCAGGAGAAGGTGAGCAGGAGGTGGGCCGAGTACAGCCCAGCCCACGCTGTCACACTTTCAGGGCCCCGGACTGGGACCTGGTGGAGCAGGAGGGCCCAGGGACCCCTACCCACCTCAGATTTCCCTATGCCTAGCCCTGCCTAGGAGATCACCAATGAGGAAGCCGGCCTAACTGAACCCCTTCAGTGGGTCCTGAACACATGGAACTAAAAGTGAGACTGGAGCAGCAGGCCCTGACCACTAGACCTGCTGAGTCAACAGACAGCTTGGCTATGGAGTTCATGCGCTGATTGTGAACAGCCTGGAACAAGAGCTGTTGCTCATGTCAATGGCAGGATATGTGAATCTCTGAGACATTCCCTTCTGCACTTGTTGGGATGTATCGAGCCTTTAGGTGCTTAAACCAACATGTCGCACTGCCCCTCAAAGACTGAGAGGTGGGATAGACGTTTGTGAAATAGGACAGTGAGCTGTTCCGTAACTGGCGTTCTTCGAGATGTGTTGCTCAGGTGTATTCCACTATAGGTGTGCGTGCTCGCCACGTGCACCGGTGCCGGAAGCTTTTCCCTTAGCAGTATCTGTAGTGGGGGAGCCCCGCTGCGACCCCTGGAGTGGCGCCGACATATCGCGCCATAAAGGGGTCTGCGCGCTCCCCGCACCCTCAGTTCCTTCTTGCCAGACAACTCCGACAGAGCGGAAGGAGGGCAGGATGTGGAATACACCTGAGCAACACATCTCGAAGAACGCCAGTTACGGAACAGGTAACTGTCCTTTCTTCTTCGAGTGATTGCTCCTGTGTATTCCACTATAGGTGACTCCAAGCTATACCCGATGGAGGTGGGTAGGAGTGTAAGGGTTACCCGAGCGGAGCACCACCCTACCCAACCCGGTATCATCCCTCGTTTGGGAGACGATCGCATAGTGCGATGAAAAGGTGTGGACAGAGGACCACGTAGCAGCCCTACAGATGTCCTGAATAGGGACATGAGCCACATAGGCTGCAGACGAGGCCTGGGCTCTCGTCGAATGAGCCTTCACTATAGGAGGCGGGGGAACCCCTGACAGGTCGTAACAGGTGCGAATGCACGAGGTGATCCAGCAGGAGATTCGCTGGGTGGACACCGGCCGTCCCCTCATGTGCTTGGCAGAAGCCATAAAAAGCTGGGGGGACTTCCTAAATGACCTGGTTCTGTCCAGGTAAAAGGCCAGCGTTCTGCGCACATCCGACATGTGCAGGTGGCGTTCCTCATTGGAGGAATGGGGCTTAGGGCAGAGGATCGGGAGGAAAATATCCTGATCCATGTGAAAAGCCGAGACTACCTTTGGCAAAAAAGCGGGGTGAGGGCGGAGCTGAACCTTGTCCTTATGGAAGACCATATACGGCGGTTCAGAAGTCAGGGCCCTGAGCTCGGAGACCCGGCGGGCTGAGGTGATGGCCTCTAGGAATGTCACCTTCCTCAACAGGTGGGACCACGAGCACGTGGCTAAAGGCTCAAAAGGAGACCCTGTGAGGCGGGAGAGCACCAGGTTCAGGTCCCAGAGCGGGACTGGGGGTCTGGCGTAAGGGAATGCCCGATCTAACTCTTTCAGAAACTGGGCCGTCATGTGATGCAAGAACACACACAGGCCCTGCACTGGGGGGTGGAAAGCCGAAATGGCCGCCAGGTGCACCCTGATCAAGGAGGGTGCCAGCCCTTGGGTCCTAAGGGACAGGAGGTAATTGAGGACAAGCTGTATAGACGCGGAGGAGGGAGAGGAACTTCTATCCCTCTCCCACATAGAGAACCTATACCACTTAGCCAAGTAGGTTTGACGCGTGAGGGTTTCCTACTTTCCAGCAGGACCCTTTTCACATCCTCAGAGCACCTCCCTTCCTCCTCATTTAACCACGGAGCAGCCACACTGTGAGGTGGAGCGCGGCTAGGTTGGGATGGAGGAGACGACCTTCTTCCTGGGAGAGGAGGTCAGGGCGGAGCGGCAGCCTGCACGGAGAGGCCGCTAAGAGTTGCGGTAGGGACCCATACCAATGCTGACGGGTCCAATCCGGGGCTATGAGAATAACCCTCGCCCTGTCTGACTTCACCTTCTGTAGAACCCTGCCTATTAAGGGGAAGGGCGGGAAGCGTACAACAAGGGCCCCGACCATGGGAGCAGGAATGCATCCGATATCGCCCCGTTGCCCCCTCCCGCTCTGGAGCAGAATTGAGGGCACTGTCGATTCTGGGCGGTGGCGAACAGGTCTACCTGGGGAGCACCCCACTGTAGGAAGATCCACCTGGATACCTCCCTGTGCAGGGACCACTCATGCTGTTGGGAGAACACCCTGCTCAGGTGGTCCGCGAGCATGTTGCTCTTGCCAGGGAGGTAAAAAGCCCACAGAAGTACGTTGTGGGCTATACAGAACTCCCACAGGAGTTGGGCTTCCTGGCATAAGGCCTGGGAACGCGTGCCCCCCTGTTTGTTGACGTAATACATGGTGGTCGTGTTGTCTGTGAGGACTCTGACCACCTTCCCCTGTATGTGCTGGCAAAATGCAACGCTCGCCAGGCGTACGGCCCTGAGCTCCCTGATGTTTAAGTGCAGGGTTAGTTCCTCTGGTGACCACATGCCCTGGGTCCTGAAATCCCCCACGTGGGCTCCCCAGCCCAGGTCCAAGGCATCCGACACTAGATCTAGTGAGGGAGGGGGCTCTCGGAAGGGGATACTCTGGAGCATGTTTGCAACGAACCAGGAACTGGTTAAGATTCCGCAGGTCGAGGATGGGCCGAAGCCCGCCCTTCGCCTTCGGAATGAGGAAATATCTGGAGTAAAAACCCCTGCCCTGTTATTCCCAAGGTACTCTTTCCACCGCTCCCAGGGAGAGGAGGTGCTCTACCTCCTGGTGGAGGAGGAGGGCATGCTCCGGGAGGGGTTGAAACAAACTGCAGCCTGTACCCTTGGGAGATGGTGCCGAGGACCCATTGGTCCGACATTGTAAGGGACCATTGCAGTCGGAAGGCCGATAAATGGTTCATAAAAGGCAACTTTATTAACTGGGTGGGGGGTTGTGACGAACTGGGCCTGTTCTCACTGTGGTCTGTGAATGCTAGAGATGTGACGAACTGGGCCTGTTCTCACTGTGGTCTGTGAATGCTGACAGGGGGAGAGTGCTGGAAGCGAGCTGGAGAGATGGCTGGGAGACAGAGATGGCTCTGACCCCCCCGAAGGGGGGCGGGCTGGGATGCCCTGGGACCCCAAGCTGGACTTAACTGAGGGGGTCCTGTTGTCTGTGCCTGCAAGACCTGTCTTGGACTGTATTCCTGTCATCCAAATAAACCTTCTGCTTTACTGGCTGGCTGAGAGTCATGGTGAATCGCAGGAAGCCGGGGGTGCAGGGCCCTGAGTCCCCCAATACTCCGTGACAGGGGTACACTGGGAACAGGCCCGGTGACCCCCCTCAATGAGTCAAAAACGCCGTTTTCCCGGCCGTTTGGCCTTCAAGGCCCCAGGCTGTGGGGCCAAACGGCATTGGCATTGGGACCGACGCCTTTGTTCCCTCTGCCGCTTAGGCGGGGATTCGTACCTGCCCCAAGCCGGAGGAGCAGAGGTTTGAGGCCGGGCTTGTCCTTAGGGGGCGGGACGTAGAAGCCTAGCGTCTGCAGGGTGGTGTGGGAGTCCTTCAGCCCGTGCAGACGGGTGTCTGTCTGTTCTGCAAATAGGGCCTTGCCATCAAACGGCAGGTCCTGCATTATGGATTGGGACTCGACCGACAGCCCCGAGAGCGAGAGCCACGACGCCCGTCGCATGGAGACTGCGGAAGCCATCCAACGAGCGGCTGTGTCCGCTGCATCCGAAGCCGCCTGGAGAGCTGCTTTGGCCGCGGCCGCACCCTCGTCGATCAGAGCCCGGAACTCCTTTTCGTCCTTGTCCTGAAGAAGGGGCTCAAACTTGGGGAGGGATCCCCAGAGATTAAACTCATACTGGTTCAGCAGCGCCTGGTGGTTGGCTAGTCTGAGCTGGAAACTCGCCGACGAATAAACCTTTTTTCCAAAGGTATCCAGTCTACGAGCGTCCTTGTCTTTTGGTGTGGGTGCGGGCTGGCCATTCCACTCACAGTGGTGGACCGACTCTACCACCAAGGAGTTCGGAGCTGGGTGGGTGTATAGGTACTCGTGACCCCTTGTGGGGACGAAGTACTTCCTCTCGGCCTTTTTGGAAATAGGCCCAAGAGAGGCCGGGATCTGCCAGAGGCCAGTGGTGATGTTGGCTACTCCCTGATGGAATGGGAGGTCCACACGCCCCGGTACCGAGGAGGCGAGGACATTGAATAGGGTATTGGAGGGCTCCTCCATCTCCTCGGCCCGGAGCTCGAGGTTTGCTGCCACCATCCTAAGCAGCTCCTGGTGCGCTTTGAAGTCCTCTTGGGAAGAGGGAGGCAGCACCGCAACTGAATCGCCCTGCGCCGAAGAGGTGGATGGTGTGGTGCCTTCAGCAACCGACGGCAACGTGGGCTCGACGTCCGGGTCCGGTGCCGGAGTCGGTGCCGGGGGTTCGGCGCCCACGGTCTGATCCCGGTGCCGGGGAGGCAACGCAGGGCAGCCCTGAGAGGCTCCCGCCACGGAGCGAGGTCCCGGCTGCGCAGGTGCCTGAGGCCACGGTGCCCACTGGAACCATTGTCCTTGCCAGGGAACGGCCTGGAAATGAGACGCATCGGGCGCCGGCAGGGCTGGTTGTTCTTGCAGTGCGGTGCGGCCCGGGGAGAGACGGCTGTGCGCCGACACCGAAGTTCTGGAGGAGCGCACGGTGCTGTAAGAACGACTGGAGTGGTCTCTATCATGACGGCACAGGCCCCGAGACTTCAGCCTGGAGGAAATCGAGAGGTAAATGTCCGAGGTGCCAGGGACTCTCAGGACGCACCCCGAGCATGGCCTCTGTGGTGGCGGGCGCTTGAGTACGAGCGTCGGTGCCAACGGCATTGAGACCTGTTCCTCTCTGACTGGCTGGAGGAGGAACGGCGCCGCCTCTTGTCACCTCCTCGACGGCGTCCGAGACCGGAGGAGTGGGATCTGCTCACCGAAGAGCCGGGACGTGGAGTCGACGTGTGTCATGGGGCTCTACTCGGCACCTCGACCCGGGAAGGTACCTCGACCTCCGACACCTCCGGGGAGGGCTGATGGGCGCCCAAGGGCGGCTTCCCACGGGACCGGGGGCCCAACTGAGGCGGCGCTCCCGGCACCGAAAGCGCTAGGATATCACGCGCGGCCTGAGCTGCCTTTGTCGTCGAAGGCATGCATACCTCAGGCGAGGCGAGGTGCAGACGGGACTGGACTACTCCGCTCAGCGCGAGTCGAAGGTCTGTGTCCCGATGGGGATCGTGGGCTGCCCAACTCGGGTCTGGCCTCACCCCTCTCCTTCTCTCGGCACTGCTGAGCCTTCCCTTGTTTCTTAGCAGGGGAGTGGTGCCGGCTCGTCGATGGCGCCTTGCTGCACACCGAGGACGCGGTACCAGGCACGGACTCAGGACAGCGCATCGGAGGCGCTTCGCTACGCGCCGAAGACGAGGTGCCCAGCGCGGGGTCGGCTCAACACGTTGGTGCCGGGGCCAATGCCGACTCCATTAGGAGAGCTCGGAGTCAGATCTCACACTCCTTCTTTGTTCGCGGCTTGAAGGAGCGGCAAATTTTACACTTCTCACTAATGTGAGCCTCGCCCAGACAGCGAAGACACTGAGTGTGTGGATCGCTTCTGGGCATGGAGTTGCAACAGGAGTCGCACGACTTGAAGCCTGGGCCACAGGGCATGCCCCGAGCCAGGCACTCGCGAAAGAAAGTTCAGCAAGGAAAGTTTTCAATGAAACTGGATACCACTAAGGCTATAACGCTGCAGCCAAGGCTGGAGCAAGTTCCGACTACCTTCACCGGCGGCAAGAAGGAACTGAGGGCGGGGGGGAGCGCGCAGCCCCCTTTATGGCGCGATATGTCAGGGGTCGCAGTGGTGCTCCCCCACTAAGGATATTGCTAAGGGAAAAACTTCCGGCACCGGTGCATGTGGCGAGAAATCACTCGAAGAAGAACCATTGTTGTTTGCAGTGTTCTTATTCCTAAGATAGCTAGAGAGACAAGCTGGGGGAGGTAATATCTTTTACTGGAACTTGTCTCTATAGAATCCATGTTAGTCTCTTAATTTCCCTGCAAGGAGGGGCAAATGCGAAAAGGGGATTTTTCAACTTCCTCTTTGTGGCAGCAGTTTGGAGGGCAAGGCAGAGGAACAGAAACTGCCAAAGTAGGGAAAAATAAAACATATATAGAAAGTGGAAATGACCTACTCTGCAGCCAATCAGAACCCGATCCTGCTATACAGGGAGAGAGAGAGCACCCTGTAACTGAGAAATTGACGTCTTATCCCCATCAGAGAAATATCCTTCTCCATCCCTGTAGTGACTGGAGACTTAAGAGCATTGGGTAAGTGATTCCCTTCCAGTCTGTACCTTATTCTCCTGGGATGTAACCTGCATTGCCATTAACACAGCCCTGCACCAATCAGGAGTATTCAAGTGGGTTTAAATACATTTCAGCCTATAATAAGCCAGGCCTTTTTAAATTACTAGAGTGGTGCCTGGCTATCAATCTGTCTATCCCCCAAGGGTCGGTCCTGGGGCCGGTTTTGTTCAATATCTTCATTAATGATCTGGAAGATGGCATGGATGCACCCTCAGCAAGTTCGCAGATGACACTAAACTGGGAGGAGTGGTAGATACGCTGGAGGGTAGGGATAGGATACAGAGGGACCTAGACAAATTGGAGGATTGGGCCAAAAGAAATCTGATGAGGTTCAACAAGGACAAGTGCAGAGTCCTGCACTTAGGATGGAAGAATCCCATGCACTGCTACAGACTAGGGAACGAGTGGTTAGGCAGCAGTTCTGCAGAAAAGACCACACAACTGATATGCAGTGGCATACTTTGACAGTATCATTGTGTACAGCAAGACTTGGGATGAAATAATTAAATTTACACTTTTTAAAATCCTATGACCGTGAAACTGACCAAAATGGACCATGAATTTCATAGGGCCCTATTAATGACAATTACATCACATCATCCAATTTATTGCATTTTGTAGGTGGAATTCCTCATCTGACTTCCCTTCAGCCCCTGCTTGCATAAATCCCTGGACGGAGAATTTGCTGCATCAGAGACCCCAGCTCCCATTCACGCTCTTCCTATCACCATGAAGGCTCCCCTCTTTCTCTGCATCCTCTCTGCTCTCATGGGTCTGGGTGAGTCAGGGCTGTTTCTCTGCAGGGACTTGCATTCTAGGTTGTACAAAGTAGCAAGAGTCCAACTTGGTCCTTTACATAAATTTGTTTATAAATGTCACCAAAAAGCTAGTATCAGAAAAATGGGCCAACTGGAGATGTCAAAGAGAAAAGACTTGTGAAGTCGTGAGTTGGCATGACAACAACACGTTGAAATATTATGGAAATAAGAGGAAATATTGATACTTGAAGTCCTCAAATACATGTTGTGATTGGTTCCTTTTTACAAATCTCTGGAAAATTGGTGTTTTATCCCTCACAAAAAATGTTGTGGGAAAAATCCACTTTTGAAAATCCCCTGTTCGGAAATGACAAGGAGTCTGGTGGCACCTTAAAGACTAACAGATTTATTTGGGCATAAGCTTTCGTGAGTAAAAACCTCACTTCTTCGGATGTTCGGAAATGCTGATTTTCCTGCAGGAAATTTTAAAAATGGGGAAACAGAGAAACGTCAGCACCGGAAAGCAGGTTGCACCAGATGCTTTCCCTAAGAACCCAGGGGACAGTGAGGGGGCAAGAAAGGGACAAATCTACATGAATAATTGTCTCTCTCCTTTTCTAGGTGCCTGTCTGCAGTGTGAGGTTTGCTCTGAGTTCGGCAGGAACTGTAAGGGCAGCATGGAGACCTGCAGCGCTGGAGAAGATTTCTGTGGCATCCTTGTGCTTGAAACCCGGATAGGTAGATGAGCCAGCTCCCAGATCTCAGATGATCAGAGCACACTAGATTCTATTCCCAGTTCTGGGTGAAGAATGGGGTCTAGTGGGTTGGAGCAGGGATAGTTTCAGGGGTGGGCCACCTGAGGAATCGCCAAGGGTGCTATGGTCAGGGGGGTGCAGTGCAGCAGCGCAGAGGTGGGTGTTGCTGGCTGGTAGGGGAGGGCCACAAACTCACAGAGGTGACCCTCAAGGATGTGAGGGAGATTCCCAAACCCGACCCATTCTTTTTAGATGACAAATCTGAGAAACTGTCCCAGATTGAGGTATCATAAGAGGAGGTTTTGCAACAAATTGATAAACTAAACAGTAATAAGTCACCAGGACTAGATGGGATTCACCCAAGAGTTCTGAAGGAACTCAGATGTGAAATTGCAACAAAAATGATTAGGGGGCTGGGGCACATGACTTACGAGGAGAGGCTGAGGGGCTGGAGCACTCATGGGGAAAAAAAATGGGGGGTGCTGAACACCCACTGGCAGCCACCCTATCAGCTCTCCCCTCCTCCGCAGCACCTCCCACCCATTGGCTACCCCGTGGATCAGTGTCGGCACCTATTGGGGGGAACGTGGAGCAACACTAGGTGCTCCGTGCATTCAGGTCACTTTCCCCACCTGGGCTGTGCTGTGAGGCAAGTGTCAGGAGCTGCGGCTCTCCTGCCCTCCCCTTATGCAGCCAATGGGGGGAAGTGACCTGGGTGCAGGGAGCCCTGATACTGCTTGTCGCTTCCCCCCCATGACTCACTAGGGGTGTGTGGAGGAGCAGCGTTGGAGGGGGGGAGCGAGCAGCAGTGTCAGCTGCTCCCTGCATCCAGGTCAGTTTCCCCATGTGGGCACAGAAGGAGAGTGCAAGGGCTAAGCGTGCAGGATGTGGGTGCATGGGTTAGGGACAAAGGGGGAATAGTACAGGGTTTAGGGGCACAGGAGGGGGATGCAGGGTTTAGGGGCACAGGAGGGGGATGCAGGGGGTGGGGTGAAGGGGGTACAGTGCAGCATAAAGTAAGGGTGGCAAGACACCATATACAATGGCACCCTTACTTCGCTGCTGCTGGTGGCGGCCTTCAGAGCTAGGCACCCCGCTAGCAGCTGCCACTCTCCAGCCACCCAGCTAGTGCTTAATTTGTGCTGAGATTTGCTGGGGCTGAGCTCCTCTTTCAATATAAATTAAGCACTGGGGGGGGCGGGCAGGGGGAGGCAGCAGGGCCCTGGTGGAGTGGGAAGCTTTGGGGACAAGAGGTGATGGGGGTGGGGAGCCCATGGTGGCCAGGGGCAACTGGGGTGGGGGGTGACCGTGCTACGGTGACCAGATGACAAGAACAAAATATTGGGACACATGGGGGGGCAGCCACAGGCTCACCCCCCCACCCCACTGGAGCCATGGGGAAAGGGGGTTACAAAGCCTGAGAAAGCCACAGGTCGGGGGCGCATGGCCCCTACCCCTGCCGCAGCCCCATCAGGAGTGCAGGGCCCCAGCTCTGGGGGCAGCCCCGCCACGGGTTGGGGGTGCAGGGCCCCTGCTCCCACCGCAGCGGGTCGGGGGTACATGGTCCCCGCTCCCACCACAGCCCCGTTGCGAGTCGGGGGCGCAGGGCCCCGGCTCCGGGCGCAGCACCACCGCGGGTTGGAGGTGCACAGCTCTCGCTGCAGCCCTGCCGTAGGTCAGAGGCTCATGGTCCCCGCTCCAGCCCTGCTGCAAGCCGTGGGTTGGGGGCGCATGGCCCCGGCCCCCGCCACAAGCACACGGCCCCAGCTCCCGCCTGCAGCCCCGCCGCAAGCCACGGGCGCAGGGCCCCAGCCGCAGCCCCACCACTTACCTGGGGGATGGTTCCCATCCACTGGGAAGCACCTGGCAGGTTCCTCTAGCTCTTAAGGTTAGCGGTGGGCAGCGGGGTCTCCACTCAATGTGCTGCGCGCCTGTCACAAGCAGTGGCTCCAGCTGCCATTGGCTGGAAATGGTGGGGGTGGGACTTCCTTGGGGGCGTGAGTTACACGCAGTGCTCCAGGGTCGGAGGCAGCCGGGGGGGGTCTGCGCCCTGTCCACGCCCGCAGCTCCCATTGGCCGCAAAGGAGCCAGCGCTTGTGGTAGGTGCGTCATGCAGAGACCCCCCACACTGGCCACCCCTGTGCCTAGGGGCCACAGGGTCCTGCTGCCCGCTGTTTCCTGGGAGTCGCCCCAAATAAGCACCACTGGGACACCAGTGTAGTCCTCCAGCCCCAAGCCAAAATATCGGGACAAATGGCGATTTTCTCCGGATGTCTGGTCACCCTACACCGTGCCCATTGGGGTCAGAGGTGCCAAAATACAAGTTCACCCAGGGCGCCATTTTCCCAAAGGCCAACCCTGGGTTGGAGCAGGGTGTGGACTAGGACTCAGGCCTCCAGGGTTCTATTACTGACTCTGTGACCTCAGGCAAGTCTCCATGCTTCAGTTCCCACATGGGTAGACTAAAGATAAAGACACAGCCGTCTTTTTGAGGAGCATGGGGATAGGGCGGCAGAGTTGGTGAGTAAACATCGGTCTTCTCCTTCTGTACAGCGGGATTTGATATACAGAAGGTAACCAAGTCCTGCATGGCGTCCAGTGAGTGCAGAGCCAGCCCTGTTGCTGTGAGGTTTGGGGAGCAAATGGCAGTAAGGAAGAGCATCACCTGTTGTGTGGGGGATGCCTGCAATACAGCTTCCGTTACAAGTACGTATCCCTCTCGCTATCTCCCCACACTGCTAACACTCCCACACCAATTCTTCCTCTTCATTACCTCCCCCTCTTCCCCTTCTGCCCACCTGCACCCCTCTTTTCTGGAATGAGCCCCTGAGAACAGTCTCCTGCCCCACAGGGGGTGCTGCAGTGAGTTATACTGAGCCCTGAGAACAGTCCTGCTGCCTGCTGGGGGTGCTCCACTGAATAGCACTGGGTCCCTGGGGGAAGAGGTGGAATTAAGTGAATGTGGCTCTAGACTGCCACAAACTGCAGCTGATTCCACATGGGGCATGGTTCAATTGGTCTGTGCTGCAAACTCATGCCACTAACCTTGCTACGTCCAGTGTCTCCTGAGCTCCTGTATGGGGGATGTGGGGCTGAGCTGTTCAACCCTAACCTGCTCTCTCTGTCCTGAAGCCTATTCTGGAATGCCCCCCAAGTTGACTGCATTTGCTCTGCCTCTTCACAGTGCCCCCAGCAAACACAACCCCAAATGGTCGGCGTTGCCCTACCTGCTATTCTCTGTTTAACTTTCCATGCGGCAAAGAGACCTTAGCTTGCACTGGATCTGAGACCCATTGCATCGCACTAGCTGGAGGCATAACAATGGGTAACTTGAATTTATTTATTCTGGTATGCTATTTGCTTTCTTATTATTTCCTCTCAGACGACACCTATGGTCTGGTAGATAAGGGATTGGGCTTGGACTCCAGACACCTGGGTTCTAATATCGGACAGCAAGTGGCCTATTGTGTGACCTCAGGCAAGCCTCTGTTTCTGTTTTCCCTTGGACTAGATCTCTTCTATTGGGGGCCCTGTTACGCTAGGCGCTGCACAGACCCCAGCTGAGATTGGGAGGGTCCCCCGTTGTGCCAGGCACTGCACAGACACAGCCATTCACCGTTGCACAGATTTTACCCTCTAAATAGTCAAAGGAAGGATTATTATCTCCATTGTACAGATGAGGAAACTGAGGCCCGGAGAGATTAAGGCTGGGATCTTCAAAGGAGTTTGGGGAGTTAGGGACCCAGATCCCATTAAAATTCAACCGCCGCCTATGTTACACTCCTTTGAAAAATCTGCGCCTAAGTGATGTGCCCAAGGCCAACCAGGGAGTCTGTGGCAGAGACAAGAATTGAATCCAGATATTATGAGTCCCAGCCTGGTCCCTTCATTAACACAAGGCCTCTCTTCTTAGAGATCCCACTCCCTGTCACCAACCGTCAATTGTTTTGTTGCTCAATGAAGAGTGGGACTAATACAAAGCCCACTGAGGTGAATGGGTGTCGTCAGTGGGTTTTAGATCTGGGGTCCCAGTGATTTGTCCAAGGACACACAGTGAGCCTGCATCAGAGCCGCGGAAGGGGAGGCTGTTGGGGCCTAGATGAGAAGGGGAAACAGAGCAGACGAAGAAGTGAAGGCCATGGAGGGCTTACATGCAGCTCTGGGGAATGGAGCAAAGGGGAGGCCTAGATGGAAGTGCAGAGAGCAGAGCAGAGGATGAAGCTGAGGCTGGAGTGTTTAAGATGGGCAGGAGGTGTGGATTTGTGGGTAATGGCGACAGAAGGAGACAAAGCTGCTGCTCTCCAGCTGCTCAGCTCTAAGGCAGCGCCGCCACCAGCAGCAGCACAGAAGTGAAGGTAGCAGAACCGCAACCCCCCTCTAAAATAACTTTGCAAACCTCCCCTCTTTTTTGTCAGGAGCCCTACAGTTAAACACCATGACATTTCAGTTTTAAATAACTGGGGAGTAGGGATAGCTCAGTGTTTTGAGCATTGGCCTGCTAAACCTAGGGTTGTGAGTTCAATCCTTGAAGAGGCCATTTAGGGATATGAGGCAAAAAAAAAAATCTGTCTCAGGATTGGTCCTGCTTTGAGCAGGGGGTTGGACTAGATACCTCCTGAGGTCCCTTCCAACCCTGATACTCTATTCTATGAAAGCTCCCTTGACGCTGACTGGCTGCTTCTTTTTCCAGGGGCAGGTTCACCTCCTGTACAGACCACCATGAAGGGTTGCGCCACTGAATCCGCCTGCCACCTTTTAAAAGGAAATTCAGGGCCCTTCGGAGACAACATGAAGATAACCACAGCCACATGCAGCCCAGCCACTGGCAAATCTGAACCGACTAAGGGACCAGCCCCGGGTGCAAGTGGCACAGCTAAGCAGCCAGCCCCTAGTGTAACCAGCCCGACTAAGGGACCTGCCCCCAGTGCAAGTGGCACAGCTAAGGGACCAGCCCCTTTTGCGGCTGGCACCGCTCCAGGACCATCTGGGCTTCTCCTCCTCCCAGTCCTCACAGGGTTATTCCTGGTGAAGCTCCTCTCCTGATCCCCACACTGTGCACCGGCGACACTGCACTGAGTAACACCTGTTCAGCTTGCATTTGCCCTTCTCAGCTGCTGCCTTTCCATTCCAGAGGCTCTCCCTTTCTGGACAGATTTGTTTCCCCTTTACTTTGTTGCACTGAATAAAACAAACTGGAGATCAAAAATCTCTGGCACTCGCTGAATTATTTTGACAGGAAAAATTTGTCAAAAAGCAGATTAGATTTATGGAGTCATGAAATTAGACAGCACAGTTAGGGAGCACCACTGAGTGTGCCTGCATCCAGCAACCTTAATGAAAGATCCTGCACCCTACAGTAGGTAGCTGTAAATTTACAATGTACTTTGGAAATTATTGTTCAAAATCTGGAAGAGAATTTTTGTGGCAGAGCTGGGAACAGAACCCTGGACTCCAAGGCTCCACCCCAGCACTCACATTGGAGTTACTTGTATTTACCCTTAGGCATCACACTTAGGCAGCTTCCTGAAGGGGACCTAAGGTGGCAGGTCTATTAGCTCATGGTAGAAAATTTGAATCAGCGCTTTTCTGCTTTCAAAAAATGTTCAAAATGGACATGTTTTGGTGTTCTCCTCCCACGCTTCCCTGTTTCCATTTTGCTGCTGAAAAAAGAAGAAAGGAGGAAACACACCCTGGAATTTGGGGGTTTCATCCCCCAAACATGGAAAGTTTAAAAAAAAACCCCACAAAATTTTAAGTTTTTTTAAAGAAAGCCAAATTTCAACATAAAAAGTGTTGAAAAAAATTCAACCAGCTCTAATCACGGTGTTTGTTACACAGGAGCTGATTGTTCCTGGCATAGGCACTGACGTTTATTTTTCCCGGGGGGTGCTCCACCCCTGCTCCACCCCAAGGCCCCATCACCACTCTGCCCCTTCCCCTGAGGCCCTACCCATGCCCCGCCTCTTCCCTCTTCCTCTGGCTTTTGTATTTCATTGTAAATGATGCTAGAATAGAAAAGTCCAAATGAAAAAGTCAAAATGAAGCATTTTGATCTTGTTGAAATATTGTGATAATTTTGCTGTTAAATATTTTAGTGAATCTAATATGATACCTCAAAAGTTTTGATTTTGTTAATTCAGCATTTTCTGGGGGGTGGTGACAGGGAAGGGGGCTCGTGTGTTGGAAATATTTTGACTAGCTCTAATGTTTACTACTTTACTAGCCCAAGCTACGAACCCCGGCTACAGTGTAATTGCTGCCAGCAATAGACAGAAAGTGGAGATGAACTACAGGAAGGGCAGATTGAGGGAGGGTGTGACGTTCTGTACCTCATAGTAGCACCCCGGCACCCCCACATTCACCATGATGATATGATTATGATAGGTTTTGTACAAAGTATACCTTGGTGCAGACCGTGCGTTCAGGGAATTGCTGGTGAAGGTGGACTGCTGGCAGCCTGTTAACTTCATTTCCAGCACATAAGAAAAGGCAGCTGCAAATACTGCTACTCTGCACTCGTACTGCGCTGCCCAGGCAAGCTAGAGAAATATGGAACTGATGTTCACCTTTCCTGCTGCTGTGACCGTTCCTCACCCTGTCTCCCCTCTGTTTCCCCAGCATCCCCCTGTGGCCTCCTGCTGATCAATTGGTCTTGGCTGCTGATGGCTGGCAGCTAGGGTCTGAGGTGGCAGCTTTGCACAGGCCTCTAAAGACCAAAGAAAGTCCAATTCACTGCCCCAAATGGGGCATGTGAGCCTCTAACGAGACTGCACTCTGAACAGCCATGCAACCTACTCGGGGGCACAAAGCCACCCAGCACAACCAAGAAATATGCTGATTCAGTGCATCTCCCCAGGGATCCTTCTCAGTTTACTATCCCCTTCTGTTCCAGCTGCTCCTTCCAGCACTATGAAGAACAATCCTAACTCCCCCCCCCCCATTTTTAATCCCCTTGTAATGGGGTGTCCACCCCACACAAGCCCTGAGGAAGTTAATGGAGGCCAGAAGGGGAGGGAAACCAGGGCTTAATAAGGCCTAATGGCAGATGAAGCCTGGCTGGGCTAGCATGATAAAGACAGGACATGAGAGCAGGAAGAGAGAAGGAGGAGGTCTGCTGTCCCTCCCTAGAGGGAAAGGGAGTTGACTAGGGACAGGGAGGGGATCCAGGGAAGAGTAAGCCGTGGGGTTCTGTCCTGGACTAAGGAGCCTTGCAAAAGTCCTAGAGAAGGAAGTAGCCTCGGGGAGCAGAGGAAGCTCCAGGGGTAAACCCAGAGCCAAGCAAGGAGATAGAGAGGTAGGATAGGAAGGAGCACAGGGAAAGCACAACAGCGTCTGAGACCAAGTACACTTAGGTTGCTAGTCATAGAGTCCCTGTCCTGGAACCCAAAGTAGTGGAGCAGACCTAGGGCCCCCTACCAGCCAATGGGAAAGTGGCGTAGGACCTACAGATGTGGAACAGAAGGCTGTCTGAGGTAGCATTTGGACAGTTTGCCCGGTGGGACTTTGTTACCCTGGAAGGAGGGGACTACATAGTGATCTGGCTGGAGGGTTGAGGCATGAAGAGGGAGCACCCTGAGTTAGACGGGGGGCCACAGCGCGAACGGCCAATGGAAAGGGGTGCCAGGTGGGGTGAGAACTAATTCCCAGACCCAGCTACAAGGAGGTACATCTGCAGTGAGTGGACCCCTTCACACCTGCTAACCAGATTCAATGCCCATCCAGCCCTGGACACAGGCATATGCCTTGTTTGGTGACAGGGGAACTGTCACATAAGTGGTTCATGGTGTTTTGACTCTGTCCGTTTCCTGGGTGAAAGAGAAACACAAGGGAAGGAGAGCTCATCTGCCCAGGGACATTTACCAGTAGAGCTCTACTGGTATGATTGTACCTTAGGGCTATGCTGCTGTAACTGCCCTCATGGATACACTCTTTCAGGATCTAGGGCATGTCTACAGGTGGAGCTGGAGGTGTAAATTCCAGCTCGAGGAGACATGCCTGCGCTAGCTCGGATCGAACTAGCATACTAAAAGCAGTGTCGCTGTGACAGTGCAAGTAGTGGGAGGGACTAAGCGCCTGGAGTACATGCCTAGCGTCTTGGATGGATACATACTCAGGGCGGTTAGCCCCTGCTGCTGCTTTCGCTTTATTTTTAGCCTAGCTTGATAAGCTCTAGCACAGGTATGTCTCCTTGAGCTGGCAATCACCACTCCAGCTCAAAGTGTAGAGGTAACTTTTTCGTGATTTAGGAATTCCACACGGGAGTTACACTGGCGCAGCTTTAGGGATGTAATCACATCTGTGTAGTTTTTTCTGGTACATTTCGTGATATTAACAAGTCCCACAAAGGATTCAGTGTTTATTAGCAGCCAGAATCCAAAGGACGGAAAAAAATATAAACAGGAATAGCAGCGCTTCTGCTCCTGACTCATCATTATTCTCTTTACAGATCATCTTGCCCCGTCCTCATCCAATGCTTTCTATTTCTGTCTGTCTGTTTGAATGTTGCTTAACAGGGGATGTACCATCAGACCACACCACCCAACCCTGTTGGGGAAGGTTGCTGAGAAACAGACTAACTGAAAGACAGGGCTAGGTGAATGAAAGTCATACAGGGTAGAGTGAGAGACTTGTGGATAAGCCAATGATAGTGGGACTGGATACAAAAGAGGGGTGCTGTTTGAGCTGCGGACCAAACGTCACTGGTTACCAATGGCCAAAAAGGGAAGTGCTGAGAATCAATGACCATTTTTGATAATGAGGGCCCCACTGAGGGAGGCAGTGTGGTCTAGCGATAACAAGATGCCATGAAAGAGCCAAGAAATGCTAGATTAGGACTGTACAAAATGTTTGCAATGACCCTTATAACTCTCAAGACTTGAGGTTTTTGCAGTTAATTGTGAATTCTCCAAAACAGGCCAATTTTATTTTTTTTAAAAACCATGTGAAATGTCTGTTTTTCCAACTCATCAACAGGACTAATTTCAAAAGAAACAAATCTCATTTTGGAGCAAAAAACAAAAACAAAACAAAACTCAAAGCGTTCCAAATTCAGTTTGGACAGAGATCTGTTTTTACACTGAAATGTACGGGATTTCTGTGTCAAACCAGCTATTGTGCAAACATTTGTGAAATTTCTGGCCCTGGAACAAAACTGGGGGGGAAAAAATGGGGGGGGAGTAGGGAGGAGGGGAACATTTCTCAAAATTGTTGTCATTTTTGCACATTATTGGCAATAAGACACTAGCAGGGAATAGCTATCGTGAAAAACACTGATATGCTATCAAAGAGAGAAGCTCTTATCAGCGTTTTCCCGAAACAGACTTTCCCCAAATAGGAACAGACTGTGACCTCTGGTGCCTATAGACTTTCTCTAAAATCCTGTTCACCAGGTAAGTCATCAAGCAAGACTGGGGGTGGTAGACGTGAATTGAAGTTTGTTGGGTAAAAGGCCTCAAGCAGAAGGATTTGTTCCCTGTAGTTGACACAGTAGATACTATTATTATGATTATTATTGATTAATCAGGAGGAGGTGGATGAGGTATTTTTAGAACAAATAACAGAAGTATCCAAAGCACAGGACCTGGTGGTAATAGGGGACTTTAACTACTAATCTATCTGTTGGAAAAACAACACATCAGGACACAAGTTTTGTTGGGGACAACTTTTAGTTTCAGAAGATGGAGGAAGTAACATGCGGGATGTCTATGTTAGATTTGATTCTGACTACTAGGAAGGAACTGGTTGAGAATCTGATGGTGGAAGGTAATGGGTGAAAGTGACCACAAAATTGTAGATTTCATCGTGATTCTAAGGAAAGGAAGAAGAAGTGAAAGCAGCAGAATAAAGACAACGGACCTCAGCAAAGCAGACTTTAACAAACTCTGAGCATTGGTTTCAGAAGCTGTATAGGAAGTTTTCATTGTGTGCAACCCACCAAACAGGTCACTCCCAATCACCCTTACAGAGTGAAGCCAATTAGAGCACAGGGGGAAGAAAGTTATAAATAAAAGACAGCCTTGTCGACTCTGGCTGATCAACTCATGACCAGGAGATGTGTCTGCCGTGAGGACTGGTTCCCAATACTGGTATTACTTTGGCTATAGGTGAGTGCTATTCCAGCTTTACTTTACTATGATAGCCCTCCATTAGGATGGCTGGTCTACCACGGTGTGTCTTTCAGACCTTTAGAGCAGTGGTTTTCAACCAGGGGTCTGAGGCCCCCTGGGGGGCTGCAAGCAGGTTTCAGAGGGGCTGCCAAGCAGGGCCAGCATTAGACTTACTAGGGCCCAGGAGAGAAAGCTGAAGCCCTGCCGCATGGTGTTGAAGCCCAGGGTCTTGAGCCCCATCACCCGAGGCTGAAGCCAAAGCCTGAGCAATGTTGCTTTGTGGGGGCTCCTGTGGCATGAGGCTCCAAGCAATTGCCCGGCTTGCTACCCCCTAACGCCGGCCCTGGCTTTTATATGCAGAAAACGAGTTATTGCAACACAGGTGGGCGGTGGAGTTTTTATAGCATGTTAGGAGGGCCTCAGAGAGAAAAAGGTTGAGAACCCTGGATCTAGAGGGAGAACTCTGAGGGGAACACTTGTTACCCCTAGAGATTGTACAGCTAAATGTCAATTCCACCAGCTATTACCTAACTGCTTTACTTGGGAATTCTGTCTCAGTTAAAGAGAATGGGGCAGCACTTAGTGAGGTGGGGGGTTGTACATACTTGCCTGACATAGCTGGGTTTATGGGGGAAAGATATTGCCCTATGAAGTGAGAGCCTTATAGAATCCAAGGAATGGATATTTTAGATGCTGCTCCCAATGCCTAGACCATTTTGGATACAGGCTATAGATTTCTGTTTCACCTGCAACTGAGAGGACCAGTCAGCTATTAACCCGAATGCAGGAATGCTGCTAGCTGGGCAGATTACTCCAGACAGTTCGTTTGCTGACAGGGTTTTCAGACGTTTGAAAAGACTCATGCTGCCATTCTCCTCCAACTCTGAAGTGTTCAGGTGACACACGCTTGCATGTTATGACTACAGACTGAGAAATCACCATCAGAGGGGAAGGTGTTTTGATGTATGTACTAAAGTATAGGAAATGTTATATTGAAACCTTATATCTGAATGTATATGAGAGGAACAAAGTGGGAAGGAAGTCTGTATTAGGTACACGAATTGTCTGTAGCGTAGGTATAGCTGTGTTAGTCCCAGGATACTAGAGACCTCAGACCCGAGGAAGAGCTCTGTGTGGCTTGAAAGCTTGTCACATCTGTCCAGTAAAAGATATTACTTCACCCATCTTGTCTTTGTAAGGAACACCAGTACATTTACTGCCTAACAGTTTTTGTTGAAGTTATTCATAGTATTCCAAATACTATTTTTATTTTTGTTTTACTGAGGGCTTGTCTTCATATACAGCGCTACAGTACGGTAGCACTTTAGTGAAGACGCTACTACACCCGAGAGGCAGTTCGCACAGGTGCCAACTTTCAGCTTTCCCCGGGGTGCTCCACCCCCATTCCACCCAGTGCCTCCCATCCCTTCCCCAAGACCCCACCCCGCCTCTTCTCGCCTCCATTCCGCCCCTCCCCTGAGCACGCCCTGCCCTTGCTCTGCCTCTTCCCCCCCCCCCCCAGCACCTTCCACCCACCGCCGAACAACTGATCAGCGGCGGGCAGGAGGTGCTGGGGGGAAGGAGGAGGAGCGGGACCTGCTGAACAGCTGATCAGTGGGTGGCTGTTGGTGGGTGCTAAGCACCCACCATTTTTTTCCCCTGGGTGCTCCAGCCCCAGAGCACCCATGGAGTCAGCTACTGCCCATAGGCACTATGTCGACAGCAGAAGCTCTCCCACTGACAAAGCGCTGTCCACACAGGGGGTTAGGTCAGTGTAAATACATCACCCGGGGTGTGGATTTTTCACATCCCTGAGCGACAGTTATACCGATATAGGTCTGTAGTCTAGACCTGACCTAAGAAACTGTGGTACTTTTTGCAGTTGACTGGGAGCTATTAACACCTATTTATCAGGGTTTTACATATAGCCCTAAAGTTGAACTCTGTGCAGATGAAAGGTTTCAGAGTAGCAGCCGTGTTAGTCTGTATCCGCAAAAAGAAGAACAGGAGGACTTGTGGCACCTTAGAGACTAACAAATTTATTAGAGCATAAGCTTTCGTGGACTACAGCCCACTTCTTCGGAGGCATATAGAATGGAACATATATTGAGGAGATATATATACACACATACAGAGAGCATAAACAGGTGGGAGTTGTCTTACCACCTCTGAGAGGCCAATTAATTAAGAGAAAAAAAAAACGTTTGAAGTGATAATCAAGCTAGCCCAGTACAGACAGACAGTTAGATAACAAGTGTGAGAATACTTACAAGGGGAGATAGATTCAATGTTTGTAATGGCTCAGCCATTCCCAGTCCTTATTCAAACCGGAGTTGATTGTGTCTAGTTTGCATATCAATCCCTACCAGCACTACAAAAAAAAGGATTCTGCGTGGACTCCTCCGGAGGGTCGAAACAACAGACTGGATTTCTACATAGAGTGCTTCCGTCGACGTGCAAAGGCTGAAATTGTGGAAAAGCAACATCACTTGCCACATAACCTCAGCCATGCAGAACACAACGCCATCTACAGCCTCAGAAACAACCCTGACATCATAATCAAAAAGGCTGACAAAGGAGGTGCTGTCGTCATCATGAATAAATTGGAATATGACCAGGAGGCTGCTAGACAGCTCTCTAACACCACATTCTACAGGCCATTATCCTCTGATCCCACTGAGGATTACCTAAAGAAACTACACCATCTGCTAAAAAAACTCCCTGACAAAGCACAGGAACAAATCTGTACAGACACATGCCTAGAACCCCGACCAGGGGTATTCTATTTGCTACCCAAGATCCATAAACCTGGATATCCTGGACGCCCCATCATCTCAGGCATTGGCACCCTAACATCAGGCTTGTCTGGTTATGTAGACTCTCTCCTCAGACCCTACGCTACCAGCACTCCCAGCTATCTTCGAGACACCACTGACTTCCTGAGGAAACTACAATCCATCGGTGATCTTCCAGAAAACACCATCCTGGCCACTATGGACGTAGAAGCCCTCTACACCAATATTCCACACAAAGATGGACTACAAGCTATCAGGAACAGTATCCCTGATAATGTCACAGCTAACCTGGTGGCTGAACTTTGTGATTTTGTCCTCACCCACAACTATTTCACATTTGGGGACAATATATACCTTCAAGTCAGCGGCACTGCTATGGGTACCCGCATGGCCCCACAATATGCCAACATTTTTATGGCTGACTTAGAACAACGCTTCCTTAGCTCTCGTCCCCTAACGCCCCTACTCTACTTGCGCTACATTGATGACATCTTCATCATCTGGACCCATGGAAAAGAAGCCCTTGAGGAATTTCACCATGATTTCAATAATTTCCATCCCACCATCAACCTCAGCCTAGATCAATCCACACAAGCGGTCCATTTCCTGGACACTACTGTGCTAATAAGCGATGGTCACATAAATACCACCCTATACCGGAAACCTACTGACCGCTACACTTACCTACATGCCTCCAGCTTCCATCCAGGACACACCACACGATCCATTGTCTACAGCCAAGCTCTAAGATATAACCGCATTTGCTCCAATCCCTTAGATAGAGACAAGCACCTACAAGATCTCTATCAAGCATTCTTAAAACTACAATACCCACCTGCTGAAGTGAAAAAACAGATTGACAGAGCCAGACGAGTACCCAGAAGTCACCTCCTACAAGACAGGCCCAACAAAGAAAATAACAGAACACCACTAGCTGTCACCTTCAGCCCCCAAGTAAAACCTCTCCAGCGCATCATCAGAGATCTACAACCTATCCTGAAAGATGATCCTTTACTCTCACAGATCTTGGGAGACAGACCTGTCCTCGCTTACAGACAACCCCCCAACCTAAAGCAAATACTCACCAGCAACCACACATCACTGAACAAAACCACTAACCCAGGAACCTATCCTTGTAACAAACCCCGATGTCAACTTTGTCCACATATCTATTCCAGTGACATCATCATAGGACCTAATCACATCAGCCATACCATCAGGGGCTCGTTCACCTGCACATCTACCAATGTGATATATGCCATCATGTGCCAGCAATGCCCCTCTGCCATGTACATTGGCCAAACCGGACAGTCTCTACGCAAAAGAATTAATGGACACAAATCTGACATCAGGAATCAAAATACTCAAAAACCAGTGGGAGAACACTTTAACCTGTCTGGTCATTCAGTGACAGACCTGCGGGTGGCTATATTACAACAGAAAAACTTCAAAAACAGACTCCAACGAGAAACTGCTGAGCTAGAATTGATATGCAAACTAGACACAATCAACTCCGGTTTGAATAAGGACTGGGAATGGCTGAGCCATTACAAACATTGAATCTATCTCCCCTTGTAAGTATTCTCACACTTGTTATCTAACTGTCTGTCTGTACTGGGCTAGCTTGATTATCACTTCAAAAGTTTTTTTTTTTTTTCTCTTAATTAATTGGCCTCTCAGAGGTGGTAAGACAACTCCCACCTGTTTATGCTCTCTGTATGTGTGTATATATATCTCCTCAATATATGTTCCATTCTATATGCATCTGAAGAAGTGGGCTGTAGTCCACGAAAGCTTATGCTCTAATAAATTTGTTAGTCTCTAAGGTGCCACAAGTCCTCCTGTTCTTCTTTCTGTGCAGATGGTTTCACAGAAGTCAGAACTCTGGCTGTGCTTCAGCAAAGGGCTATGCAGAGGTGCAGGAAGACGGGGAGTGTAATAATTATAGATAATATTGCCCCAGCACACCCATACCCCCTTACATATGCCAGGTGCATAGCACAGGTATATGGCCCTGAGATCAAGACAATGAGCATTCACTCTCTCTTCTCAAACAGGCACCCTATGAAATTAAAAGGCAAGAAAGGTATAGGTGGCAGATGAAAAAAACCTTGAGGTTCTTTACACAATCCGTCACTAACCTGTGCTCTCGCCACTGGAAATGCTAGTAGTTACCCTAACCCTATATTATACACAGGTCATGGGGGAGACCAGTGTTGCCCAAATTGGGGGTCCTGATCCAAAAGGAAGTTGGAGGGGGGTCGTCCAGTTCTGAAGGCAGCACCCCACCAGCAGCAGTGCAGACGTAAGGGTGGCAATACCATACCATGCTATCCTTACGTCTGCGCTGCTGCTAGCGATGGCTCGGCCTTCAGAACTTGGCTCCCAGCCAGCAGCCACTGCTCTCCAGCTGCCCAGCTCTGAAGACAGCGCTACTGCCAGCAGCAGTGCAGAAATAAGCAGTACCACCCCTTCCCCCAAAAAACCTTGACCCCACAACTCCTTTTTCGGTCAGGATTCCTACAATTACAACACCATGAAATTTCAGATTTAAATAGATGAAATAATGAAATTTACAAATTTTTAAAATCCTATGACTGTGAAACTGACCAAAATGGACCGTGAATTTCATAGGGCCCTTAATGACACTTACATCACACCATCCAATTTATTGCATTTTGTAGGTGGAATTCCTCTTCTGACTTCCCTTCAGCCCCTGCTTGCATAAATCCCTGGATGGAGAATTTGCTGCATCAGAGACCCCAGGTCTAATTCACGCTCTTCCTATCACAATGAAGGCTCCCCTTTTTCTCTGCATCCTCTCTGCTCTCACGGTTCTGGGTGAGTCAGGGTTGTTTCTCTGCAGGGACTTGCATTCCAGGTTGTACAAAGTAGCAAGAGTCCAACTTGATCCTTTACATACATTTGTTTATAAATGTCACCAAAAAGCCAGTATTGGAAAAATGGACCAACTGGACATGTCAAAGGGAAAAGAACATGTTCCTTGTGAAGTCACGAGTTGGCATGACAACAACACGTTGAAATATTATGGAAATAAGAGGAAATATTGATACCTGAAGTCGTCCAAGACATGTTCTGATTGGTTCCTTTTTAGAAATGGCTGAAAAATTGCTGTTTTATCCCCCCCCAAAAAAATGTTGTGGGAAAAATCCACTTTTGAAAATCCCCTGTTGGGAAATGCTGATTTTCCTGCAGGAAACTTAAATAATGGGGAATATGCAGCCAGGGTCAGAGCTTGTGTGTGTGTGTGTGTGTGTGTGAAACTTCAGCACTGGAAAGCAGGTTGCACCCGATGCTTTCCCTAAGAACCCAGGAGACAGTGCGGGGGCAAGAAAGGGACAAATCTACATGAATAATTGTCGCTCTCCTTTTCTAGGTGCCTGTCTGCAGTGTGAGGTTTGCATGACTTTGGCAGGAATTGCAGGGGCAGCATGGAGACCTGCAGCTCTGGAGAAGATTCTTGTGGCATCCTTCTGCTTGAAACCCAAATAGGTAGATGAGCCAGATCTCATACCACCATGGTCCAGGGACCAGAGCACACTGGATTCTACTCCAAGTTCTAGGCAAAGAAAGGGGTCTAGGGGGTTGGAGTAGGAGGTAGGGTAGGAATCAGGCTTCCTGGGTTCTATTCCCAGCTTGGGGAATAAGGCCAGTGGGTTGGAGCAGCGATAGTTTTAGGGGTAGGCCACCTGAGCAACCGCCCAGGGTGCTATGCAGCAGTGAGAGGTGGGCATTGCTGGCTGGTAGGGGAGGGCCACAAACTCACACAGGTGACCCTCAAGGATGGGAGGGAGATTCTCAAACCTGAGTCACTCTTTTTAGGTGACAAATCTGAGGAACTGTCCCAGATTGAGATGTCATAAGGAGGTGGTTTTGGAACAAATTGATAAACTAAACAGTAATAAGTCACCAGGACCTGAAGGAACTCAGTAGTGCTGTGATTTCACATCTAACTGTCATCATTTAAATCAGCTTCTGTACCAAATGACTGGAGGACAGCTAATGTGACGCCAATTTTTAAAAAGGGCTCCAGAGAAGACCCCTGCAATTACAGGCCGGTAAACCTGACTTCAGTACTGAGCAGACTGGTTGGAACTATAGTAAAGAACAAAATTGTCAGATGCATAGATGAACATAATTTGTTGGGGAATAGTCAACGTGGTTTTTGTAAAGGGAAATCATGCCTCACCAATCTACTAGAATTCTTTGAGGGGGTCAACAAGCAGGTGGACAAGGGGGAGCCAGTGGATATAGCGTATTTAGATTTTCAGAAAGCCTTTGACAAGGTCCCTCACCAAAAGCTCTTACGCAAAGTAAGCTGGCATGGGATAAGAGGGAAGGTTCTCTCATGGATTGGTAACTGGTTAAACAATATGAAACAAAGTGTAGGAATAAATGGTCAGTTTTCAGAATGAAGAGAGGTAAATAGTGATGTCCCCCAGGGGTCTGTACTGGGCCTAGTCCTATTTAATATATTCATAAATGATCTGGAAAAAGGGGTAAACAGTGAGGTGGCAAAATTTGCAGATGATACAAAACTATTCAAGATAGCTAAGTCCCAGGCAGACTGCAAAGAGCTACAAAAGGATCTCTCAAAACTGGGTGACTGGGCAACAAAACGGCTAATGAAATTCAATGTTGATAAATGCAAAGAAATGCACATTGGAAAACATAATCCCAACTATACATATAAAATGATGGGGTCTAAATTAGCTGTTACCACTCGAGAAAGATCTTGGAGTCATTGTGGCTAGTTCTCTGAAAACATCCACTCAATGTGCAGCAGCAGTCAAAAAAGTGAACAGAATGTTGGGAATCATTAAGAAAGGGATAGATAATAAGACAGAAAATATCATATTGCCTCTATATAAATCCATTGTACGTCCACATTTTGAATATGGTGTGCAGATGTGGTCGCCCCATCTCAAAAAAGATATATTGGACTTGGAAAAGATTCAGAAAAGGGCAACAAAAATGGTTAGGGGTATGGAACGGCTGCCGTATGAGGAGAGATTAGTAAAACTGGGACTTTTCAATTTGGAAAAGAGACGACTAAGGGGGGCTATGATAGAGGTCTATAAAATCATGACTGGTGTGGAGAAAGTAAATAAGGAAGTGTTATTTACTCCTTCTCATAACACAAGAATTAGGGCTCACCAAATGAAATTAATAAGCAGCAAGTTTAAAACAAACAAAACGAAGTATTTTTTCACACAACGCACAGTCAACCTGTGGAACTCCTTGCCAGAGAATGTTGTGACAGCCAAGACTATAACAGGGTTCAAAAAAGAACTAGATAAAATAATGGAGGATAGGTCCATCGATGGCTATTAGCCAGGATGGGTAGGGAGGGTGTCCCTAGCCTCTGTTTGCCAGAAGCTAGGAATGGGCGATGGGATGGATCACTTGATGATTACCTGTTCTGTTCATTCCTTCTGGGGCACCTGGTATTGGCCACTGTCGGAAGTTAGGATACTGGGCTAGATGGACCTTTGGTCTGACTCAGTACGGCCATTCTTATAACATGTGGAGGGAAGTGCCCAGATTTCTCCCTGCTTTCTCCCAGCAGAGGAGTGGGGGTGCAAGGAGTGATGCATATATACTGCTCGCCCTCTGCCCCAATATTCCTCCGTACCCCCATAGGAGGCTGTGAAGAGGGGAACCTAGGTGCCAACTTTCCAAAGTGCGGGGGGGTGCTTGACCGCCAGCTCTCCCCCAGGTCCTGCCCCCACTCCATCCCTTCCCCCAAGTCCCCACCCCTGCCCCACCTCTTCCCAACCCCACTCCGCCTCTTCCCACTCAGTTCCACCCTACTCCGAGTGCCGTGTCCTCACTCCTCCCCCTCCCTCCCAGCCTCCTGCACGCCGCAAAACAGCTGGTCATGGCGGGAAGGAGGCACAAGGAAGGAGAGGGAGACACTGATCCACAGGGTAGCCGATGGGTGGGAGGCTCTGGGGAGGAGGGGGGAGCTGATAGGGGGGCTGCCGGTGGGTGTTCAGTACCCACCATTTTTTCCCCATGGGTGCTCCAGAACTGGAACACCCACAGAGTCGGTGCCTATGGGGGGAGCATGGAACAACGCTAGGCGCTCCGTGCATCCAGGTCACTTTCCCCACCTGGGCTGTGCTGTGAGGCAAGCGTCAGGAGCTGCAGATCTCCTGCCCTCCCCTTATGCAGGTCAGGGGGAGGAAGTGACCAGGGAGCCCTGACATTGCTCATCGCTTCCCCCCCAAGACTCACTAGGGGTTCGTGGAGGAGCAGCGTTGGAGGGGGGGAGCGAGCAGCAGTGTCAGCTGCTCCCTACATCCAGGTCACTTTCCCCAAGTGGGCACAGGAGGAGAGTGCAAGGGCTAAGCGTGCAGGAAAGGGGTGCATGGGTTCAGGGCAAAGGGAGCACAGTGCAGGGTTTAGGGGCACAGGAGGGGGATGCAGGGGGTGGGGGGAAGGGGGTACAGTGCAGCATAAAGTAAGGGTGGCAAGACACCATATACAATGGCACCCTTACTTTGCTGCTGCTGGCGGCGGCCTTCAGAGCTAGGCACCCAGCTAGCAGCTGCCACTCTCCAGCCGCCCAGACAGTTCTTAATTTGTGCTGAGGTTTGCTGGGGCTGTGCTCCTCTTTCAATATAAATTAAGCACTGGGGGGGCGGGGCGCGGAAGAGGGAAAGGCAGCAGGGCCCTGGTGGAGTGGGAAGCCTTGGGACCAGAGGTGATGGGGGATGGGGAGCCCATGGTGGCTAGGGGCAATGGGGAGACACTGTGCCCACGGGGGCCAGAGGTGCCAAAATACAAGTTCGCCATACAAGTTCGCCCAGGGCACCATTTTCCCAAAGGCCAGCCCTGGGTTGGAGCAGGGTGTGGGCTAGGACTCAGGCCTCCAGGGTTCTATTACTGACTCTGTGACCTCAGGCAAGTCTCCATGCTTCAGTTTCCGCCTGGGTAGACTAAAGATAAAGACACAGCCGTCTTTTTGAGGAGCATGGGGATAGGGTGGCAGAGTTGGTGAGTAAACATCGGTCTTCTCCTTCTGTACAGTGGGATTTGATATACAGAAGGTAACCAGGTCCTGCATGGCGTCCAGTGAGTGCAGAGCCAGCCCTGTTGTTATGAGGTTTGGGGAGGGAATGGCAATAAGGAAGAGCACCACCTGTTGTGTGGGGGATGCCTGCAATACAGCTTCCGTTACAAGTACGTATCCCTCTCGCTATCTCCCCACACTGCTAACACTCCCACACCAATTCTTCCTCTTCATTCCCCCTCCTCCCTCTCTGCCCATCTTCACCCCTCTTTTCTGGAATGAGCCCCTGAGAACAGTCTCCTGCCCCACAGGGGGTGCTGCAGTGAGTTATACTGAGCCCTGAGAACAGTCCTGCTGCCTGCAGGGGGTGCTCCACTGAATAGCACTGGGTCCCTGGGGGAAGAGGTGGAATTAAGTGAATGTGGCTCTAGACTGGCACAAACTGCAGCTGATTCCACATGGGGCATGGTTCAATTGGTCTGTGCTGCAAACTCATGCCACTAACCTTGCTACGTCCAGTGTCTCCTGAGCTCCTGTATGGGGGATGTAGGGCTGAGCTGTTCAACCCTAACCTGCTCTCTCTGTCCTGAAGCCTATTCTGGAATATCCCCCAAGTTGACTGTATTTGCTCGGCTTCTTCACAGTGCCCCCAGCAAGTACAACCCCTGCTATTCTCTGTTTAACTTTCCATGCGGCGAAGCGACCTTAGCTTGCACTGGATCGGAGACCCATTGCATCGCAGTAACCGGAAGCATAACAATGGGTAACTTGAATTTATTTATTCTGGTATGCTATTTGCTTTCTTATTATTTCCTCTCAGACGACACCTATGGTCTGGTAGATAAGGGATTGGGCTTGGACTCCAGACACCTGGGTTTTAATGTCGGACAGCAACTGGCCCATTGTGTGACCTCAGGCAAGCCTCTGTGTCTGTTTCCCCTTGGACTAGATCTCTTCTATTGGGGGCCCTGTTACGCTAGGCGCTGCACAGACCCTGACTGAGATTGGGAGGGTCCCCCATTGTGCCAGGCACTGCACAGACACAGCCATTCACCATTCCACAGATTTTACCATCTAAATAGTCAAAGGAAGGATTATTATCTCCATTGTATGGATGAGGAAACTGAGGCCTGGAGAGATTAAGGCTGGGATCGTCAAAGGAGTTTGGGGAGTAAGGGACCCAGATCCCATTAAAATTCAACCGCCGCCTATGTTACACTCCTTTGAAAAATCTGCACCTACGTGATGTGCCCAAGGCCAACCAGGGAGTTTGTGGCAGAGACAAGAATTGAATCCAGATATTATGAGGCCCAGCCTGGTCCCTTCATTAACACAAGGCCTTTTTTCTTAGAGATCCCACTCCCTGTCACCAACCATCAACTGTTTTGTTGCTCAATTAAGAGTGGGACTAATACAAAGCCCACTGAGGTGAATGGGTGTCGTCAGTGGGTTTTAGATCTGGGGTCCCAGTGATTTGTCCAAGGACACACAGTGAGCCTGCATCAGAGCCGTGGAGGGGGAGGCTGTTGGGGCCTAGATGAGAAGGGGAAACAGAGGAGATGAAGAAGTGAAGGCCATGGAGGGCTTACATGCAGCTCTGGGGAATGGAGCAAAGGGGAGGCCTAGATGGAAGTGCAGGGAGCAGAGCAGAGGATGAAGCTGAGGCTGTAGTGTTTAAGATGGGCAGGAGGTGTGGATTTGTGGGTAATGGCGACAGAAGGAGACAAAGCTCCCTTGACACTGACCACTGCTTCTTTTTCCAGGGGCAGGTTCATATCCTGTACAGATCACCATGAAGGGTTGCGCCACTGAATCCACCTGCAACCTTTTAAAAGGAGATTCCGGGACCTTCGGAGACAACATGAAGATAACCACAGCCACATGCAGCCCAGCCGCTGGCAAGTCTGAACCGACTAAGGGACCTGCCCCGGGTGCAAGTGGCACAGCTAAGGGACCAGCCCCTTTTGCGGCTGGCACCACTCCAGGACCATCTGGGCTTCTCCTCCTCCCAGTCCTCACAGGGTTATTCCTGGTGAAGCTCCTCTCCTGATCCCCACACTGTGCACCGGCAACACTGCACTGAATAACACCTGTTCAGTTTGCAATTTCCCTTCTCAGCTGCTGCCTTTCCATTCCAGAGGCTCTCCCTTTCTGGATGGATTTGCTTCCCCTTTAGTTTGTTGCACTGAATAAAACAAACTGGAAATCAGAAAACTCTGGAACTGGCTGAATTATTTTGACAGGAAAAATGTGTCAAAAAGCAGATTAGATTTATGGAGGCCCCCTAGTAATTAAATTAGACAGCACAGACAGGGAGTGCCTGCATCCAGCAGCCTTAATGAAAGATCCTCTATTCATCAAAGCCAAGTCCTGCCGGTGCACCCTACAGTAGGTAGCTGTAAATTTACAGTGCACTTGGGAAATTATTGTTCAAAATCTGGAAGAGAATTTTTGTGGTAGAGCTGAGAACAGAACACTGGACTCCAAGGCTCCACCCCAGCACTCATATTAGAGTTACTCATGTTTACACTTAGGTATCACACTTAAGCAGCTTCCTGAAGGGGGACCTAACGTGGCAGGTCTATTAGCTCATGTGTTGGGCACATGGAGCTTTTCTCTGCGTAAAAAAAACCCCTTGATTTTCCCACTTAGTCCTCTCTAACCAACAGAAGCGGGTGGGAGGGAGCATAATTAGATAGACAAGGAGGGGAAGCAAATTAGGGTTACCATATGTCTGGATTTTCCCAGACATGTCCGGCTTTTTGGTCCTGTTCTGTTTCACCCCATTTTATAGCTTTGGCACAAGGCGGGAATCCTTTGTCTCTCTCTGGGTTCCCACCCCGCCTTCTAAATGGAAAAGCACCATGTTTAAGATGGATTCCAGTATCATATGACATGACAGGGGAGGGATAGCTCAGGGGTTTGAGTGTTGGCCTATTAAAGCCAGGGTTGTGAGTTCAATCCTTGAGGGGGCCATTTATGGAACTGGGATAAAGAAACTGTCTGGGGGTTGGAATAGCTGACCTCCTGAGGTCCCTTCTAACCCTGATATTCTAAGAACAAGAGTTCAGAGTAGCAGCCGTGTTAGTCTGTATCCGCAAAAAGAACAGGAGTACTTGTGGCACCTTAGAGACTAACAAATTTATTAGAGCATAAGCTTTCATGGGCTACAGCCCACTTCTTCGGATGCATACAGCTTATGCTCTAATAAATTTGTTAGTCTCTAAGGTGCCACAAGTACTCCTGTTCTTTTTAAGAACAAGGGGTCACCAAATGAAATTAATAGGTAGCAGGATTAAAACAAACACAAGAAAGTATTTTTTCATGCAACACACTGTCAGCCTCTGGAACTCCTTGCCAGAGGGTGTTGGGAAGACCAATACTATAACGGGGTTCAAAAGGGAGCTAGATTCATGGAAGATAGGTCCATCAATGGCTATTAGCCAGGATGGGCAGGAATGGTGTCCCTACCCTCTGTTTGCCAGAAGCTGGGATTGGGTGACAGGGCATGGATCACTTGATGATAACCTGTCTGTTCATTCCATTTGGGGCACCTGCCATTGGCCACTGTTAGAGGACAGGATATTGGGCTTGATGGACCTTTGATCTGACCCAGTATGGCCGTTCTTATGTTCTTATGTTTAGAAGAAAAAAGGAAAGAAAGGTTATTAAAGAGAAGAAAGATTGTTTGGTTATGTTTGGTAAGGAGAGATGATTTTAAAGGCCTAGTATGGCATGTTATTAAAGAATAGAAAGAGAGAACTTTAAATTTTTTTTTTGTTTTTAAAGGGTTAGTTTGAAAGAATAGAGGCAAGTTATTAAAGAAAAGAGAGATTTTTGCTTAGGTTTAGTAAGGAGAGATGATTTTAAAGGCCTAGTTTGGCATGTTATTAAAGAATAAAAAAATTTAAATAAATTTAAAATGTTTATTAAATATAAAGTTAGGTTAAAAAAGAACACATGGCAAAAAAGGGAATTTTATAAAGCAGAGACTGTTTAGTAAGCACATGGTAAAAATATAAAGGCAGGTTAAAAAAGAAACATTTAAAATATTAAATATAAGGGTAGTTTAAGAAAAGAGCATTTAAAAAGAGTTAAATAAAAGAGAAACATATAAAGATAGGTTAAAACAGAGACCAGGGCAAGAAAGGGAAAAGAAAGCCCCTTTGCAAAGGGCAAAGATAGACAGCACGTGGTTGAGTCAGAGAGAGAGAGAGAGAGAGAGAGAGAGAGAGATTACCCTTGCAGCTGCTCCTGGGTAAAGAGAGTGCTTCCAAGACTCACAGCCCCTCAGGATAGTTATCACCACCTTTGGATGGGACCAATCAGAGGCTGTTCTACAGCTGTGTCATAGAATACATTTTCCTGAACCAATCCTATAGTCCCAAGATTTTTAAACAAGAGCCATCTCCCTCCCCCTCTTTATACCCCCCTTTAACTGCCTTATTCTTATCTAAAAAACAGACCCGAAGCATCTTTCCTGCCATCTAGGACTTTTACATAGGTGTTTTAATAAAGGTTAAAACCATAAGCCCTTAGTAACAAACAATTTTTAAAAGTTTTCCACTATATTTTAGACTAACATTGGTCATTTTTTAGTAAGGACAATTTGAAGCAGCATGCTTTTTCAGCAAAGCCACTGTTAGCAAAAATAGCGTCTGTGAGTCAGTGGATCAGAGATAAGAAGGCTGCTTCTTTCCCCGCTTTTTAACGAAAGCAAGTAAAAGTTATATTCAGTTTTGTAAAGGAATAAAGCTCTGCTTTCTAATCACTTGAAAAGACAAGCCTAGATGAAGAAACTGCCCTTTATTTAGCACTTTTGCATGTGTTTTAATAAAAAAATGGACATGCAGAAACACCTCAGGGTTAAATTTACAAACACTTACTAACAAAAAGTTTATAAAAGCTTTTCCCCATGTTTTTAGTGAGGACAATTTGAAGCTGCAGGAAAAACAGCATCTGTGAGCCAGTGGATCAGAGAGAAGAAGATTGCTTCTTCCCCCACTTTTTAAAAAATAGAGGTGAAAGTTAGATTAAGTCTTGTACAGGAATAAACACTTTAAAAGACAAACCTATATGAAAACACATCACTTCATTTAGCACTTTTGCATGTGTTTTAATAAAAAGCTAGCATACAGAAACATCCCAGGGCTAAAGACACAGAGAACCTGTTTATAAAAGTAATTTATAGTGATAAAAAAGTTCCCCCCTATATTTTAGACTAATATTGGTCATTTTTAGTAAGGATAATTTGAAGCAGTGTGCTTTTGCAGCAAAGCCCCAGTTAGCAAAAACAGCATCTGTGAGTCTCATAGACTCATAGACTTTAAGGTCAGAAGGGACCATTATGATCATCTGGTCTGACCCCCTGCACGCTGCAGGCCATAAAACCATCCCCGCCCCTTCCCTGGACTCTGCTGCTGAAGTCCCCAATCCTGTTATTAGTGACTTCAATCGGCAGAGACCCTCCTGCTAGAGATCCCTGCCCCATGCTGCGGAGGAAGGCGAAAAACCTCCAGAGGCTCAGCCAATCTGCCCTGGAGGAAAATTCCTTCCCGACCCCAAATATGGCGATCAGTAAGACCCCGAGCATATAGGCAAGAGTCAGTGGATCAGGGTTAAGAAGATAAGAGATAAGATAAGAAGGCTGCTTCTTCCCCCACTTTTTAACAAATACTAGTGAAAGGTATATTAAGTTTTGTAAAGGAATAAACACTTGAAAAGACAAGCCTATATGAAGACACATCCCTTTATTGAACATTTTTACAGGTGTGTTTCAATAAAATAGAGCGTGCAGAAACACCCCAGGTTTAAAACCACAGGACCTTAGTAACAGCCAGTTTATATTCCCCTTATTCTGTAATCCAGTGGATCAGAGAGAAGTTTATTTTCCTCCCCACTTTTTAACAAATCCATGTGAAAGTTATATTAAGCTTTCAGTTTCTTAGGACTTTTAGATTTAAGTATGAATTTTTCTGTTACATTATCAGAATGTCTTTGTTTTTAAATGTTTGCCACCCCGTGTGCTGAGACACAGGTCCACGCTCCTGTGTTTGTTTTGGGTCCATAGATTTTATTAAAATAATACATCACAGGCTGGAGCTGTGGCTTTCTCTACATTTCAAAAACAGACATGACTAATTAGGCTAGCCAGTGATCCCTGCACTATAGTCTATACTTAAATCTCTATACTTCTTTCTGATCCACTGGATTACAGAATAAGGGGAATATAAACCAGCTATTACTAAGGACCTGTGGTTTTAAACCTGGGGTGTTTCTACATGCTCTATTTTATTGAAACACCCCCGTAAAAATGTTCAACAAAGGGCTCTGTCTTCATATAGGCTTGTCTTTTCAAGTGTTTATTCCTGTACAAGACTTAATCTAACTTTCACCTGTATTTGTTGAAAAGTGGGGGAAGAAGCAATCTTCTTCTCTCTGATCCACTGGCTCACAGATGCTGTTTTTCCTGCAGCTTCAAATTGTCCTCACTAAAAGCATAGGGAAAAGCTTTTAAAAACTTTTTTTTAGTAAGGTTTTGTGGGTTTAACCCTGGGGTGTTTCTGCATGCTCATTTTTTATTAAAACATATGCAAAAGTGCTAAATAAAGGGCAGTTTCTTCAGATAGGCTTGTCGTTTCAAGTGATTAGAAAGCAGAGCTTTATTCCTTTACAAAACTTCATATAAAGTTTCCTTTTTTTCTTTGCCGTGTCCTTTTTTAACCTCATTTTATATTTAATAAATGTTTTAAATTTATTTCAATTTTATTCTTTAATAACATGCCACACTAGGCCTTTAAAATCACCTCTCCTTATTAAACCTAACCAAAAACCTCTCTTTTCTTTAATAACTTGCCTCTATTCTCTCAAACTAACCCTTTATAAACAAAAATCTTTATTTTTCTTTAAGTTCTCTTTCTATTCTTTAATAACATACTATACTAGGCCTTTAAAATCATCTCTCCTTAATAAACCTAACCAAAAATCTCTTTTCTTTAATAACCTTTCTTTCCTTTTTTCCTCTAAACCTTACCAAATCTTTCTTTTTTTAATCTTTAAGCTCTCTCACTCTATTCTTTCAACCTTTTTCTCTAAACCAGTTGTTCCCAAACTTGTTCTGCCGCTTGTGCAGGGAAAGCCTCTGGCGTGCCTGGCCAGTTTGTTTACCTGCCGTCTCCCAGTGGCCGCAGTTCACTGCTCCAGGCCAATGGGAGCTGTTGGAAGCGGCGCGGGCCGAGGGACGTACTGGCCACCGCTTCCAGCAGCTCCCATTGGCCTGGAGCAGCGAACCGCGGCCACTGGGAGCCGCGATCGGCCAAACCTGTGGACGCAGCGGGTAAACAAACCAGCCCGGACCATCAGGGGCTTTCCCTCCATAAGCGGCAGAACAAGTTTGGGAACCACTGCTCTAAACAATCAACCAAATGTATCAAAGCACAAGCATGCAACATTCCCGCTATTCAAACATGAAAAACAATTTAATTTTTTTTCAAAATGGCCGACGGTGCCAAACCACGACACCAATGGAAACAGGAATGGAGGGCAGGACATAAGCATTAAAGGGGGCAGAGAAACCTGTCAAAAATACATGGTGATGAATGCTATCAAGGTTATACTACTCTCAAGCTCCCCTTCTCTGAACCTTAGTTTCAATTCCCTGTCCGGAGCTGGGAACACAACCCTGGGGTTAGTCAGCTTTGCTTTCCCTTATGATCCTGACAGGGTCAATTGCCCCAGAACTATTTTATTCTGGGATTCTGTTCTTCCACAGATCAACAGCTGTTTGACAATGGATCTTTCAACTAGAATCAGTTTTCTAGGCAAAAGCAGAAAACAAAAAAAAGTCATTCTCTGTTTGGGCCTTTTATGTTTGCTTGTTATACCTTGCTTTGTTGTCTTTCAATTTCCCCCCATTTCACAGTGAAATGGAGGGTTGAGAAGGGGAAGGGGAAATGGAAAACAAAAAATGTCAAACTCAAACATTTCCAGGATATTTTTTGTGAAAATGAAATTAAAAATAAAAATTAAAAAACGGAATGCAAATGGCTTCACATTTTTCATGAAAAAATTCTGCTTTAAACCAAAAGTTGCCACTCATTAAATATTATTACTTTTGGGATGGCAGCTGCCCTACCATAGTTAAGGTTCCATCAGGCTGTTTGTTAAAATCTGATTTTTCAAAGTTTTCAGCAATCTACATATATTATCCAATTATCCTAAAAATGGGTATGACAGTAGAGCAACGGTTCTCAACCTGCGGCCCATGGGCTGCATGCAGCCCAATTAGCACACAGCTGCGGGCGTGGCCCAGCTCAGCTGTGTGCTAAAGGCCACGAGCTCTAGGCTGCCCTGCTGTGCGGTGGTCTCCAGGCTCCAGGCTGCTGCGCGGCAGTCTCCAGGCTCTGGGCTGCCGTGCAGTTGTCTCCAAACTACGGGATCCCTGCGGGGTCTGGGCCCTGGGTGCTGCATGACCCTGCACAGCAGCTTGGGGTTCAGGATCCTGGCAGGGTCCAGGATCTTGGTGGGGTCATGGGTCGGGGCCCTGGCTGCTCCCCAGCCCCGCATGGCGGGGGTCAGGGTCCCCGTGGGGTCCAGAGTCCCCACGGGGTTCAGAGTCAGGGTCTCCTCCCTGTCCCTACCCCATGCCCAGCCCCATGCAAGCATCTAACATCATTGGGGAGCTTCCGCTGCTTGTGGCTTTATAACAGCACAACAGGAAACTGTGCAAACTGCACTCGAGTGGGGAGTGGGGGCACGTCTGGCTACACTTATAAATAAAAGACAGCCTGGTAGCCTCTGTGGCTTATCAACTCAGGACTAGGAGATGTGTCTGCTGTGAGAGCTGGTTTCCAATATTGGTATTACTTTGGCTATAGGTGAGTACTATTCAAGCTTTACTTTACTATGAAGCCCTCCATTAGAATGGTTGGTCTACCACAGTGTGTCTTACAGACCTTTAGAGCAGTGGTTCTCATCCAGGGATCCAAAGCCCTGTGGCCTGTGAGCAGGTTTCGGAGTGAGGGAGTGGGGGGGCACCAAGCAGGGCCAGCATTAGACTTACTAGGGCCCAGGATAGAAAGCTGAAGCCCTGCTGCATGGGGTTGAAACCTGGGCCCTGAGCACTGCCACCCGAGGTTGAAGCCAAAGCCTGAGCAATGTTGCTTTGTGGGGGCTCCTGTGGCATGAGGCTCCAAGCAATTGCCCGGCTTGCTACCCCCTAACACCAGCCCTGGCTTTTATATGCAGAAAACCAGTTATTGCAACACAGGTGGGCTGTGGAGTTTTTATAGCATGTTGGGGGGGGGTGGCTCAGAGAGAAAAAGGTTGAGAACCCCGGATCTAGAGGGAGAACTCTGAGGGGAACACTTGTTACCCCTAGAGATTGTACAGCTAAATGTCAATTCCACCAGCTATTACCTAACTGCTTTACTTGGGGATTCTGTCTCAGTTAAAGAGAATGGGGCAGCACTTAGTGAGGTGGGGGGTTGTACATACTTGCCTGACATAGCTGGGTTTATGGGGGAAAGATATTGCCCTATGAAGTGAGAGCCTTATAGAATCCAAGGAATGGATATTTTAGATGCTGCTCCCAATGCCTAGACCATTTTGGATACAGGCTATAGATTTCTGTTTCACCTGCAACTGAGAGGACCAGTCAGCTATTAACCCGAATGCAGGAATGCTGCTAGCTGTGCAGATTACTCCAGACAGTTCGTTTGCTGACAGGGTTTTCAGACGTTTGAAAAGACTCATGCTGCCATTCTCCTCCAACTCTGAAGAGTTCAGGTGACACACGCTTGCATGGTATGACTACAGACTGAGAAATCATCATCAGCGGGGAAGGTGTTTTGATGTATGTACTAAAGTATAGAAAATGTTATATTGAAACCTTATATTTGAATGTATATGAGAGGAACAAAGTGGGAAGGAAGTCAGTATTAGGTACACGAATTGTCTGTAGCGTAAGTATAGCTGTGTTAGTCCCAGGATACTAGAGCCCTCTGACCTGAGGAAGAGCTCTGTGTGGCTCAAATGTTTGTCAGATCTGTTCAGTAAAAGATATTACTTCACCCATCTTGTCTCTGTAAGGAACACCAGTACATTTACTGCCTAACAGTTTTTGTTGAAGTTATTGATAGTGTTCCAAATGCTATTTACAATAATTTCTTGAGCATTAAATCTTTGTTTTACTGAGGGCTTGTCTTCATATACAGTGCTACAGTACAGTAGCACTTTAGTGAAGACGCTACTGCACCATTAATCTACCTCCCTGAGAGGCAGTACGCACAGGTGCCAACTTTCAGCTTTCCCCGGGCATGCTCCACCCCCACTCCACCCCGAGGCCCAACCCCCACTCCCCTCCTTCCCCAAGGCCCCACCCCACACCGCCTCTTCCTGCCTCCAGTCCGCCCCCTCCCCGAGCGCGCCTTGCCCTCGCTCTGCCTCTTGCCCCCGCCCCAGCACCTCCTACCCACTACTGAACAGTTGATCAGCGGCGGGCAGGAGGTGCTGGGGGGAAGGAGAAGGAGCTGATCGGCGGGGCCTGCTGAACAGCTGATGAGTGGGTGGCTGCTGGTGGGTGCTGAGCACCCACTATTTTTTTTCCCTGGGTGCTCCAGCCCCAGAGCACCCATGGAGTCGGTGCCTATCGGCAGTGGCTATGTCAACAGCAGAAGCTCTCCCACTGACAAAGCGCTGTCCACACAGGGGGTTAGGTCAGTATAACTACGTCACCCCACACCCCTGAGTGACACAGTTATACCGATATAGGTTTGTAGTGTAGACCTGACCTAAGAAACTGTGGTACTTTTTGCAGTTGACTGGGAGCTATTAACACCTATTTATCAGGGTTTTACATATAGCCCTAAAGTTGAACTCTGTGCAAATGGTTTCACAAAAGACAGAACTCTGGCTGTGCTTCAGCAAAGGGCTCTGCAGAGGTGCAGGAAGATGGTGAGTGTAATAATTATAGATAATATTGCCCCAGCACACACATACCCCATTACACATGCTCGGTGCATGGCCCAGGTACATGGCCCTGAGATCAGGGCAAGGTGGCAAGAGCTGAGAATGAGCATTCACTCTCTCTTCTCAAACAGGCACCCTATGAAATTAAAAGGCAACAAAGGTAAAAGTGGCAGATGAAAAAAACCTTGGGGTTCTTTACACAATCCATCATTAACCTGTGCAGTGCCCCACCACAGCAAATGCTAATAGTTTCTGGGCACCTTCAACCTGATGTTTAATGACTAATCCCATGCACTGCTACAGACTAGGGACCGAATGGCTAGGTAGCAGTTCTGCAGAAAAGGACCTAGGGGTCACAGTGGACGAGAAGCTGGATATGAGTTGACAGTGTTCTCTTGTTGCCAAGAAGGCTAACGGCATTTTGGGCTGTATAAGTAGGGGCATTGCCAGCAGATCGAGGAACGTGATCGTTCCCCTTTATTCGACATTGGTGAGGCCTCATCTGGAATACTGTGTCCAGTTTTGGGCCCCACACTACAAGAAGGATGTGGAAAAATTGGAAAGAGTCCAGCGGAGGGCAACAAAAATGATTAGGGGTCTGGAGCACATGACTTATGAGGAGAGGCTGAGGGAACTGGGATTGTTTAGTCTCCAGAAGAGAAGAATGAGGGGGGATTTGATAGCAGCCTTCAACTACCTGAAGGGGGGTTCCAAAGAGGATGGAGCTCGGCTGTTCACAGTGGTGGCAGATGACAGAACAAGGAGCAATGGTCTCAAGTTGCAGTGGGGGAGGTCCAGGTTGGATATCAGGAAAAACTATTTCACTAGGAGGGTGGTGAAACACTGGAATGCATTACCTAGGGAGGTGGTGGAGTCTCCTTCCTTGGAGGTTTTTAAGGCCCGGCTTGCCAAAGCCCTGGCTGGGATGATTTAACTGGGAATTGGTCCTGCTTTGAGCAGGGGGTTGGACTAGATGACCTCTTGAGGTCCCTTCCAACTCTGATATTCTACGATTCTATGATTCTATGACTAGGATTCTACCAAATTCACAACCATGAAAAACGCGTCACAGACCATGACATTTGGACTCCCCCCGTGAAATCTGGTCTTTTGTGTGCTTTTACTCTATATTATACAGATTTCATGAGGGAGATCAGCGTTGCCCAAATTGGGAGTCCTGATCCAAATGGGAGATGCAGCAGGGTTTCCCAGCTCTTTAGGCAGCACCCCACCAGCAGCATGGCAAAATTAAGGGTGGCAATACCATACCATGCCCTCCTTACTTCTGCACTGATGCTAGTGATGGCTATGCCTTCAGAACTGGGCTCCCAGCCAGCAGCCACTGCTCTCCAGCTGCCCAGTTCTGAAGACACTCCCAATGCCAGCAGCAGCGCAGAAATAAGGGTAGCAGTACCACAATCCCCCCTACAATAACCTTGTGACCACCCCACAACTTCTTTTTCGGTCAGAATCCCTACAATTACAACACCATGAAATTTCAGATTTAAATAGATGAAATAATGAAATTTACCATTTAAAAAATCCTATGACCGAGAAACTGACCAAAATGGACCGTGAATTTCATCGGGCCCTTAATGACACTTACATCACACCATCCAATTTATTTCCTTTTTGAAGGTGGAATTCCTCTTCTGACTTCCCATCAGCCCCTGCTTGCATAAATCCTCTGGACGGAGAATTTGCTGCATCAGAGACCCCAGCTCCCATTCACGCTCTTCCTATCACCATGAAGGCTCCCCTCTTTCTCTACATCCTCTCTGCTCTCATGGGTCTGGGTGAGTCAGGGCTGTTTCTCAGCAGGGACTTGCATTCTAGGTTGTACAAAGTAGCAAGAATCCAACTTGGTCCTTTGTATAAATTTGTTTATAAATGTCACCAAAAAGCCAGTATTAGAAAAATGGACCAACTGGACATGTCAAAGAGAAAAGAACATGTTCCTTGTGAAGTCCCGAGTTGGCATGACAACATATTGAAATATTCTAGAAATAAGAGGAAATATTGATACCTGAAGTCGTCCAAGACATGTTCTGATTGGTTCCTTTTTACAAATCTCTGGAAAATTGGTGTTTTATCCCCCACAAAAAATGTTGTGGGAAAAATCCACTTTTGAAAATCCCCTGTTGGGAAATGCTGATTTTCCTGTAGGAAATTTAAAAAATGGGGAATATGCAGCTGGGGTGTGTGTGTGTGTGTGTGTGTGTGTGTGTGTGTGTGTGCACACGCGCGTGCGTGCAGGTTGCACCAGATGGTTTCCCTAAGAACTCAGGGGAAGGTGAGGGGGCAAGGGACAAATCTACATGAATAATTGTCTCTCTCCTTTACTAGGTGCCTGTCTGCAGTGTGAGGTTTGCTCCGAGTTCGGCAGGAACTGCAGGGGCAGCATGGAGACCTGCAGTTCTGGAGAAGATTCCTGTGCCATCACTGTGTTTGAAACCCTAATAGGTAGATGAGCTAGATCTCACACCAGCATGGTCCAGTGATCAGAGCACACTCGGTTCTATTCCCAATTTTGGGTGAAGAATGGGGTCTAGTGGGTTGGAGCAGGAGATAGACTGGGAGTCAAGCTTCCTGGGTTTTATTCTGAGCTTGGAGAATGGGGCCAGTGGGTTGGAACAGCGATAGTTTTAGGGGTGGGCCACCTGAGGAACCGCCCAGGGTGATATGGTCAGGGGGGTGCTGTGCAGCAGCGCAGAGGTGTGCGTTGTTGGCTGGTACGGGAGGACCACAAACTCACAGAGGTGACCCTCAAGGATGTGAGGGAGATTCCGAAACCTGAGCCATTCTTTTTAAGTGACAAATCTGAGGAACTGTCCCAGATTGAGGTGTTAAAAAAAGGAGGTTTTGGAACAAATTGATAAACTAAACAGTAATAAGTCACCAGGACTAGATGGGATTCACCCAAGAGTTCTGAAGGAACTCAGATGTGAACTTGCAGGACTAACTGTCATCTGTAACCTTTGGTACCAAAATGACTGAAAGATAGCTAATGTGATGCCTGTGACGGGTTGGATCACAGAAACCCCCTTGGGACTGCCAACTGATGTGCTGAGACTACCTCTAAGACCGTTTTCCCTGGCAGCTTGGGAATGCCCTGCCTGGTTTGAGCCAGACACGCTAGCCTGCTACAAACACAGACCCAAGTCTGGACCACATCCCCCACAAGCTGCAGGCTTAACTGAAAACAGCTTAAGAAGTGCTCCTG
Source organism: Chrysemys picta bellii (assembly GCF_011386835.1). Lineage (NCBI taxonomy): Eukaryota > Metazoa > Chordata > Testudines > Emydidae > Chrysemys > Chrysemys picta. The sequence continues at coordinate 5,184,584 of NC_088807.1, forward strand.
TCTCCAGCATTCAGATACACAGCTCCCAATGGGGTCCAAACCCCAAATAAATCCGTTTTACCCTGTATAAAGCTTATACAGAGTAAACTCATACATTGTTCGCCCTCTATAACACTGATAGAGAGGTATGCACAGTTGTTTGCCTCCCCAGGTATTAATACATACTCTGGGTTAATTAATAAGTAAAAAGTGATTTTATTAAATATAAAAAGTAGGATTTAAGTGGCTCCAAGTAATAACAGATAGAACAAAGTGAATTACCAAGCAAAATAAAATAAAACACGCAAGTCTAAGCCTAGTACAGTAAGAAAACTGAATACAGATAAAATCTCACCCTCAGAGATGTTTCAATAAGCTTCTATCACAGACTGGACACCTTCCTAGTCTGGGCACAATCCTTTCCCCGGTACAATCCTTGTTCCAGCTCAGGTGGTAGCTAGGAGTTTTCTCATGACTGCAGCCCCCTTTGTTCTGTTCCACCCCCTTATATATCTTTTGCACAAGGCGGGAATCCTTTGTCCTTCTCTGGGTTCCCACCCCTCCTTCTAAATGGAAAAGCACCAGGTAAAAGATGGATTCCAGTTTAGCTGATATGATCACATGTCACTGTAAGACTTCATTACCCACTTGCCAACACACAGGTATACAGGAAGACTTACAAGTAAACAGAGCCATCTACAGTCAATTGTCCTGGTTAATGGGAGCCATCAAGATTCCAAACCACCGTTAAGGGCCTACACTTTGCATAATTACAGTAGGCCCTCAGAGTTATATTTCATATTTCTAGTTTCAGATACAAGAGTGATACATTTATACAAATAGGATGATGATACTCAGTAGATTATAAGATTTGTAATGATACCTTACAAGAGACCTTTTGTAGGAAGCATATTCCAGTTACATTATATTCAAACTCATTACCATGTTTTCATAAAATCATATAGAGTGTAATGTCACAATGCCAATTTATAAAAAGGGCTGCAGAGGAGACCCTGGCAATTACAGGCTGGTAAACCTGACTTCAGTACTGAGCAAACTGGTTGGAACTATAGTAAAGAACAAAATTGTCAGATACATAGATGAACATAATTTGTTGGGCAATAGTCCACATGGTTTTTGTAAAGGGAAATCATGCCTCACCAATCTACTAGAATTCTTTGAGGGGGTCAACAAGCATATGGACAAGATGGATCCAGTGGATATAGTGTATTTAGATATTCAGAAAGCATTTGATAAGGTCCCTCCTTAAAGGCTCTTAAGCAAAGTAAGCAGTCATGGGATAAGAGGGAAGGTTCACTCATGGATTGGTAACTGGTTAAAAGATAGGAAACAAAGGGTAGGTATAAATAGTCAGTTTTCAGAATGGAGAGAGGTAAATAGGGTTGTCCCCCAGGGATCTGTACTGGGCCCAGTCCTATTTAACATACTCATAAATGTTATGAAAAAAGGGGTAAACAGTCAGGTTGCAAAATTTGCAGATATCCTATCTCCTAGAACTGGAAGGGACCCTGAAAGGTCATTGAATCCAGCCCCCTGCCTTCACTAGCAGGACCAAGTACTGATTTTGCCCCAGATCCTAAGTGGCCCCCTTAAGGGCTGAATTCACAACCCTAAGTTTAGCAAACCAATGCTCAAACCACTGAGCTATCCCTCCCCACCAATTATGATACAAAACTACTCAAGATAGTTAAATCCCAGGCAGACTGCGAAGAGCTACAAAAGCATCTCTCAAGACTGGGTGACTGGGCAACAAAATGGCTGATGAAATTCAATATTGATAAACGCAAAGTAATGCACATTGGAAAACATAATCCCAACTATACATATAAAATGATGGGGTCTAAATTAGCTATTACCACTCAAGAAAGAGATCTTGGAGTCATTGTGGATAGTTCTCTGAAAACATCCACTCAATGTGCAGCAGCAGTCACAAAAGTGAACAGAATGTTGGGAATCATTAAGAAAGAGATAGAGAATATCATATTGCCTGTATATAAATCCATGGTATGCCCACATTTTGAATACGGCATGCAGATGTGGTCGTCCATCTCAAAAAAGATATATTAAATATTGGATTCAGAAAAGGGGAGCAAAAATGGTTAGGGGTATGGAACGGCTGCCGTATGAGGAGAGATTAGTAAGACTGGGACTTTTCAGATTGGAAAAGAGACGATTAAGGAGGAAGATGATAGAGGTCTATAAAATCATGACTGGTGTGGAGAAAGTAAATAAGGAAGTGTTATTTACTCCTTCTCATAACACAAGAACTAGGGGCCACCAAATGAAATTAATATGCAGCAGGTTTAAAACAAACAAAAGGAAATATTTTTTCACACAATGCACAGTCAACTGTGGAACTCCTTGCCAGAGGATGTTGTGACAGCCAAGACTATAACAGGGTTCAAAAAAGAACTAGATAAAATAATGGAGGATAGGTCCATCAATGGCTATTAGCCAGGATGGGCAGGGATGGTGTCACTAGCCTCTGTTTGCCAGAAGCTGGGAATGGGTGACCGGGGATGGATCACTTGATGATCACCTGTTCTGTTCATTCCCTCTGGGGCATCTGGCATTGGCCACTGTCGGAAGACAGGACATTGGGCTAGATGGACCTTTAGTCTGACCCAGTACGGCTGTTCTTATGTTCTTATGACACATGGAGGGAAGTGCCGAGATTTCTCCCTGCTTTCTCCCAGCGGAGGAATGGGGGTGCAAAGAGTGATGCACATATACTCTTCCCGCTATCTCCCAGCCTCCTGCATGCCGCAAAACAGCTGATCGCGGTGGGAAGGAGGCACGGGGAAGGAAAGGGAGATACTGATCCACGGGGTAGCTGGGGAGGAGGGGCGAGCTGATAGGGGGCTGCCGGTGGGTGTTCAGCACCCACCATTTTTTCCCTGTGGGTGCTCCAACCCCAGAGCACCCACACAGTCGACGCCTATGGGGGGGAACGTGGAGCAACACTAGGCACTCCGTGCATCCAGGCCACTTTCCCCACCTGGTCTGTACTGTGAGGCAAGCACCAGGAGCTGTGGCTCTCCTGCCCTCCCCTTATGCAGGCCGGGGGGCGGGAAGTGACCTGGGTGCAGAAAGCCCTGACATTGCTTGTCGCTTCCCCCCAAGACTCACTAGGGGTGTGTGGAGGAGCAGCGTTGGAGGGGGGGAGCGAGCAGCAGTGTCAGCTGCTCCCTGCATCCAAGTCAGTTTCCCCATTTGGGCACAGAAGGAGAGTGCAAGGGCTAGGCGCACAGCAGGGAGGTGCATGGGTTCGGGGCAAAGGGGGCACAGTGCATGGGTTAGGGAAAAAGGGGGAATAGTACAGGGTTTAGGGGCACAGGAGGGGGATGCAGGGTTTAGGGGCACAGGAGGGGGTGCAGGGGTTGGGGCAAAGTGGGTACATTGCAGTATAAAGTAAGGGTGGCAGTACACCATATACAATGGCACCCTTACTTTGCTGCTGCTGCTGGCAGCCTTCAGAGCTAGGCACCCAGCTAGCAGCTGCCACTCTCCAGCCACCCAGCTAGTGCTTAATTTGTGCTGAGGTTTGCCAGGGCTGAGCTCCTCTTTCAATATAAATTTGGGGGCGGCGGGGGAAAGGCAGTAGGGCCATGGTGGAGTGGGAAGCCTTGGGGGCCAGAGGTGATGGGGGGTGGGGAGCTCATGGTGGCCAGGGGAAAAGGGGCAGGGCACCGTGCCTACGAGGGCCAGAGGCACCAAAATACAAGTTCGCCCAGGGCGCCATTTTCCCAAAGGCCAACCCTGGGTTGGAGCAGGGTGTGGACTAGGACTCAGGCCTCCAGGGTTCTATTACTGACTCTGTGACCTCAGGCAAGTCTCCATGCTTCAGTTTCCGCCTGGGTAGACTAAAGATAAAGACACAGCCGTCTTTTTGAGGAGCATGGGGATAGGGTGGCAGAGTTGATGCGTAAACATCGGTCTTCTCCTTCTGTACAGTGGGATTTGATATACAGAAGGTAACCAAGTCCTGCATGGCGTCCAGTGAGTGCAGAGCCAGCCCTGTTGTTATGAGGTTTGGGGAGGGAATGGCAATAAGGAAGAGCACCACCTGTTGTGAGGGGGATGCCTGCAATACAGCTTCCGTTACAAGTACGTATCCCTCTCTCTATCTCCTCACCCTGCTACCACTCCAACACCAATTCCCCCTCCACCCCCTCTGCCCACCTGCACCCCTCTTTTCTGGAATGAGCCCCTGAGAACAGTCTCCTGCCCCACAGGGGGTGCTGCAGTGAGTTATACTGAGCCCTGAGAACAGTCCTGCTGCCTGCTGGGGGTGCTCCATTGAATAGCACTGGGTCCCTGGGGGAAGAGGTGGAATTAAGTGAATGTGGCTCTAGACTGCCACAAACTGCAGCTGATTCCACATGGGGCATGGTTCAATTGGTCTGTGCTGCAAACTCATGCCACTAACCTTGCTACGTCCAGTGTCTCCTGAGCTCCTGTATGGGGGATGTAGGGCTGAGCTGTTCAACCCTAACCTGCTCTCTCTGTCCTGAAGCCTATTCTGGAATATCCCCCAAGTTGACTGCATTTGCTCTGCCTCTTCACAGTGCCCCCAGCAAGTACCATCCCAAATGGTCGGCGTTGCCCTGCCTGCTCTTCTGTGTTTAGCTTTCCATGCAGCGAAGCAACCTTAGATTGCACTGGATCTGAGACCCATTGCATCGCACTAGCTGGAAGCATAACAATGGGTAACTTGAATTTATTTATTTGCTTTCTTATTATTTCCTCTCAGACGACACCTTTGGTCTGGTAGATAAGGGATTGGACTTGGACTCCAGACACCTGGGTTTTAATGTCGGACAGCAACTGGCCCATTGTGTGACCTCAGGCAAGCCTCTGTATCTGTTTCCCCTTGGACTAGATCTCTTCTCTTGGGTGCCCTGTTACGCTAGGCACTGCACAGACCCTGACTGAGATTGGGAGGGTCCCCCATTGTGCCAGGTACTGCACAGACACAGCCATTCACCATTCCACAGATTTTACCATCTAAATAGTCAAAGGAAGGATTATTATCTCCATTGTACAGATGAGGAAACTGAGGCCTAGAGAGATTTAAAGCTGGAATCTTCAAAGGAGTTTGGGGAGTTAGGGACCCAGATCCCATTAAAATTCAACCGCCGCCTATGTTACACTCCTTTGAAAAATCTGCACCTACGTGATGTGCCCAAGGCCAATCAGGGAGTCTGTGGCAGAGACAAGAATTGAATCCAGATATTATGAGTCCCAGCCTAGTCCCTTAATTAGCAAAAGGCCTCTCTTCTTAGGGTTCCCACTGTCTGTCACCAACCGTCAATTGTTTTGTTGCTCAATGAAGAGTGGGACTAATACAAAGCCCACTGAGGTGAATGGGTGTCGTCAGTGGGTTTTAGATCTGGGGTCCCAGTGATTTGTCCAAGGACACACAGTGAGCCTGCATCAGAGCCGTGGAGGGGGAGGCTGTTGGGGCCTAGATGAGAAGGGGAAACAGAGGAGACGAAGAAGTGAAGGCCATGGAGGGCTTACATGCAGCTCTGGGGAATGGAGCAAAGGGGAGGCCTAGATGGAAGTGCAGAGAGCAGAGCAGAGGATGAAGCTGAGGCTGTAGTGTTTAAGATGGGCAGGAGGTGTGAATTTGTGGGTAATGGCGACAGAAGGAGACAAAGCTCCCTTGACACTGACCAGATGCTTCTTTTTCCTGGGGCAGTTTTATTTCCTGTACAGATCACCATGAAGGGTTGCACCACTCAATCCGCCTGCAACCTTTTAAAAGGAGATTCGGGGATCTTCGGAGACAACATAGAGCTAAGCACAGCCACATGCAGGCCAACCCCTGGCAAGTCTGAACCGACTAAGGGACCAGCCCCGGGTGCAAGTGGCACAGCTAAGCAGCCAGCCCCTAGTGTAACCAGTCCGATTAAGGGACCAGCCCCCAGTGCAAGTGGCACAGCTAAGGGACCAGCCCCTTTTGCTGCTGGCACAACTCCAGGACCATCTGGGCTTCTCCTCCTCCCAGTCCTCTCAGGGTTATTCCTGGTGAAGCTCCTCTCCTGATCCCTACACTGTGCACCGGCAACACTGCACTGAACAACACCTATTCAGCTTGCATTTGCCCTTCTCAGCTGCTGCCTTTCCATTCCAGAGGCTCTCCCTTTCTGGATGGATTTGTTTCCCCTTTACTTTGTTGCACTGAATAAAACAAACTGGAGATCAGAAAACTCTGGAACTGGATGAATTATTTTGACACGAAAAATTTGTCAAAAAGCTGATTAGATTTATGGAGACCCCTAGTGATGAAATTAGACAGCACACTCAGGGAGTGCCTGCATCCAGCAGCCTTAATGAAAGATCCTCTATTCATCAAAGCCAAGTCCTGCCACTTCTACTGCTGGTGCACCCTACAGTAGGTAGCTGTAAATTTACAGTCTAATTTGGAAATTATTGTTCAAAATCCAGAAAAGAATTTTTGTGGCAGAGCTGGGAACAAAACCCTGGCCTCCCAGGCCCCACCCTAGCACTTGCATTGGAGTTTTTCATATTAATACTTAGGCATCACACTTAAAATAGCTTCCTGAAGGGGGACCTAACGTGGCAGGTCTATTAGCTCATGTGTTGGGCACATGGAGCTTTTCTCTGTGGTAAGAAAAAGTCCTTGATTTTCCCACTTAGTCCTCTCTAACCAACAGAAGCATGTGGGAGGGTGCATAATTAGACAGACAAGGAGGGAAAGCAAATAGAATAAGGGGGAAGGAGGATTTCTGCCCTGGAAAATGTTCCCATGCCAGGAACCATAGGCGCCAACTCCGTGAGTGCTCCGGGCCTTACGCAGCCATGGGGAAAAAAAAGTGGGTGCTCAGCACCCACCAGTACAATTGTTCCGTGCTGCTGCCGATCAGCAGTTTGGTGGCTGAGGGAGGTACTTGGGGGAGGATGGAGAGAGGCAGGTGGGCAGGGACCTCAAGGGAGGAGGCGGAGAGCGGTGGCAGGCAGGTGCCTTAGGGAAGGAGGCGGAGCGGGGTGTGAAGAGGTGGACCGAGGGTAGGGCTTCAGGGGAAGGGGCGGAGTGGTGATGAGGCCTTGGTGCGGAGCAGGGGCGGAGCCAGGAACAATCAGCTCCTGTGTAACAAACACCATGATTAGAGCTGGTTGAATTTTTTGACACGTTTTATGTTGAAAGTTGATCTTTTTTTAAAAAACTGAAAATGTTGTGGGGTTTTTTTTTAAACTTTCCATGTTTTGGGGATGAAGCCCCCAAATTCCAGGGGGTGTTTCCTCTTTTTCAGCAGCAAAATGGAAAAAGGGAAGCATGGGAGGAGAACACCAAAACATGTCCATTTTGAACATTTTTTTGAAAGCAGAAAAGCTCTGATTAAAATTTTCTACCAAAAAAAAACCAAAAAAAAAAACAAAAAAAAACCCTCCCTTTTAAAAATTATTTTGAAAACATTCCCCCATAACTATTCTGTTTTTCAACCAGCTCTGGAGATCATGACTAAGCTATGATTTTGTAATGAATATTTTTAGTAAAAGTCACGGGCAAAAAATAAAAATTCATGGAAGCCATGACCTGTCCATGACTTTTACTAAAAATATCCATGACAAAGTGGGGATCTGCAGGTCCCCACACCGCCTGAAGCAGGGCTGCTGTGCAGGGGCTAGGAGCTGCCTTCAGCAGCTGGGGGGTACCTCCGCTGGCCACAGCTCCAGGGGCCATGGCAGCTGGGAGCTCAAGGATTCCCCCACCCCCCTCGGCAGCTGGAACTGTGGGGTCACATAGCAGTGCCCGCTCTCGGCCCCTCCACAAACACCATCAGAGACCAACTGAAGCGCAGCACCCGTGTCCTATTGTTTGTGTCCGTTCCCACCACCTATTATTTACAGAGACCAACACTCTGGGAGACTACGAACTTCCCAGCCAGCAGGGCTCTAGTGCCCACACTCCTCCCTTTCCTGTCTCCTTCCTGTTTCTTAGCCAGCTTTATAGGGTAGGCTGGCTGCCCACACCTGCAGGTGGATCCACTCTGGTAATTAGGGCATGACCCCTCAGCCAGCCCAACGAATATCCTTTTCCCTCTGGAACAGGGCTAACAGGGGCCTGGCTTGTTTCTCCTAGCCAGCACCCTGTTACAGATACCTCTGCCACCCGCAGCTCTGGGGGCTAGGAGCTTAGGGGGTTCTGCCACCGCTGCTCCTGGCAGCCAGGAGCTCGGGGGTTCTGCTGCCACCGCCCCTGGTGGCCAGGTGCTGTGGGGTTTCCCCTGGTGTCCGGAAGAGCTCGGGGGGTTCCTCCAGAGGCTGGGAGCTCTAGGGGGCCACCAGATGCGGCGGAGGTACCTCTCAGCTCCTTGCCCCAATGGGCAGTGGGGGACCCTGCAGCTCCTGACCACCACAGGCTGAAGTCACAGAGGTTGTTGGAAGTCATGGATTCCGTGACTGATAGCCTTAATCATGACCCTAATCCTGCACATATTTCACTGAGGTGCTTAATTTTGCTACCATGAGTTGTCCCATTGAGATTGACAGAGAAAATTAGGGAGTACAGGTGTGTATTTGTGGGAGGGGGGGAATGAAAGTTTTTGGTTCAGAAAACCTTTGAAATTGAATGTTTTCTAAACAAAAAAAATTGTCTGTGGGTGAACATTCCCTCCCATCCACCTATTTCTGACCCATTTCTCCATTCCTTTTTTCAGCAGCAAAATTGGTGTGAGGGGGGGGGGGAAATAAAAGGTTGGTAGAACCAAAAATTTCCTATTTCCAATTTTTAACTCTGGCTTTTATATTTCATTCTAAATGATGATATAATATACAAGTCAAAATGAAACGTTTTGACTTTGTTGAAATATTCTGATAATTTTGCTGTCAAATATTTTAGTGAATCTAATATGATACCTCAAAAGTTTTGATTTTGTGGATTCAGCATTTTCTGGGGGGTGGTGACAGGGAGGGGGCTCTTCTGTTGGAAATATTTTGACTAGCTCTAATGTTTACTACTTTACTAGCCCAAGCTACAAATCCCAGCCACAGTGTAACTACTGCCCGCAACAGACAGAAAGTGGAGATGAACCTAGTTTGGGGCTTCCTACAGGAAGGGCAGATTGAGGGAGAGTGTGACGTTCTGTACCTCATAGTAGCACCCTGGCACCCCCATATTCACCGTGATGATATGATTATGATATGTTTTGTACAAAGTATACCTTGCGAGGTATCATTCTAAAAGTCTTGATCTGTTGAACATTAGCATTCCGTTGGATTGTAATTGCAGTATATGTTACTGAAATATGTTTTGAGGTTGGGAACACCCACAACCAGCCTTTCAGGTACAACAGTGGAGTAGCTAGGCAGTGTTAATGGCTCATCAACACCCATCTGGGAAAGAATCCATTATCCCAGAGACTGTATGCAATGGAGAATTCTCAGAGAGAGCATATATGCAATGGAGACTGCTTGACCAATGGGGACTAACTGACCCTCACATCACAGCATCGATCTTTCCAGCAATCTGGAAGAAACTATAAAAGAGGGGAAGTGACATCATCACTTGGCCTTACTCCCCCCCACAACTCAACACCCAGGGCCGGTGCAAGGAAGTTTCGCGCCCAATGCGAAACTTCCACCTTGTGCCCCCCCAGCTAACCCCGCCCCCCCTTGGCAGCTAACCCAGCCCGCCACCCGGGGAGCCCCCCCTGCAGCAGCTACCCCCCCTCCATGGCAGCTAACCCTGCCTGGGGAGACCCCCCCCCCTCCACAGCAGCTAACCCAGCCCGGGGAGACCATCTCCCCCCCGTGGAAGCTAACCCCACCTGGGGAGCCCGTCTCCACGGCAGCTAACCCCGCCTGGGGAGACTCCCCCCTCCCCCCCGTGGCAGCTAACCCTGCCTGGGGAGCCCACCTCAGCTCCGCCTCCTCCGCTGAGCACGCCAGCGCCGCTCTAATTCTCCTCCCCTCCCAGGCTTGCGGCGCCGATTGGAGGAGACTTAGAGCGGGGGCTGTGTGCTCAGCAGAGGGGGCAGAGTGGAGGTGATCTGGGGTGCGGAGCGGTTCCCCTGTGCAACCCCCCTGTTACTGCGGGCGGCCCTCCCCACGCCCCCCCACGCCCCAGCTCACCTCCACTCCACCTCCTCACCTGAGCGGGCTTTTAGGCACCCCCAACCAATAGATGCCCTAGGGGGCCACCTAGTTTGCCTAAATGGTATCAACACCAGGAAACACAGCTGGAGGACAAAGACTTTGAACTGGAGGAAGGTGGCCCCAGGCTGTAAAAGAGTCCCAAGCCTGTGTTTTGAAGACCTGTAACCTGCTTGCACCATCTGTCAGAGGGAGACACTGCTTCAGACAAATCCTGCATAGTTTGTAGAACTTAGACTGCAAATTTATTTTTATTTCTTAAGTAACCAACTTTGACCTCTATGCCTGCCGCTTATAATCACTTAAAATCTATATTTCTATACAGCTGTTTCATGGTGGCAAGTGCTGGGAGGCAGGGGGAGGAGGGGAAAGGCGGTGCACTTGGGGAAGAGGCGGGCCCATGGTGGGGATTTGAGGAAGGGATCCAATAGGGGCAGGGAGGGGATGGAGTTGGGGCAAGGTCTTTGGGAAAGGGGTTGGAATGGGGGCAGGGCAGGAGGGGTCGAGCACCCACCAGTGCCGGGAAAAGTTGGCGCCTATGTAATAGTGCCCCCATTTTACCATGGGAGACATGGAGGAACTGAGTTGTCTGAGTCACACAGTGAATCGGGGGCAGAGCCAGGAATGGATTCTTGTTTACGCTAAGGCCCTTTTACCCTGCTCTGGCCTTAAATTGAGCACAAACAGCCCACTGGCTGGTATAGAGCTGGCATAAGGGATCTGCCTTGACCCTGCTCCCAGCCCCAGCTGTAGATGATTTGGGGGGTGTGACCAGAACACACTGTACTGTGGCTATTCTCTGCTCCCCAGAGCTCATAGGTCGGGGTGGAGCATATTGTGCTGATGCGATTCTGTGCTCCCAAGGCCCTCAGGAGGTAGATTGGGAGCAGGGTCAGAGCACACTGCTATGGTTATTCTCTGCTTCCCAGGGCCCATATAGGATGGAACGGGGGCTTCGGTGGAGTACGGTATGCTGTGACTATTCTCCGATGCCCATAGGAGGCCATAGGAAACAGAATGTCAGTTAGAGCAGCCCTGAGGCCAGCCCAGCTGTCCATAGCTCCGGAATATGAGGAGCATAAAGGTGGCTTTCCCCCACTCCCAAATGCAGGGACGGAATAACCAAAAATCTGACTCCTAGTCAAAACCAGACAAAACTCTCTATCAGTTGCTCTTCATTGTGGCTAATAACCCACCTGCCTTGCTCCTCTACATCACAAACCAAAAAGGTTTGCGATCCTAGCCTCTGTTTGCAGGAACCTGGGAATGGGCAATAGGGGATGATTTATGATGACCTGTTCTATTCATTCCCTCTGAAGCACCTGACATTGGCCACTGTCGGAAGACAGGATACTGGGCTAGATGGGCCATTGTTCTGACCCAGTATGGCTGGAGGTTGTGGATTAGGAGGGTGCATTCAAAATATCCTAAAAAACAGTGATGAAAGGTTTGTTTTTTCAAATTATCCATTTCCAAAGGGCTTGGGGTTGGATTTGAACCCTTAAGCTAGCAGTGAAAGGCTTTACAGCTTGTTAATCATCCCCAGAACCAATTTAGGGCTTCTGTAGCTCTTCATGTCTTGCATTGCCTTTCCTGAGGGAAACTGAGTTAAATTGTCTGATGCCTAAAATGGAAAAATAATTTCGTCTCACAGGCGAATATTGTAATATTGTGTGGGGTGTTTTCCTCCTCTCACTCCCTCGAAGAACCCTTTAACTATAAAAAATGCCAATAGCAATCTGTACTAATGTAGTGGGGAGAGGACAGGGGGTTCCTTGCATTGGTTTGAGAAGGGCTGCTGGAGTCTGCTGGTAGAAGGAAAAACAGTCTTAATGATTGCTTAAAGCACTGTATCCACCTCTGACAGACCTGATGTTTTGGTCTTTTTACACTTTGGAAACAGTTATAACACATCATGCCAATACAGTTTTGTAAGCTCTGAAACCCACAGGCGAGGGCAGCACATGGAACCCTCTGCTCCAGCCCCAGGTGCCACAGGGATGTGGTGCCAGCCACTTCTGGGAGTGGCGCGGGGCTACTGCAGACAGGGAGCCTGCCTTAGCCCCGGTGCGCCACGGAGCTGGCAATCCCGTGGGCCGGACTGAAAGCCCTGATGGGCCAGATCCAGCCCGCGGGCCGTAGTTTGCCCTCCCTTGGACTAGACTCTGGAGTCGGGCTAGGATGCACAGACTGTTCCATGGCCCTACCCACTCATCGCAGCTCTTGTGAAAACTCAAATAACATCTGGCAAGATTAACTTTCTAGTACTGATGGCAGGGCCATCCTTAGCCATAGGCAGAATAGGCAGTCGCGTGGGGCACCACACACTCTGCCAGACAGATGGCAAGCAGTGGAGCATGTAAGAGCTGCGCTGGGTCCTAGAGAGAGACGAATGCATGCAGCACAGTCTGAGGGAGGGGATTGGCTGCTGGGGTCTCTGGGATGGGGTGGGGGAAGGAACTCACCTGTGATTGTGACTCTCTCCCTCAGCGTGAGGTGAGGCAGACTGGGTGGCTCTGGCAGTATCCTTTGTTCCCCCCCCCCCCCCCATAACGTCCATTCTTCCCACCCACGGAGCACCATCCCTTCCCCTTCCCCCCCCCCCCCCCCCACGGAGCATCCCTCTCTCCCTCCTCCCCTCCGGCAGGGCTGGGTTGGGTGAGGTGCTAGGGAAAGTGTGTGGGGGGGTGGGGAGGAGGGGCTTTGCCTGCTGATTCTGAGGAATGAAAGTGAAACTAACTCACTTCCTCGCACCTAGCCAGGGTTGGAATGTCACACACAGCTGGCTGGGCTGGGCAAAGGGTGACCAGTGTGAAAAATCAGGACAGGGGGTTGGGGTAGGGTGACCAGATGTCCCACTTCTATAGGGACAGTCCCAATTTGGGTTTTTTTTTTTCTTATACAGGCTCTTAACCCTCCACCCCCTGTCCTGATTTTTCACACTTGCTGTCTGGTCACCCTAGGTGGGGTTAATTGGTGCCTCTATAAGACAAAGCCCCAAATATCGTGACTGGCCCTATAAAATCAGGACAACTGTTCACCCTAGCTGGGGAGCGCGTCTCTCCCCCGGGCTGGCAGCGATCCATCTCATCTGGAGGGAACTGTACAGGGCAGGATGAGCTGCTGTGGCTCTGTGGGTGCCCCATCCCTGAGATCAGATGCTGTGCTAACTTCACCATGGTCCGTTGGGCTGGCGGTGGTGCCCATTGGCGTGTGATTGGACCTGAGGGCTTGCTGCTGCGGTTATCACTCTGCACCCCAAGAGGTGGATTTTGGGGTCCTGCGGTTTTCCACCTATCTCCTCCTCTACTGCAGCTGTTGAACCAGCAGGCTGGGGGTGAGCCAAGCATGAAAGCAGTACTGTGTTGCCATTTAGATTGTCATTTAACAACTTTGTTTGCCAAAAATGCTTGCTAACAATCCTGAATCCAATTTCAATATTAAAAAAAAATCAATATCTTAGCCAAAAACAGAAAATTAAGTTGTTGACAATTATTTGTGACAGGTTTGGTTTGAGGCAGGGAGTGAGCCAGTTTTCATCAGAGAAACAAAAAATGTTGACTGGCTTTCCTATAGCCCTGTTACTGCTGAATAGAGCCCTCCAACAACTGTAATATGCTCATCTCCTTACTAGTGTATAGAGTGACCATATGTTGTATTAAGATTCTCTTGCTTTTTTTTCCAGTGAGTCAGTATAGCTTTTGCCAGCCCAGAGGTTGGGCAGCCAATGTCTTACGTTTTCACAATGTTTTGTCCAACTTTCATAAAGTAAATACATGCTTAATATGAGTTAAAAAGGCCAGGGACACTTCCTTGTGAAGAATCTGTGCAGCAGATCATGCTAGAGCTGTGAAAATGTCAGTTTTTGATGGAACTTTAGAGGCAGTGATTTATCATGTATTTCTGGCAGTGCCCAAAATGTGCTGCTATTGCTCACGTCTTTCCAAAGAAAAATAAGGCACAATAGGACTTCTGTAACATTTCTGTGCTACCTTAATCTAGATGAGATGATTCCGTACTGACTTCATTCAGGTCACTTTGTGCTTTACCTAGGAGTAAAACTAGGGTTATATTTTCCCACTGCTTGGAAACCCAGCTTATTAAACTGGATAATGCCATTGATCTATTTACAGTATAAGGTTGATAGAGAATTGTAACTAACATTAAGACTGATGACCACTATACATTTAAAACTAAAAAGTGGCTTTGTAAAAATGACCTGGGTTTCCAACTCTACCGTGTCTCAGTCAGGGCGGAGCGCCTTGTGAGGTGTCTTCACACTAGCTCAAAGTCACAGACTCACGGCTATATTATATTATTTGCTTCATTCTGTCAATAAATCAGATTTTTTTCTATAGCGCTACTTCTTTGGTGCTAGTCCACCAGCATTACAGTGTGCTTAATTAAGTTAAACTGTTTTTAATAAAGTGCATGTGGCAAGTTTTCCAATACTGTAAGCTTATGTTTGTGTTGCTAAGAGCGAGTCAGGAATAGGGGCACCAGTTTAATAATCCTGCCTAGGGCACCATAAATCCTAAGGACGGCCCTGACTGATGGTCAGATATAATGGGAATGTGTGTCGGTTCCACAATCAACAAAACAGTGTCTCGAGGTGGTAGCTCTGAATTTCCAGTTTGGGCTTGGAGAGAAGGCAGCAAGACAATACATGCCTGCATTTCCAGGTGTGTGGGGGAAGGATAGGGCAACTTGTGCATGAAGATTAAGAGAGTCGAGGGAAAGGGACGGTGTGTGAAAAATGTACTGCTCTGCCCTAGCTAAACCACACCATTCCAAGTTAGTCAGTACAATTTTGGAAGTATAGGAGCTTTAAGTACAGCTGTTGAAATAATGTAAATAAAAACATGCGTGTGTGAACAGGGGGAGATGCTGCTTATGCCCTAATGGGGACAACAGCAAAGCCCTAGTAAGAAGCAATAGGGAGGCATTTGCCTTTTTAGCTCATTCAGAATGAAATGAGGAAGAGGGTGTGGCAGACATGGAGCTGCCACGTAATCTATATAATACAATTCCAGGATTGTCACTCTGAAGCCTAGAGTGTCTGCTGAGTCAGTGTGAAGTGATGGAAACAGCTACAAGCATGAGTGAGAGCTCTTTTTATTTAGAATATTACTAGGTTTGATCGTCCCGGGGATTCATGGTCTGTTGCCATCCAGTTTTTAAGTTCTCGGCCATTTTGACTTTAAGAAGTACACCCGGGCAACAGCAAGGCATATGCCACCCCAAGAATCCTAGACCATTGTCATAGCAGAGGTAACGTAACCAATCACTTCCCTTATTCTACAGATAATTTGCATGCAATAATTTCATTGGTTGTACAAAAGACCACACAGCTGGAGGATTACTTGTCCCAACTGCTGCTGTTCTTCTGAACCACGCACACAACAACGCAACCAGCACACTGTGTGACACCCCAAGCCTTTAGCTGTAGTCATGCTGTATGTGACCTGTCATTGAGAGAGCCTGTATAAGTATTTTGGGTTAATGGGATGGATCTTTAGTTTTCAGTTATTTTGTTTAAAGTTTCCTGGGAATTTCTTATTATTTATTCCAAAATTTTAAAAAGGGTGAAAATCAGTAAAAAACAAAAACAATGGGCAGGGAAGAGGGAAGGAGGGGTGCCCAGTACCCATGATGTAGCAAAGGAAGCAGATGGGGTCATGCTGGAGGGCCTGGGTCAGGAAGGGGAAACAAACTGGGCCATGCTGAAGGGCCCAGTTATGAGGACCAGTACTCATGGGGTGTAGCCCACTGTTTCCTGTGCGCTTATCGCTGTAACAGTCCAGTGGTCTTGGCTGCCAGGACCTGGGTCCCTGTTTGTCTCGCTCTCCCACTACAGGGTGTGACCTGTGGTGCCTGGGGCAGCTCTCGCTGGAAATGCCAAGGTCAGGGCAGGCTGCAAAAAGGAGAGCAGATACTCCCAACATCTTGCTTCCAACGAATTTACATGACTTGTGTAGCGGGTGCTAGGAGTAACAGATCAAGGGGCTATAAACAGTTACATCAGGGGTAGGCAACCTATGGCACGCGTACCGAAGGCGGCATGCAAGCTGATTTTCAGTGACACTCACACTGCCCGGGTCCTGGCCACCGCTCCGGGGGGCTCTGCGTTTTAATTTAATTTTAAATGAAGCTTCTTAAACATTTTAAAAACCTTATTTCTTTTACATACAACAATAGTTTAGTTATATATTATAGACTTATAGAAAGAGACCTTCTAAAAATGTTAAAATGTATTACTGGCATGCGAAACCTTAGAGTGAATAAATGAAGACTCGGCACACCACCTCTGAAAGGTTGCCGACCCCTGAGTTACATAGTGACTTGGACTCTGGGAAAGGGGGGTGATCAAACAACTGACCAAGATTTAAAGACAGAGTGAACTGGTTTGTGAGTTGAGGGAACAGACTGTCACCCAGTTCCCAGAGGTCTTGGGATGTCTGTAAACAGCTTAAACTTACCAGGATCTCCAGGTGGAAGGTAGATTGGCATCTGGTAAGCTAGACATGCATAAAGTCTGTTTGTAATTTTAAGAGCTTTTTCTCTGAAATGCTTTTATTCTAAATAAACAATACTTTGCTTTAAAAGGCTGTTTGTGGTCATTGGATATCATTGGTCATTGCTCCCGACAGGAGTGGACTGTAGGTGCTAAGCCTAAATTGAATCTGACGAGATAATCAAGATTAATACTAGTAGACTGCAGCTCAAGGCCAGTCTGAGAATGGGAGAACTGTGTGATTCCACCCTGAAAGATGTGCTGACTCTATCCATGAGACCTGGAGGAAGTGCACCCATAAAGACCAGGAAGGAGTCAGAGAGGCAGTTAGCCCAGGAACTCTGACAGAGGGGAAGACGCAGAATTTGCTGGAGTTGTGAATAATCGGCCAGATCCTCAGCTGTTGTATATTGATGTTGCTTTATTGACTTCACTGGAACTATGCCAATTTACATCAGCTGAGGGTCTGGCCCTACAAGTCTAGTTGATGCAGGGAATAGGAAGAGGAGTGATGGGTCTTACCCAGAAAAAGAATGTCTCGAAATATTGCTCACACGTTTCCCATTCTCCTTCACTTCTGCCTGTTACTGTCAATTCTCCTACCTGAGGCGGGGTGGCAGGTCTGGGTTGGGTCCATCAAGGTGCTCATTGTTCATAGCCATGAGGTATCCTCTCCATCCTCTTCTCTCCTCTCTTCTTTTTTTTTCATCCCTTCTCCTCATCTCCATGCTTATAGCTGTTCCTTCTCTCCCAGCCCACTGTCTGTCCGTCCTCTTCCTGTCCCTCCCTCACTGAGTAACCAGGGAGCTAGGCTTGGAGCCTAGGCTTGCCACCTGCCCAGGTTGTCCCAGGATTGTCCCTTTGTTGAGGTAGCTGTCCTGGGGAATCTGTAATGTTGCGCAGCACACACTGCCACCTGTCCAGTTTTAAGGGCTCAGGATCATCCTGGATGCCCTCAGAGGTGGAAACCATATGTCCTTCTCAGAGGTACTGCTAGTCATGCACCAAGCCTGGTGCTTAGGGTGATGTTCCGGAGCAGCAAGAGAGACAGAGTTAATCAGAATGCCCCCTGGGGAGTGGGAAGCTGGGTATGGGAGTTGGAAAGTGGCATTTGGGGGTAACAATTGAGTAGGAGCTGGAGGCTGAGAGAATGCATCTGGGAGGAACTGTTGGGTGGCAGGGAGGTGGCAGTCTGGTGGGTGGGAGAAGTAAGATGGCAGCTGGGAGTAACTGTTGTGTGGCTAGTGGGAGTAACTTAGGTGGCTGGGAGGTGGAAGGTGGGAGTAACTTGGGTGGTTGCAAGATGGGAGATGGCAGGTGGGAGTAACTGTTGTGTGATTGGTGGGAGTAAATTGTTGGGTGGCTAGTTAGAGTAACTTGGGTGGCTGAGAGACAGGCGCTGACAGTTGGGAGGCACCATCGGGGGGAGGTGGCAGTTGGGAGTAACTGTTGGGTGGCTGGATGGTGGTAGTTGGGAGGCACAGTTGGGTAGCTGGGTGGTGGCAGGTGTTTGGCTGAGACACAGGCGGTGACAGTTGGGAGGCACTGTTGGGTGGGAGATGGAAGTTGGGAGGCATGGCTGGGTGGGGGCAGTTGTGTGGCTGAGAGACAGGCGGTGACAATTGGGAAGCACTGTTGGGTGGGAGATGGTAGTTGGTAATAACTGTTGGGTGGCTGGATGGGTGGCAGTTGGGAGGCACAGTTGGGTAGCTGGGTGGTGGCAGGTGTTTGGCTGAGACACAGGCGGTGACAGTTGGGAGGCACTGTTGGGTGGGAGATGGAAGTTGGGAGGCATGGCTGGGTGGGGGCAGTTGTGTGGTTGAGAGACAGGCGGTGACAGTTGGGAAGCACTGTTGGGTGGGAGATGGTAGTTGGTAATAACTGTTGGGTGGCTGGATGGTGGCAGTTGGGAGGCACAGTTGGGTAGCTGGGTGGTGGCAGGTGTTTGGCTGAGACACAGGCGGTGACAGTTGGGAGGCACTGTTGGGTGGGAGATGGCAGTTGGGAATAACTGTTGGGTGGCTGGATGGTGGCAGTTGGGAGGCACAGTTGGGTAGCTGGGTGGTGGCAGGTGTTTGGCTGAGACACAGGCAGTGACAGTTGGGAGGCACTGTTGGGTGGGAGATAGCAGTTGGGAATAACTGTTGGGTGGCTGGGTGATGGCAGTTGTGTGGCTGAGACACAGGCGCTGACAGTTGGGAGGCACCGTCCAGCCGCTGGCTAACAGGCAGGGCAGCCGACTGAATTTGAGGCTGGCTATGTGCTCTGAGGTTTTTCTGAGGGGACTGGAGCAGGAGGGATGTGGTGGTCGGGTGCGGTGATGGGACTGGAGGCGCAGGGGCTAAGCGCACAGAGGCGGTGTCACGGCCACCAGCAAGGTGTCCCTGTCACACGGCGGATGTGGGGCTTTGTGTGGCGAGCGTGGTCTGATGTGAGAATTCGGGGAGGGTGACTCAGAGGTGGAAAGGACCCGCCGGCGTAAAGGGAGTTTTGGTGACATAGGCTTGGGGGTGGCTGTGTGTAGGTGGGGGCACAACTTCCCTACTGAGGTAATATGTGGGGAGACAACAACAACCCGCTCCCTCAACAACCGGCAGTTGGGCAGAGCCTTTTGGGCGGGAAACCCACTCTCCCTCCCCTCCTTGCCCCGCCCTCCCTCGGGAATTAGCCCCTCCCCTATCCAGTAGCCTGGTCCCTTCTCCCCCGCCAGGCTTTGGCCGCTCCGTCTATCATCTCCCGCCCTCATCGCCCCGCCCCGCCCCTTCCACCAATCACCGGCCGTGCCCCGCCCCCTAGCCACTCCGCAAAAGCGCTGCCGCTACCTCGCTGCTTCCCTATTCTCTCACGCGCCGGCAGCTCGCGCCCCAGGCCGAGGCGCTCGCGCGCTGTCTCGAGGCTCCCCCGTCCCGCGCGCGCGCAGCGGCACCCGACGCTCCGTGCGGGCCATGGCCGCGTGTAGGGACCGCGTCCGCCTCCAAGGCGCCGGGGAGAAGGGCGCCTCCAACGGGGAGATCGGCCCGCCGGACGCCGGCAACGGGACCCTCTTCCCCGCGCCGGGCTCCCCCTCCCGGGCCGCCCGCGTGCGGGGCTGCCTGCGCGCCAACCTGCTGGTGCTGCTGACCGTGGCCGGGGTGCTGGCCGGCGTGGCCGTGGGGCTCGGCGTGCGGCAGGTGCCGGGCGGGCTGAGCCGCGCCGGGATCCTCGCCTTCTCCTTCCCCGGCGAGCTGCTGCTGCGCCTGCTGAAGATGATCATCCTGCCGCTCGTGGTCTGCAGCCTGGTCTCCGGCGCCGCCAGCCTGGACCCCGCCGCCCTGGGCCGCCTGGGGGGCTGGGCCATGCTCTTCTTCCTGCTCACCACGCTGCTGGCCTCGGCCCTCGGGGTCAGCCTGGCCTTCATCATCCGGCCCGGCCAGGGGGCCGCGCCGCCCAGCCTAGGGGGCGAGGGGGGCGGCGCCGTGCCCGAGGCCAAGGAGGTGGCGGACTCCTTCCTGGATCTCATCCGGTGAGGCGCTGGGGGGGGAGCCACGTGTCCCCTGGGGCAGATGCATAGGGGGGAGCGGGGCTGCAATTCCCCCATCCCCTGGAGGATACGGGCGGGGGGACGGCGCTGTACATACCTTGGTGTCTGGGGGGACCTGGGGAGCGTGGAGGAACCTGTCTTAGGCAAGACTTGTTCCGGTAGCGAAGGGAAAACGGACACGTGTCCCATACCCAGGGCCGCCTTGGGGGCCACCCCCGGGCCCTGCAGGGACCCCCATGAGAATATAGTATTCTATAGTATTGCACCGTCTTCCATTTAAAAAAAAGGGGCCCCCAAAATTGCTCTGCCCCAGGCCCTCTGAATCCTCTGGGCGGCCCTGCCCATACCCCAGATCTAGGAGAGACCCAAGTCCTGGCTGACCCTGTTGATTCTGTCCGGCTCCTTAGAGACTAACACATTTATTTGAGCATAAGCTTTCGTGGGCTAAAGCCCACTTCTTCAGATGTATGCAGTGGAAAATACAGTAGGAAGAGGTGCCATAAGTACTCCTCGTTCTTTTTGCTGATACAGACTAACTACGACTACCACTCTGAAATGCATCCTGGCTCCAGCTCTGTACCTGGCAGGCTGCAGATCCCCTCCTCTGCCTGGAGGTGCCTTGGCTACCCAAGCCGCCAGAGTTGCCCTTCAGGTGGACGGGTGCTTCCTCCCCTCCTAGCGCTGTGATGATGGCTGCTCCAAGGCCTGGATAGGACAGCTGGGGGCTCTGGTTGCAGGTGGTGGAGAGGGGAATCCTGCTCCTCCCCTTTCACCCCATTCGGGTTGATGGCTGGTTTGGGGAGATAAACCCTTAGTGATCCCTCTGCACTGGCTGTGTTGTGTCTCCATTGGATGTAATATCTGGTCTCCCTGGCATTACAGCTGGCTGGGTCCATACACTTAGCTGCTTACTTTTCTGAACAGGTGCACTGAGTTGCATGCAGTTCCCTTGCTCCCACCCCACCCCCATTAGACCTTAAAGCCCTGTGTTTAACCTGCTCTAAGGCAGCTATCTTAAACTGCCACTCCTGAAGTAACCTCAAAGGCTTACTGCTAACCTTGTTCTACCTTCAGACTCCTGTCTGCTGGTAACTAAAGCTCTGTGGGTCTCTTGAGTGTCTGGTTGGTTGAGAGTTTGTAACATGCTGGGATGAAAGATGAGCAGGACATGTTGGATGAGAATGTGCCTTGCCTCCTGCACAGCACTCCCCGCATCTGGAGATCCCAAGAAAGACTTTAGACTCCCAACCTCCTTTCCCGGTACAGTTTGGGAAACTGGGATACAGTGTAGGTATCTATTACAGGGTTTAAAAGAGAACCTCCATGAATTTATCTAGTTAAGTCCATTGATGGCTATTAGCCAGGATAGGTAAGGAATGGTGTCCCTAGCCTCTGTTTGTCAGAGGGTGGAGATGGATGGCAGGAGAGAGATCACTTGATCATTATCTGTTAGGTTCACTCCCTCTGGGACACCTGGTATTGGTCACTGTCGGGAGACTGGATACTGGGCTGGATGGACCTTTGGTCTGACCCAGTATGGCCAGTCTTGTGTTATATTGGGCAAGTCACCAAGATAACATAGTCACCAAGTCACCTATGGGAAGCTTGTAAAGACCTGATTGGGACTAAAAGCCATGTAGTATGTCCGGAATGGTGGGAGATCCAACAGGAGACCAGAGGAATGTGATAGTCCCCAACACTTCTGACTCAACATGGCCTGTATATTGCAGTTCTTGTGTCTGACGTAAACTTCACACGTCCATTACAGACATCCTCCTCTTCATGCTGTCTGTATGCAGAGGCAACCTGGCCTCTAGGCTGTTAATTCGTTAATACTTAGTTGACATGTCAAGCTATACAAGTGTTGCCAAAGTATAAAAGGGAGCGATCCCTCTGGACTGTGTCAGATGCTGACACTCTACCAGGGCTTTACTCTTTTCAGGGTCTCAATTACAGTCAGTATGGTCCATTTGCAGTAGATCTTCCCAATCTGGTTGCAGACTGCTACGTGGCAGCCTGCCACTGTGAGAAAGGGAAAGAGACCGCGTCATGTTATGAAACCTAATGGCATCTCTCAGTCTCTCTCCTAGAGTTAAGGGCAGGGTTTTTTTTTTTCCTCATAGCTTTTAACAAAAAGCCTAGTAGGGAGAGTCTATTTGTGATAACAGTTGCCTGGTACAGGGAAGATTCTCCCGAATCTGCTGAGTCACAGTGAGTGGTGGTTGAATTAAAGTCTCTCCCTGGTAACTGGGGATGAGAGAAGTGGCATGCAGCCCATAAGGAAGAGAATTGTCACAAAGCCTGTAACTTGCTGCTGAACGAGTATAGCCTTGCCTCACACCAAGGGCAGAGGCAACGCAGGCAAAGTTGACTGAGCTCCTGAACCATCAAACGTTCTTTGTTTCTGAATTATACAAATAACTAGATCCCGGTCTGGGTGGAGCAGGGATGTGAGGTAGGCATTATCCCTGGGTTGTGACTTGCCCACAGTCATGCAGGCTGTGGCAGAGAGAGGATTAGAACCACAAAGACCAGCCTTCTATAGCCTCTTTCATACTAACGTCGTGCCCAAGGGAGTTGACTTGGAGGAGGACAAATAACCCCAGATCACAATTGATGAACGCAAAGGCTCTCTGTGAACGGATTAGTTTGAAATCTGGGGTGATGACCATGTTGTGCTGGTATAAATCTGACATTCTGAGTCTGTCAGATGGGAGTTGGGATTGGTTGAGCTTCTAGCCTGGACTGGCATTTGGACACCGAGGGAAGGAGTCAGGCTTGTTGCTGATGGAGAGAGCCTGTTGTGGCAACAGGCTGCTCCTTGTCTGTGAGAGAGCTGATAAGTGGCGGGGGAGGATAGACGCTAGGACTGGCTATTGTCTGTCTTGGCCAGCGCAGTATCTTTGATCACCGCACTGCTGGTCGTGGAGCCCCAACGTGAGAGATGACCAAGCTTTGCAATAGCGGCACGCTCCTATGCTTCATTTGTGTCTATTTATATGCTTAAATCAGATGCCCTGTTCCTGTTTTGATGGATGAACAGAAATTTCTTGTTGCAGGAGTTCTCCATCAACTAACACCAAAAATCCCTGCATAGATGACTTATGTCCTAGCCCCACACTTGGAGTGTAATGCCTATTGGGCAGAGAATTAGCTAGCTGTGTTTTGAACACTTCCTCTGATCTACCCTCTATTCTTGTCGGCTACATGGCCGAGGTGCTGCTGTGTCCCTAACAGCCTGAATCTCCTCCTTTCATCGGAACAGCCGGTCAGAATTTCCTCTCTTCCTGGCAAAAGCGTAACGTCTTATGCATGATTCATGTGAAATGAGGCACAAGGACTGACATTTGAACAGTCTCTTTGTGTTCTTTATGGGCTTTTTATGTGGCTCGGGGCTAGCAAGCTAGCTACTGAAGCCATCTCTTGCCCAGGGGCTCCGACATAGTGCTCTGCCAGTGGCCAGCTTCCACGTAAGCCAGTGTCTTATGCTGAAACGCCCTCACTTCAGTGGCATGAAAATGTAGCTTGCATTAGATGCCCTGGCTTTTTCAGGCACCAAACCAAACAGGGAGGGAGTCCCCACTGGTCTTGTCTTTAGGAGATGGGGGGGTGTGATGTAAGTGGAGTCCTGTCTGTCTGATGCAATGTTGACTCTGTGTTGAGTCTGCTTCCAGGCAAAGCAAGTGCTGCATAGGGTGGGGCTGAGACTGGAGTGCTGCTCTGGGCAGGCATTCCAGCACTAGCCATGCGGAGGCTGCGGAGGGGGATAGTAAAGCAGGGCTTTGAACTGTCAAGCATGGGTTAACGTCTAAAACGAAGCTGTCTGCCTCAAGTCTAGAAAAAAGGCTAAAAAGAGTTCTTAGGAGCTCCTAGGAGGTAAAGACATCCGATGTAGCTTTATCTATGCCCCAAGGGCAGCAGCACAAGAAGTCCATGGTCTTTGGGGAGCACCACTAGAATAGTAGGGTGGAAAGGTGAGAGGGTTAATTAACCCATCCAAAATAGCCTTGTTGCCTGTGCTGTAAAATCAGAAATAGCAGCCAAAGTGTTCTCTTCCTAGTGGGGTTGTTGCATATTTTTTTTTGTGACCTGGTTTGTTTCCTTGCCTTTTGCGAGGGAGAGTTAAGGGCGCCAGTGCTTTAGCTGTTGGCTTAGGCCTTGGCTACACTTGCGGATTCACAGCGCTGCCGCGGCAGCACTGTGAAGCGCGAGTGTAGTTGCGCCGCCAGCGCTGTGAGAGCTCTCTCGCAGCGCTGCAAGTACTCCACCTCTCCGAGGGGAATAGCTTGCAGCGCTGCGAGCGCGCATGCAGCGCTGCGAGCGCTGATTACACTGGCGCTGTACAGCGCTGCATTTGCTGTGCTGGGGGTGTGTGTGTTTTTTCACACCCCTGAGCGCAGCAAGTGCAGCGCTGTGAATTGCCAGTGTAGCCAAGGCCTTAGTCTGGGTCAGGGATGCAAATGTCTCTTACAAAAGAGGAGAAATCTCTAACTGCCTGTTGCCAATGAATTATTATTGTCTTTGAGTTCAAATAGGCGAAATTATAACTCTCTCTTGCTATTATGCCGAAAGGTGCTCCTGGGTGCCAGCAGGTGTGGCTGGGATCCAAAGACAATCACAACCCTTGTTAAAGCCTGTGGGTTTGCCAAGTACTCCTGGAGCATGTCTGCATTTGAAAGTTAATTCAGATTCAAATATGTTGTGAATTCAAAGCTCAATAGCTGTCCTTGAATAACTGTGTATAGACAAATCCTTGAACTACATCTTCACTGTCCCTCCACCCCCCCCCCCAGCAGGAAAACTGTTTGTGGAGACCAAGGTCCTGTCATTGTACAGACCTCACCCAGCTATCTCATTACAGTGTCTTCCCTCTGCCCATGATTGACCTCACTTAGTTTACCTTGCAGTAAAATGACAGAGCCTTGTCACCACCAGGATTGTATAGCAGGATAGATGACAGGGGAGTTTAGTTCCTGGTAAAAATGCACCTTTTTGTCCATGAAGACAGCTGCAGACTCAGAAGCAATTAAGCCCCTCTGTGTAGTAAAAACAGCTGCAAACAATGGGGGGCTACTGCCAAAGGCACTAGGATGCATGGCAGGTCAGAGTAAAGCTGTGTGAACTGATGAGTTGCCAATGAAGGAGCTAAGAGTTGGTGTTGGATGCAGAGAGTCAGGACAAGGAATTGTGAGCCTGACCCTCAGAGGAAGCTTCTTGCGCATAGAGCATGCTGGAATGGCAGGCTTAGGAATTTCAGAGCAAAGAAACTGCCTGCTGGGAAAAGGACTCTGGATGTTGTGAATCAACAAGGTAACACCAAGAATACGGACTCATCTATTTCTCCTCCTAATAGAAATGACCTTGCTGGGCCCTGGATTTGGCCAGCTGGTCAGACCAGAGGGGCAACTCTGATCATTAACTCTAATTATCCAGTCTCCTCTAAGACACCCCCATTTGGAGCCTTTCCAGTGAAGTGTTCAGCAGAAAAATGACTAACTGGTGGTGTGGTCTGTCTTAAACTTGCTGATTCCAGTTCAAACAACCTTTTTTTAGCCAAAAGATGATGAACAAGCTAAGGAGAATCTAAAGAGCCCAGCTGGGCTTTCTGCCTCAGACCGTCTCTAGTGGCAAAGTAGGGTACAAACTAGATCTCCAAGCTCGCTCCCCCATCTGTAGGGCCAAGAACGCAGAGTAACTTTTCTGGAATAGTGTGTCCACAGAGAGCTGTTCTAGAATAGCGTATTTGGTGATAGCTAAGCTGTGTAGACACACCCTTATTTCAAATGATCTCTCTGCTTTACCCAGTTGCTACTTGTCAGGGACACTTGCCTCCTTGCCCAGGATAGCACCTGTTCTACATGGGCCAAAACAGACTACCTTAAACCAAAACTTCTGGGCAAAACAAATGCTGAGATAAAACCACGCACAGCCTAGAGAAAGGGATCGTCACTGATGCATCTGATACTTGAATTTACTGCCAGATTTGGAGGCGAGTAGATCTTGGACTCCTGGATTTTATTCCTGGCTCTGCGGCTGTCTTGCTCTGTCACTCCGGTCAAGTCTGCATTGATCTTTTTAGGCTGTGTGTAAATGAATACTGCAGCTGGCTGACGCTCGGCAGGCCCCAGAGGCTGCCATGGGATTGGTAGCTTAAACTATTATAAACTGCCTTAACTGTCCAAACCCATTTACGACTGTGCTTGAAGAGTTTGGAGTGGCTGGAATTAAAATGTGCATTCTGCTACAGCTGGAATCTACTCTGTCGCTTTCATAAGCGACAGTAATCCAGCATAAGGGGGATTTGTCCTTCTTTTTAAAAAGCCATCGTTAAATCTGTTCCCAAAACAAATACACAGACCTACCTGGCAGAACCCAACGGTCCCATTCAGCCGCGGTGCTCTGTCACAGTGAAGGGCCTGTGCACTCTGCATGAACTGACAATTCCTTATATAGCACTTCTCATCCGCTCTCAAAGTGCTTCACGGTCTAATGTATTTATCCCCAGAATCCCCCTGTAGGGCAGGGCTATTATCCACAGTATATAGATGGGGGGAATGAGGCACAGAGAGGCTAACTGACTTGTCTGAGGTCACACAGGGAGTCTGTGGTGGAGCAGGGAATTAGGTTGGGACTTGGGTGCCAGCTTTCATGTTGTAACCAATGGACCATTTTTCCTGAAGTGTCTGGC
The DNA here is from genome assembly GCF_011386835.1 of Chrysemys picta bellii. Lineage (NCBI taxonomy): Eukaryota > Metazoa > Chordata > Testudines > Emydidae > Chrysemys > Chrysemys picta. The sequence continues at coordinate 5,211,428 of NC_088807.1, forward strand.
TCATGTACCTAGTTGTCCACAGGACCCAGGTCAAAAGGAGCGTTTACATTTATTAGACCAAGTTAAATAAGTTTAGAAAGGTTATTTTGGGTCCTTTAACTGTCCTGAATCTCTTCTCACTGCTCTTCCCTCCCGGCCAATTTTTGGGCGTTAGACTTTAAAGAGATTTATGTCTGACTCTCCCATACAGCTGGGAATAGCTCACAGGTGCGACAGTGAAATTTCAGAGAGCAATGAGATGTCCAAAAGAGGCAAAGAACTTGTTCTAACAATAGCGACCTTGGGTGTCTGTAGCAAGAGTAGGATGGTGGAGGGGTGGGATTTGGGCCAGTGTGATTGGTAAAGGGACAGGTTCTCATTAACTATAGAAGTGTCAGCTGGGTGGCAGCACAAATTTAGACCGATATCAATGGTTCTGCTCATGCAAAACTGCTGCCCACTTGAGACATCCGTTAGACGTGGAAGAGATACCTAAGATAAGGCTGTCAAGTATCAGAGGGGTAGCCGTGTTAGTCTGGATCTGAAAAAAGCAACCGAGTCCTGTGGCACCTTTAAGGCTAACAGACGTATTGGAGCATAAGCTTTCATGGGTGAATATGAATGCATCTGACGAAGTGGGCATTCACCCACGAAAGCTTATGCTCCAATACGTCTGTTAGCCTTAAAGGTGCCACAGGACTCTCTATTGCTAAGATAAGGGTGCATCTAAAACTGCAGCGCTAGACTTCCTCAAGGCAGATCTTTTGTCCTTAATAGGCTCCATCTCATCCGTTTGCAGCAAGGGGGAATTGAGGACAGAGTGTCACGGAGTATTGGGGAACTCAGGGCCCTGCACCCCCGGCTTCCTGCGATTCACCATGACTCTCAGCCAGCCAGTAAAGCAGAAGGTTTATTTGGATGACAGGAATACAGTCCAAGACAGGTCTTGCAGGCACAGACAACAGGGCCCCCCTCAGTTAGGTCCAGCTTGGGGTCCCAGGGCATGCCAGCCCACCCCCTTGGGGGGTCAGAGCCATCTCTGCCTCCCAGCCATCTCTCCAGCCTCCTTCCAGCCTGCTTCCAGCACTCTGCCTTCAGCGACCCCTCCCACCGCCTTTGTTCAGTTTCCCGGGCCCCGGAGTCATCTGACCTCCAACCCCCTCCTGGGTTCTCATGTTACAAGCTCAGGTATGTTCCCTTGGGCCGGCTCCCATCCCCCGATGCAGACCATCCTAGTCACACTCCCCTGTCAGCATTCACACACCCCAGCAAGAACAGTCCCAGTTCGTCACATCTCTCCCCCCTTCGAGACCGAACTGAGCAGGGTCACTTTAGCCAGTGACCCGGGGAAGTTCGAACCTACCCCCGTTCCCATGGATGCCCCCGCATCCCTCCAGTTCCTTGGTGAGAATTACACCAGGCCCCTTCCGTTCCACGCCCCCCCTTAGGTCGGGGGTGCTTGATGGCACTCGCAGTTCGCATGTGGGAAGGTTTATGCGGCCTGTGCCCTTTTCCCACCCCCATACCTCTGGGGTTCCAACTGGGCTGTGGTCTTCTCCCAGCGCTCCAGTCTGGAGGTCTGTGCTTTGGGCTCTCTTGGTTTAGAGCCGCCCTTTTAACCTTGGCCACCCTCTGGAAAGGATCCTTTATGCTGGGCAAGGGTCCTAAAGCTCTTTTCCCCTTGTCCCAGGCCTTCCTCCCCCTCTGACAGGGGTCACAGGATCCGCAGTACTGTCGGACAGTAACAAAGACCCCAGGCCAGTAAAAGCTCCGTAGCAGCCTCTGCTGGGTACGCCAGGTTCCCTGGTGCCCTGAGAGGGGAATGTCATGGGCCCGGCACAGCAGCTGGCGGCGATACTTCTGGGGTACCACCAGCTGCCTCCTGATCCCCCCTGACTCCATTTTCCCTGGGGGAGCCCATTCTCGGTACAGGAACCCCTTCTCCCACAGGAACCTTTTCCGGCCACCTCGTTCCATGGTCTGTACCGCATTGAGGTCGGCCAGGTCCCTTATCTTCCGCAAGGAGGGGTCTCTCTGTAACTCGGCCTGGAACTCAGCAGCTGGGACAGGGATGGCCACCTGCTCTTTCTCGCCCGCTGGGTCCGAAGCTGCAGCCTCCCTGAGCCGCGTCCCTGGGCGTTCCCTCCCCACCAGGTTAGGGTCCTGCGCCTCAGGCAAGGCACCCCCCCCAAGGCCAGGGCGCAGGGCCCCTCGCCGGCTCTGACTGCGGGTCACAACCAGTGCCTTTTGGGGGTTGCTTGGCCAGTTCTCCAGGTCCCCCCCCATCAATACCTCAGTGGGCAGATACGGGTGTACCCCCACATCCTTGGGGCCCTCCTTGGCCCCCCACTTCAGGTGTACCCTTGCCACGGGCACTTTGACTGGTGTTCCGCCCACCCCCGTCAGGGTCAGGTAGGAGTTGGGCACCACCTGTTCTGGGGCCACCACCTCGGGCCGGGCCAGCGTCACCTCTGCGCCCGTATCCCAGTATCCATTGACCTTCCTCCCATCCACCTCCAGGGGAACAAGGTACTCTCTCCGGAGGGACAGCCCCGCGCCCACCGTATAAACCAAAAACCCTGAGTCTGGGGCATCCAGCCCCCTAGAGGAGCTGGCCTGGGGCCCTTCTCTCTCTTGAGCAGTTGATAAGCTGCCAGCCCCTCTTGCGTGAGAAGCCTGCCCCTCGTCCGTCTGGGCCTCTACCAAGTTAACCCTATGCGGGTTCGGTCTGCTCAGTCTGTCCTTGAGCTTGGGGCACTGGGCCCGAACGTGGCCTCTTCGGCCGCAGTAATAGCAGCTCATGTCCTGTGGGTCCCCTCGAGCCGGTCGGTTGTCCCTGATGCTGGGCATTTCCCGGGGGAGGGGATTCCCAATATTCCCCCTTTGGGAGGTCCCAGGGTGACTCTCTCTCTGCATCGCGGCGGGCCTGTTCCTTTGGGGCTCCTCCCTGCCACCCCCTGACCGGCTCTTTACAAACTCATCAGCCAGCTGCCCGGCGTGTCGCGGGTTCTCTGGCTTTCTGTCCACCAACCACAGCCTCAGGTCGGATGGGCACCGCTCATACAGTTGCTCCAGTACCAGCAGTTTAATCAGGTCCTCCTTCGTCTGGGCCCCACCAGCCCACTTGCTGGCGTATCTTTCCATGCGGACGGCTAGTTGCAGATATGAGATCTCAGGGGTTTTATCTTGACTCCGGAACCTTCCCCGGTACATCTCAGGAGTCAGCCCAAACTCACGTAGCAGGGCCTTTTTGAATAGTTCGTAGTCCCCTTTCTCTGCCTCTCCCAGTTGGCGGTACAATGCCACGGATTTGGGGTCCAGTAAGGGGGTAAGGACCCGGAGTCTGTCCGCGGGATCCACCCGGTGCAGCTCGCAGGCCGTCTCAAAGGCCTCCAGGAAGTCATCCATGTCCTCCCCCTCCTTGTATGGGGCCATGATGCACTTATCAAAGCTCCGTGCAGTCCTGGGTCCCCCCTCACTCACCGCAGCCGGGGGTTCGCTGCCCCTCAGTCTCGCCAGTTCCAGTTCCTGCTGTCTTTGTCTCTCATTCTCCTCCCGTTCACGCTGATGCTGTCTCTCTTTCTCCTCCCGTTCACGCTGATGCTGTCTCTCATTCTCCTCCCGTTCATGCTGACGCTGTCTCTCTTCATGCTGTCTCTGTTGTTCACGATCCTCCAGCTCCCTCAGTTTTAGCTCTTTCTCCCATTCCAGCCAATTCCGCTCCCCGGATGCCGAACGTCGCCGGGAGGCTCCTCTGCTGGCCGGCGGGCTTCGCCGGGGGGACCCCCTGCTGGCCGGGGGGATCACGGCGCCTTCGGTATTTGCTGGGCTCCTCCCCACCCTTCCCCTAGGCATAGGAAGGAGGGGTCTCGGGAAGCCCTCAGCAGCCGGCTGACCACTCCCAGCTGGGACAGACACTGGTGCCTGCGCTGCCTTTGCCAGGCTGCTTCCCTGAGACACAGGGATCAGTTCATTCGCGCGATCTTCCGCCTCCAGCTGGGCGATGAGCTGTTCTTTGGTGAGCCTCCCAATGCGCAGCCGCCTCTGCTTGCACAGCTCCACCAGGTCGCTCTTAAGCCGCTTGGCATACATCTTCCTGCTGGCCACTCACCGGCCTGTGTGCTCACAGCTCCCCACAGTTCCCAGGGGGACCCCTAGTGTGCCAGCCCTTCTCGAGGTCACCACCTCTCTGCCAGGGTCGAGCTGCAGACTCCTCCGCCCCTGGGACCACTCGCTGCGATCCCACGGGGGACCCTGTTACTGCAAAAGTCCTTCTCGCTGGTCACACACTCCCAGGGGTAATAACCGTCTCTCTCCCACTCTTCAGCAGGCCTGGTCCCCGTCAATCCCCCTTCGTTCTACTGCTCCCCAGTCACTTACTGCAGGAAGCGCCGTCCACGGGGTGCAGTAGATCCCACCACTGCCACCAGTCGTCACGGAGTATTGGGGAACTCAGGGCCCTGCACCCCCGGCTTCCTGCGATTCACCATGACTCTCAGCCAGCCAGTAAAGCAGAAGGTCTATTTGGATGACAGGAATACAGTCCAAGACAGGTCTTGCAGGCACAGACAACAGGGCCCCCCTCAGTTAGGTCCAGCTTGGGGTCCCAGGGCATGCCAGCCCACCCCCTTGGGGGGTCAGAGCCATCTCTGCCTCCCAGCCATCTCTCCAGCCTCCTTCCAGCCTGCTTCCAGCACTCTGCCTTCAGCGACCCCTCCCACCGCCTTTGTTCAGTTTCCCGGGCCCCGGAGTCATCTGACCTCCAACCCCCTCCTGGGTTCTCATGTTACAAGCTCAGGTATGTTCCCTTGGGCCGGCTCCCATCCCCCGATGCAGACCATCCTAGTCACACTCCCCTGTCAGCATTCACACACCCCAGCAAGAACAGTCCCAGTTCGTCACACAGAGTCATTGGCTTTACGTTGGAATTTCCTGGCATTTCACTAATCTTCAGTGATCCTGTTTTTTGCTTTTGTTTATTAACCAGGACTTTGCTCCATGTGTCTTGGCGCTAGGGAAGGTTTAGCATGCTCAAGTGACATCGTAAACATGTTTATCCGGAGGGCGTAGAACAACCAGCAGCAGCCGGGATCTGGAATCCTTGGTTTGACTCTGACATGGGTTGAACATCTGTTTGCCCTCTTACGCCTGCTCAGAAATAAGTGTGGTCTCAGTTCTAGCAGGCAGGGATCTATATCGAACAATTACTGCTGGCATTATTAGTCCTGGTCATGACCCCATAGCCAGCACTTTCCCTCCCCCATTGGAAGCTGTGCTGAAGCCTCTTTCAAAGGAGAACTGTGGACACAGTCAAAACTGAACAGGTCAAAATGCCCATCCAAGGGCATCTGGGCACATCTGAATAAACTGCTTCCTCTCCCCCTTGCTCCCAGGAAAATGGATGATCCCTACAGCGTGTTTGGCTCCTCTAGGCTCTGCTATCCTGATCAGAAGAGGGGGAGTGAGAGTGAGCAACTGCCAGAGCTGAGGACCCTTCTGGGAGGCAGTGTGGCCTGATGGTTAGAGCACTGCACTGGGGTGCCATAGAGCTGTGTTCTGTTCAGACTCTCACTGGCTTGCTGGATTACCTTGCCCAAGCCACTTCCTCTCACCATGCCTCAGTTGCCCCCTCTATAAAATGGGGGGTGACTGGTACAGACCTTCTTTGTAAAGTGCATTGAGATCTACAGCTGAGAAGCATTGCTGTACACTGTAGGTATTACAACACAATTACAATCGACATTAGGTCGATGCTGCTGGCTGAGGCATGCCTGGGTGTGTGGTCATCCTGCCTTTGCCTGTGCTATACCTGCCCTGGGGATAAAAGCAGCTCTCCAGTCTCTGGGGCTGGCAAGGCAGCACTTTATTTTGAGATTAAATCAGAGACGCTTGAGGAGGTTAGATTCTGTCCCTACTTGCCAGGCTTCCTGCACGGAGATGTGCGATGTATCAAAGCATCAGTGTGTGCGCTTGGTTATAAAAGATCAAAGACCTTATCCCTGCTTCTAGAAGCTCTGACACAGACAACACCCTGGGAGAGCCAGAGAAATGTTCCCGCTGGGTTTCTGCTTGTCTGGAGCGAGGGGTTTGCTCCCGTTATTTCTGCCAAGGGACTAGAGGTTTCAGAAATGTGTAGAATCCATCTTAACAACCAGTTAAATTTTCTGCCATCAGACACCAACGATCTCCTCTGTTTTTCATTATTTCTAACCAGCACTCATCTGAGTCAGCTGCACAGGTTGGCTTGTGCTCAGAGAAGCCTTCCTAACAGCTTGGGTGGAAACAGAAGGAAACCTTGGCCTATTGCTCCTGGGGAATGTGAGGAGGAGAGATGCTGGCCTGTGATGCTCTGACATGTTTGTAGACTATCTACTGCCTTCCTGAGCCTAAGGGCAAGTCTACACTGGAGCGCTACAACAGCACAGCTGCACCAATGCAGCTGTAGCGCAACTGAAGCGCATCGGCACTCTCCAGTCAACAAAATTACTCCACCTCCGTGAGAAGGCGGAAGCTATGTCGGCAGGAGATTTAGCGCTGGTGTGGAAAGTGCTTAGGTCGATGTAACTTACGATGCTCTGGGAGGGTGTGCGTCTTTTTCAGCCCCATAGCAGTGTAAGTTACATAGACTTAAGCAGTAGTGTAGACCAGCCCTTAATTGTGAAAGCCAGCTGGACCCAGTGTGAGAGTGATCACGCCAACATCAGAGCTAGGAGACCTACCTAGAGTTGGAGCAGGGGCTGGTAAGATTGGATGTGAAAATCCTGATCTTTTATGGCTTAGGTTAGTAGCGCATGAGTGCTCCGTTATCAATATCTTCCCCTTCTCTGGGGAGGCCGGGCAGAGCTAGTAACTCCATTGCACAGATGGGGAAGCTAAAACAGGAAGTCTGGTAAAATATGGACTTTAGCTGCAGGTGGTGGGGTTGGGGCTGGGCCTGCAGAGGCTATAAGGGGAAGGGAATAGGCTAGAAAGCCACTCCGTGGTTTGAATGGGAAAAAACAGAGAACCACTTCAGACATCTGGGGCCTTATTCTGTTGCTTATGGGATCTTGTACAGTCACTCACATCAGTGCACATAGTGACATGCCACCATGCTGATCTGGTGGTGGTTCACCGATGCTTTGCACTAGTGAGAACGAGTCACAAGGGCAACAGAGTTGGGCCCTATGAGTTTTCCCCCTGTAGTCCTTTCCAGCCAGCATAAACCAGTCCTAGGTTGTCGTGTATGAGACCAGTTAAGGCTGGTGCGTCTACATAGCGGGATCTGACTCCTTGCAGATGGGGAATGATTGACAGTCTGAATTCATCCCCTGGATTCATGGCAATCCGTGAAGAATGGAGCTGTGTAATGAATGTGCCCTTCTCCCCATGGGATTGAGACAGGCAGGGACTGAAGCTGCTGCAGGAGACCACAGTGCTGGAGTAGAGCTCTGTACATGTGCAGAACACCCCACAGCCCTGGTGATCACACTGCCCCTTATGCTGGGCTCTGTGACTGGTTGGGGAGTCCTATAAAGGAGGGTGACTGGGAATTAGATCCCTAATGCAGTCCGTGGCGGCGCTCTGGGAATGAGGCAGGAAGGCTCACACTAGCCCTATTGTGTGGGATTAGCTGGAGGCACATGACCACGGAGTCTGCGGAGCTTTGTTGCTTTTGGTACTTACTGGCTCCTATCTTTGGGTAACTTGGGGACAGGGTGTGTCCTTAAGAGGATCACAAGCGTGGCAGCCATATACTTCCCCTTCCAGAGCCTGCCTGAATACTCCCTTTACCTCTGCAGTGGGTAAGCCCCTTCCAGTGGGGGGAGTATACAGTCCCCCTACCCACCCCACTCCCAGCTAGGGCTGAGCTGGGCTCATGCCCTGTTTGCTTTAGATCAGGATAGTTCTCTTGAGGGGAAAACGCAGTCGCTCCCTTTAGAACCAGTCCTGTGTTGGAATGTGGCAATCGCTGGGGTTTGATTGTGGCGGCCCCGTGTGACTGCTGTTTGGATTTGTGTTTCAGGGCTGGCTGCTGGCAGAGAAGATGCAGGCATCTCCCCGCTGCCCCAAAGGGATGGTGCTTCTCAGCCAAGCTTGCCCATGTGGGCTGGGAGAAGTTGGGTTTGGACTGTGATGTGAATGCAGGGCAAAGTGCCTGGGTAACTCTTCACCCCACCTCAGCACCTGAGGCACAGATCATTCAGGTCTGCCTTCAGCCTTGGGAATTGTTGAAGGGCCTGCTGGCTCTTCCATGGGACATCCCCTCTCCCTGATCTCATGTAAAATTTCTGATGGAAGTAGCCGTTAGTGTCATGTTGCCCAGGGGGAGGAAAGCTCTGTTCTGTGTGGCCGAGGTGCAGCTTTGGGAGTCAGGACTCCAGGGTTCAATCCTCCTCTCTACCACTCGCAGCGTGACCTTGAGCGAGCCACCATCCCTTGTCTGTGCCTCAGTTTCCCCATCTCTGAAATCAGGAATTGCCAGACTACATCAGATCAGGGGCCCATCTAACCCATTCCTTCCATGGAACCCAATGCCAGCTGCTTTAGAGGCAGGTCCAAGAAACCCAGCAGTGTTGGGATAACCTGCCCCCAGAGAAACTATCCCCTGACCCCAGAAGTTAGAAGCTGTCACACACCCTTCCTTGCTTCAGGGGTAATCCCTTCCAAAACTCCTGGCTTTTAATATTAATGACCAACTCTGGATATCCTAGTTATCCTTATGAACATCTAATTCTCATATTAATCCCGCTAAGCTCTTGGCCTTCATTTTGTAGTTAAATGAATTGGGTACAAAGAGCTTGCGGGGATGGGAGGTGGTTCTGATAGTCAGGAGATGTAGTGTTGGGTCTAATCTTGTCCAGCTATGCTACTCAATTCCCTGGAGGAGGTCAGACCAATCTATGAGTGATCCTTAACTAAGAGGGCTGGTCAGTATGTTTAGAGGAAGGTGGTGGGACCCAGAGGATAAATGTGGGGCTGATGGGTCAAGCACAATGTATCATACAACTGTATGAAACTGACCCAAGGAATTATTCCTATAGAAACTTGCCAATCTACCTAGTGTGTGTCAAAGGCCTGTGCAGTGTTCTCAACCCTGGCAGCTCCCCAGTGAGACCAGTGGTGTTGTCTGTGCTCTAGTAGGAAGCAAAGAGGTTGTCTCTTGCCCATAGTTAGAGATGTGTAGAGGACAGAGGCATGTATATTGTGCGTACCCATAGGGTGGGTATCACAAGTAACTTGTGGGTGCCAGGCATAAATTCCTTTAGCCAGTGGATGGGTAGCAGGGCTTATCAAAGGCAACAATAGAAACTGCAACCGTCAGGGAAAGAAGTGATGGATCCGGATACCAGAGACTGCTGGTTAGGTGCAGCGTAGCATGCTCCAGGATATGCAGCTAAGCTGGTATTTACTCTGCTGGGAACAGTCATTCTGTTGTCTAGTGGCTCACCGGAGTGGATGATCTGATCAGACAGATACTTTCATTTAGTAGTCGACAAAGGCACATGAAAAGGCCCCATGGACAACGTGTGAGGCAAATACGAATATTGCCTTTGTGCCAAACCTCTGATAAAGGGGGGGGAGGGGGAGAGCAGGGGGGCTGTTACTAAAAATCCCTTTATAATATGGTCCTGTCATCAGGTGGAGGAGTTCTTAGCACCCAGGACTCCTCTTAACTCAGAGCAGCCTGGATTCTAACTCTCTTCGTAACAGAATTGTTCCACTCCAATAAAAACAGGATTGCTGCAGAGCACAATGTGCTTCCCTTGGAAAATTAATCAACCTGATAGTTGTTGATTGCAAGAAGGAACGAGGAAGCGTCGGCCACTGGATTGGGACTTGGGACCTGGGTTCTAGTCCAGATCTGCCACTGACTTGCTGGGTGACCTTGGGCAAGTCACTCCTCTTCTTTCTCTCCCCGCCTGTGCCTTGGTTTCCCCTCTGGCTAGATGCAGGTACTGGTCACAACACAGTGGGATTCCCTAAGTCAGTTGAGACCTCTGTGCTATTGTAATAAGTGTAAAGTGAGCCCCCTGGGATAAGGGAGACCTTACAAATATGGGGTTCCATGGTGCCATCTTTTAGTGGCTTTCAGGTGAGAATATCACTCCAGTGCGAGTTCATCTTGGAGCACACCCACCACTCCCCTACCCTAACTCATAAGGACGTCACTGAGTTCTGAGCACAAAGAGCATTGTAGGCTCCTGCACTTTTATGTATTATGCTGCTAGCAAGCAACCCGAAAAGCCATGCAAACAGGTCAGGTCCAAAGCCTCCATTTCAGGACTTCTGGGTTCTATCCCCAGTGCTGATGCTGCAATCTTGGAAGATGCAATTGATCTCTGTGCTTTTGTAAAATGGCTAGAAGCTCACCGTGGTTGTGAGAGTCGGGGCTCGTCTAAAGAGGGATGTTGCCAGATTCAGGCTGTTATAATGAATCCTATTTAGAACAGGAGTGACTCCAGTTTGTCTGCTTAAGGTTCACATGGATGCATTATTAACTACTCTGCTGCTGGCATTCCTCCTGTTGCTATCCTACACTGCACTGCTTCACATCTGGATTGGCCTGTCTGTGCTGCCTTCTGCTCTGGGCTCATCTTGACTGGATCCATACTCTAAGTGGTGGCATGCAGCCAGCTTTGCCCCTCTACAGTACCAGATAGGGGTGAGTTCATGCCCCGTATTTCCTGGAGACCACCTGAGTTGGATTGCAAGAGCAATGTCCAGCATTGGACTGCAGACATCTACAAGATACTAAGATGAGGGGGCACTGCCAGGCCTGGTTGCAGTGCCCAGCCAGAGCAAAGGGGCTTTGTGAGAGGTGCCTGAAAGCAAGGGAGGAGAACAGGGTTTCCAGTAATGCTAATCACATGGGTAGGTAATGGGACTGGACTCCCGTGATGACATTCTTAGGAACGGTTTTCTACAAGGCATCCAAGACAGCATGACAATACCCAAGATGTCTAGGGTCCTTTCCACACCACGGGGTCTAAGCCAGAGGAGGTCTTCCTGGGTAGACAAGAACTGTGTGACACAGCACAGGCAGAGATCACAAGAACCCTGTGTGTGCAGCCTGCCTGAAGCTGCCATGGAGGAGAGATCTACCAGCAGTCCACTTCACCATGCTGTGGTGAGGGAGGTGTACCCATATTATGTGCCACGTTACAATACATCTGTCTAGGGGGTGTTAAACAGCTCTTTTCTGGGTATCCGCTGTCCTCTGCCAAGCTGAGCAGAGCTAGAAGACAAACCAGCAGAGAGAAGTTATCATCCCCGTCCTCCTCCATGCTCAAAAGGGCACCTGTGCCAGAGACTTAAAGCTATAACTAGCAAATACCCCAGCCAGTGCCATGGTGGGGGTTACTCTGTACAGTTTATGCTTGTTGTAGCAGCAGCTCCACCAGGAGCTGTACTCTGGCTCCCAGGGTGTTCCAGTGCACTTCAAATAAGATACAATTAAACTGAGGTAAATGGCCGAAATCAGCTCATGGAGCCACTCCAGAATCACAAGGCATTTTCAGTCGCTTCCTACAGGCTGTTAACCTTTGAGTCAGAGGGAGAAGCAAGGTTTTCTCACTATTGGTACGGGGACTAGCACTGGGAGAATAAATGTGATCATGCTGATTGCCCTCAGCAGCTGGTTCCCAGGGCCTGGGCATCCAGGGTCCTGGCACCAATAAAATTAGCTCAAATCTCCAATGATGAGGAAGAGACAAGAGGAAACATTCAGGGAACCAGTCCCTGCAGCCTATGAAGGCAGAATGGTGGAGGCTCACAGGAGAGTGCAGCCCTGGAAAGGGACATGATAGAGATTTTTTTTTTTTTTTTTGTAGCAATGGTCAAGCACTGCCCCTAAGTCTTGCCCTGCCAACTATGTGGAACACATCACATTGGGATGACTGTGGTGTGGGAAAGACCTCACTCAACCCTCTGCAGAAGGATAGGCCTGAATGCCCCTCCTCCAGGAGATTGTGAGCACCCCATAGGCTGGGTGTGGCACAGGTCTGTGGCCTACGTTCTTGGTTAACTGTCTGGGTTTCTTTTATTAAAGTAGTAGTGTTTTTGGGGTGGGCGTTACTTGTTAACTCAATGGATCTTTTTGCCCAACTTGGCTGGGACATTCTATTACATCACTTACATCACATCCCTCCATCCTAATAAAAACCAGTGCACAAACACGAGTCACTGTTTTAGTTGCAGCACATTCATTACCCCAACCTATCCCTCGGCCTCACTGTAGGAGCCCAGTTGCATCACTGCTCCTGTTTCCCTGAACGCTTGGGGCATGTTTTCTCAGAGGTTGTCTATAATATTCAGAAATTCTCTTCGCTCCTTGTCCAGGCTCTTTTCCCTGGCTCGTGGATGTTTTGTGATGAGCGTTTGCTATGTTCTGCACAAGGCATGCAATGAGGAGAAATAGCCAGCCTGGCGCGGTGCCAGGGCTGCTTTCCCTTCGCTCTTCCAAACGCATGTGCCACCATTTTGCAGCATCCTTTTCATCAAAATCTCTGGCCTGGGATGTGTGGGTGGTGCAAAGAAAAGGCACTGATCTCTTAGCAATCGCCCCTGTACCATGCACAGGCATTGCCAAACTTTGACCTGGGGCAGAAGCATCCTCTTAATAGCCTTGCACACCTCCACAAGACCAGCCCAAGCAGTTGATTTCTCTTCCCCCACCCCCAAAACAAAACTCCAGATCACTAAGTGACTACTAGCAATGGGGGGAGGGGTAGGTGAGCTTCCAAATGGCCCCACACTTCTCTGTGCAGAGGGGAATTCTCATGTTGGGCTTTTGCTGCTCCAGGGTGAGCTCTGCAGAGATCTCTAGGACTGTTGGTCAGCCCCGTTGTGCAGCACTGTCCTGTCCTCCATCTGCGCTAGTTGACCGAGCCCAAAAGCCGCGCTGCACTCAGTAAGGCTCCTCCGGTTAAATGCCCTGCTGGAGTAACGGCTGGATTTCCTCTTCTCCCCCTCAGCGGCTGTATCACTGCGGCACCCAAAGCTCCTGACCCAGGCCTGTCGGCTGAGCCAATGCACATGCCTCATCCTGACGAGCTCTGCGCTCCGTGTGTCCCCAGGGCGGTCTGATTAGCAGTTTGAAAATGGCGCTGACAAAATGCAGATGAATTATGGGATGTTAGGAGAGGAATCATCGGTGTTTCTCTGATCTCCTTCCCCAAGCCCCAGAATTCCTCTAGGTTCTGGGAGGCTTCCCACAATGCACTGTGAGAAAAATCCTAGAGCACTGAGTTGAGCGGTAGAAGTTGGCACTATGGGGACAGCTGCCCAGAACGCTTCCTGCTTCATTTGAACAACGGCAGAGCTGTGTGGCTGCCGTAATTAACAGAGGTTGTACCTTAAGGCTACATAACAGCTCCGTGCTGCGTCCTTCAATTCTATACAGTTAATTCAGGGTACTTAGAGTGAACAAACGAGATTGATTTAACTTTCCTGTATAGACAAACCTTTGCTCTGAGATCTTTAATGCGAAGGGGGCCAATTTAGTGACCTTGTATTTCTCTGAAGCTTCGCTGTCTAACCCTTTTCCTTCTCCACAGGAACATCTTCCCTTCCAACCTGGTGTCGGCGGCGTTCCGCTCGGTAAGTGACTCGCTGCATCATCCCATGCGCTGCGCTGTGTCCCGCAGGTCTCCCCTTAATAACTGTTCTAGAAACTGTCCTTGGGCTGTTTGTCCGAGTGTAGGACACCGCCTGCACTGCAGATATCCTCCGGGTTGGGGGCAGAACAGTCCCTTCACAGGTCAGTAGTGTAGATGGAACCTACTGACTCTCATGGTGTATTGCAGGACTCTCAAGAGCTGCCTTCCATAGACTTAGCCAGGGCCGGCTCCAGGGTTTTTAGCAAAAAGAAAAGATAAAAAGCCGTGATCGCGATCTGCTCTATCGCCGCCGCTTCAGTCTTCGGCGGCAATTCAGCGGCTGGTCCTTCGCTCCAAGAGGGAGTGAGGTACCCGCCGCCGAATTACTGCCGAAGACCCGGACCTGCCAACCCTCTCGGTTGGCCACCCCAAGCACCTGCTTGCTGAGCTGGTGCCTGGAGCCGGCCCTGGGCTTAGCGTGGGCGAGAAGTGCCCTCAATATGTTTATACAGCACCTAGCACAGTGGGGCCTCTGGGAAAAGAATAAACGATGAACGTGATGTTGGGTGCATAATGCCTGCTCTAGAGAGACAGTGGTGGTTTTGCTGAGTCACTCGGAATTAGGATCAGGTAGATCCAAGTGGCGCTCAATCTCCCCAGTTCTTGTAATGGGTCTGCCATGGTGTCTGATGGCCTCCTGAGATTGAAAAAGGACAATCAGTGTGTGCCCTTTAGAGAGGGAGAGAGCCCTTAAAGGAGAGCTAAGCTCAGGTGGGTGGGGTGGTGGGGGAACTCAGGCTGAGAATTATGTTAACAACCAAGGCAAATCCCAGATGGGGATGTAAATTCGCCCTTCTCCATTGTGTGGGAACTCTGCCTGCTCCCACTGCAGTGCATTTAATGCACATGGATTCTAAAAATACACCTGGGAACTGGCAAGCTCTGGCTAAGCACCTGATTATAGGATCTGGGTAGCAGGTGAAGGCTTCAGTGTAAGCATCGCGATAATTGCAGGGTTTACCTACAGTGTCGTTTGGCAGGTGCAGTTATTGCTAATGGAACAAGGGCATCATAAGCAAATCTGTCACCGCGCTAACCTTTGGGTTATACTTATTTGTGGCATTTATGCTGTGGTTATAGTTGTAATTGCAGTGTAACTAAAGTGTAACTGGTCACTACGCTGTACCGTGTGACCTATAACTTCATACCAAGCACGCACGCTCCCCCACCCTGTTGGCCATTAAACAACATTGGGTGGGTTTTTCCTTCTCAGCCCCTCTTGTAGGCCCCCAAACCATGTGGGGTTAATCATAAGACATGGCTGAAACAGTTTATCTCCCCTTTTGTCTCTCCAGTATGCTACCCACTACAAGCTAGTGGTGATCAGAAAGAATGTCACCGATGAGCTGGGAGTCTTCAATGAAACCATCACAGAGGAGAAGGTAAGAACCTCATCCTGGGGAATGGTGCTGCTACAAGCCGCTCTGGTCTGATCCCTGCTGAGATGAACCTTCAGCTTTGCCTCTGCTGCTAAGAACACTGGGAGCAGGTGAAACTGCTGTCATCCCAACCCCATGTCAGAAGCTGCACACGGAGGCCTCTGCTTTACAGCAGAGCCAGAGACTAGGCTGGCCTGAGGCCGTCCTGTTTGCTCATATGGGATTGGTTAGTGGTGAGGCCCAGTTGGGGTGGGACCATCTAAATCCGCTAAGCAGTTGTCTCTGGATTGGAGGGGCCTTGGTGCTAAGAGTCCTGTCCAGATGGGAACTCTGCGGTCCCACCCTGCTTCCTCCTTGTCTGTGACTAGGACACTGCTGGTACCCCATCTGCCTCTTCTCCATTGCTCTGGAATAGGACATAATTGCAGGGAGCTTCTTCATGGCTTGGACGTAGTAGTCTCTCAGAACTAGAGGCTTTGCATCCTGCTCTGTTCCCTTTCCAGCCGTGTCCAAGGAACCCCTGGGAGAGCCAGACAGGCCTCCTTAGTACAGACAAGGTGCTATCTCCCAAAGATGAAGCCCCGTATTTTTAAAAATTGGATGGTGACTGGATAGGTATGTTCTAACAACATGAATCTGAGAACAGGCCATTCCCATTGCTCCCCCTTGTCCTCAGTCAAGTGGTCATGGAAGGACTCTGTGTATGACACCAACCTTCACAAATGCTATCCAGACCATCTCCCTTATTCCTGGAGATGTCACCCAGCGTGGTCCGCTATGGAGGCTCATGACTGTACAGACATCTGTTCAGTAGTGTGAGTGCTGGGCAGAGGATCGCAAAGACAAGACCCAGGCAATGCATGTGTCTGTGTCTCGCAAATGCAGGGAAGTCACCTCTCCAGGTTCTCCAGCCTTCTGGGACCTTAAAGTACTGATGGCTAAAGTTCTACAAGGCTCTCCTTTCTTGCCAAACTCATGCCTGTCAAGCAGCCGCAAATAGCTAGAGCCTTTCTCTGTTCCCTGGTCTGTTGTCTTCTCTGAGCTACCTTGTTCCTCTGATGACAAATGTTGACAACAAATGTTGACCTCTTCTCTGCTCAGGTTCCCCTGGGAGATGAGGTGGAAGGGATGAACATCCTGGGTTTGGTGGTTTTTGCCATCGTCTTTGGGATCGCTCTGCGGAAGCTTGGGCCCGAGGGGGAGAACCTGATAAAGTTCTTCAACTCCTTCAATGAAGCCACCATGGTGCTGGTCGCCTGGATCATGTGGTATGAAAGGGCAGCTAGTTGCACTCATTGGGGGAGAAGGAGGTTGATTCGGTGAGGGGTGGGCAGTGACTGGTAACTGGGCGATGAGACTGTCTCCTGTAGTGCATCGCCCTGGGTAGATAGCCAGAGCGGTGCGGGGTGGGTGCAAAGGCCTGTGGGGATAATTATGGGGCTAGATGAGCTGGTGATGGGAATCGACCAAGCGGTTCAGATAGAACTGTGTGGTGATTCTGTGCTGTAATGGAGACCATTCCACTTGGCTCGGTGCTAATTCGTTAACATCCTCACTCTGGAAGAGCTGGGCTCACTCACCAGTACGTACAGTTAGTTCCTTGCTCTCAGGCCCTCTGAGACCTGGATGTGAGCCTGACTACAGAAAGGGAGATGTCAAGTGATTCATCCAGGGTGGCAGAGTCCTCTGCAGAGACACAAATAGAACCTGGCCCTGCTCTGCTGATCTCGGGTCAGACACATGCCGGGGGCGTAATATTATACTGCAGATGCTCTTGGACGCGGTTGTTGGCACTTTCTTTCCCGGTGTGCCAATATGCCAGGTGCAGCGGTGACTACGCATTGGTGCTTATACCCAGTTCTGCCTCCTTTTAGCGGCTGGATGTTCCTGTTCTTCCTCCGCTATTGGGAGATGGGTAAATGACTTGCTGTATTGGAAACGCCATGGTGTAGTGTGAGATGGGAGTGGAAAGATCATGGGAGTTTTTTCCCTAGCTGAATGGAGGAAACATGAGCGGATTGTGGGGTTCTTTGCTTCTGGAAAGGTCTGGTGGGCGCATCTCTGGACCGGAAAGGGCAATAAATAGAATCCTCTCTCTGGGCTTGAGGAGTGGACAGCAAGGATCAGCAAAAGTCCTCCTGGCTATGGCTGGACTCCTTATCCACCTCTTCTGGGATCCTGCCCCACTGAGTCCTCTTGTTGTATTTGGACTTTCAGAAAGCCTTTGACAAGGTCCCTCACCAAAGGTTCTTAAGCAATGTAAGCTGTCATGGGATAAGAGGGAAGGGCCTCTCGTGGATCAGTAAGTGGTTAAAAGACAGAAAACAAAGGGTAGGAATAAATGGTCAGTTGTCACAGTGGAGAAAGGGTAAATACCGGAGTCCCCCAGGGGTTGGGACTGGGACCAGTGCGGTGGCAAAATTTGCAGATGATACAAAATTCCTCAAGACAGTTAAGTCCATAGCAGAATGCGAAGAGGTACAAAAGGATCTCACAAAACTGGGTGACTGGCCATCAAAATGGCAGATGAAATTTAGTGTTGATAAATGCAAAGTAAAGTGCGTTTGGAAAACATAATCCCAACTATACATACAAAATGATAGGGGTCTAAATTAGCCGTCACCACTCAAGAAAGAGATCTTGGAGTCATTTGTGGAGAGTTCTCTGAAAACATCCACTCAGTGTGCAGCGGCAGTCAGAATGTTGGGAAAGGGATAGATAATCAGACAGAAAATGTCATAATGCCACTATATAAATCCATGGTACGCCCACACCTTGACTGTTGCATGCAGTTCTGGTCGCCCCATCTCAAAGATATATTAGACTTAGAAAAGGTACAGCGATGGGCAACAAAAATGATTGGGGGAGTGGAACAGCTTCCATACGAGGAGAGATTAAAAAGCTTGACTGAGGCTGAGAAATGACTAAGGGGAGAAATGATAGAGGTCTGAAAAATCATGAATGGTGTGGAGAAAGTGGATAAGGATGTATTATTTACCTCTTCACATGACACAAGAACCAGGCAGTCACCCAATGATATTAATAGGCAGCAGGTTTAAAACAAACAAAAGGAAGTACCTCTTCACCCAATGCATAGTCAACCTGTGGAACTCCTTGCCAGGGGATGCTGTGAAAGCCAAAAGTATAACTGGGTTCAAAAAAGAATGAGAGAAATTTCTGGAGGACAGGTCCATCGATGCCTTCTAGCCAATATGGTCACGGGCACAACCCTGTGTTCTGGGTGTCCCTAAACTTCTGACTTCCAGAAGCTGGGATGGGATGACAGGGGATGGATCACTTGATAATTGCCCTGTTCTGTTCATTCCCTCTGAAGCATTTGGCTTTGGCCACTGTCAGAAGACAGGATACTGGGCTATGTGGACTCTTGGTCTGACCCAGTATGGCCATTCTGATGTAACCTTCTCTCCACTCCCAAGCAGCATGTGTGGGGCAGACTTGTTTCAGGAGATGTGGATTCCTCCTGACCTATGAGAGGTAGCATGAACTAAGAAAGGGATTCAGCCCAGATTTCGGTGGAAGTTAGGAGCTTGAATATCTTTGAGGATCTGAGCCTGGGAGCCAGGACCCCTGGGTTCTCATCCTGGCTTGGCCCACTGCACGCAGATCTGGGGCAAGACACTTAACCTGGCTTTTCCCATATACAAAATGAGGATAATTGCCAACCTGGCTGAGTCGGGGGGGGGAGTCTCCCTGTCTTCACTGGTCTCTCCTGCCCTTAGGTACGCCCCCCTTGGTATCATGTTCCTGGTGGCTGGCAAGATTGTGGAGATGGAGGACGTGGTGGTCCTCTTCACCAGCCTGGGCAAGTACATCTGCTGCTGCATCTTAGGGCACTTCATCCACGGCTTCATCCTCCTCCCAGTTATCTACTTCATCTTCACGCGCAAGAACCCCTACAGGTTCCTCTGGGGCATCTTCACAGCGCTGGCCACTGCCTTCGGCACCTCCTCCAGGTATTGCAATGCTAGCTGTGGGCACAGGAGCTATGGGGCTTGGGTAAACCTCTCGTAGGGAGGCTTCCAGCAGATCAGGGAGGCCCTGGCTGCTCAGCCTGGAAAGGAGAGAGGGTGATAGATACTGGGGTTGTTAGAAGGTCCCTTCATAGAGTCCAAGGCCAGAAGGGCCCACCATCTTATCCAGTCTGACCTCACCACCCCAACTCCACCCTGCTGCTCACGTACTGAACCCAACAATCTCTTTTATGTGATACAAGAACCAGAGACAGTGCTTGATTATGCTGGAAGTCGAGGAAAATGCTACCTCCTCTTCAGCGGTCTTGGGCTGCTGCTACTCCTGCTGGGTTTGTGGTCACTCAGCAACTCTAACTGGCAGCGGTAGTGTTGTGTTAACCCGTGGAACTCACTGCTGCATGATACTAACAAGTCTAGTATCTTTAAGAGTCAAGAAAAGTACTCAGGTTTTTCTGAGCAGTAGAATCATATCCTAGGGAGGATGCAGTAAACAGGGCTCTCCATCCTTGGGCTTCAGGGCATAAACTCTTCACTGGGGTCAGGAAGAAACTTGCTTCTGTTAAGTTCTGTTAAGGGGGGAGGGATAGCTCAGTGGTTTGAGCATTGGCCTGCTAAACCCAGGGTTGTGAGTTCAATCCTTTAGGGGGCCACTTAGGGATCTGGGGCAAAATCAGTACTTGGTCCTGCTAGTGAAGGCAGGGGGCTGGACTCGATGACCTTTCAAGGTCCCTTCCAGTTCTAGGAGATAGGATATCTCCATTAATTTATTTAGTTTATATTTTTTATTTATTTAAGTGAGGTGCATTCATTCTCCTGTGAAGCACCTGGCTTTGGCTGCTGCACGGCAGAACATATAGACCAAGGAGGTAACAAACTTGGTGGGGGCTGTTTCCCATTTGTAGCGTAGCCTATGGGTGCCCTTCTCCCACAGGGAAGGGTGCCTATGGATCTATTAGGAAGTTCTGCATTGGTTGCCCGCCCTGACGTACACACCCGGCTCAAGGCCTAGCTGGGCGGGTGCATGAGTACTCAGCGTACGCGCTCTGATCTCTCCACAGCTCTGCCACGCTGCCGCTGATGATGAAGTGCGTCGAGGAGAACAACGGCGTCTCCAAGCACATCAGCCGCTTCATCCTGCCCATCGGGGCCACGGTCAACATGGACGGGGCCGCCCTCTTCCAGTGCGTAGCGGCCGTCTTCATCGCCCAGCTGAACAACATCCCACTCAACTTCATCCAGGTCATCACCATCCTGTGAGTGGAGCAGCCCGCACCCTGCTCTAGCGCTAAAACACTGAGCCACAGAATCTGCCCCACCCCACTCCGAGAGCTGGGCTGGTTATTAGCCCTCGCTTACACAGGGGCGAGTGGGGTCCTGAGGCACAGGGAGGTGATGGGACTTGCCAAGCAGTGGCGGGGCTTGGACTAGAACCCAGGAGTCCTGTCTCCATACGAGACCATGCTTCTGTCCAGAGGCGAGAGTCCTTGACTCCCAGGTTCTTGATCTAACTGCTAGGCCCCGTTGTCTGGCCCCACCCGGCTGTTCCCCTTCCTCTTGCGGCTTTCTGCAGGAAACAGAATCTCCCTTCCTGCCTCACGTAGGAAAAATGCAGTCATGAGTGTGCTGCCAAGACCAGGGGAGATGCGTGTGACGCTGGCTCACAGGAAGTTGCTTCTGTTTTATAACTGAGCGCAGTGAATGAGTAGCCGAGCCCTGGCGCTAACCAGTGCGAGTTACAAGCGTTAGCAGCCAAGAGGCTGAATGTCCTGCCTCTGCAGAGCTCCCAGGTCTTGGAAATCCAGGGGTTTGAGGGGCCCAGCTCCGCCGCCTCTCCCCCCGGCACCCTGTGCTCTTAAAAGGCGGCCTTCACGCCTGGGTTGTGTCTGCGTTTCCCCAGTGCAGACGCTGCTGGGGCGATGTTTGGGATACGGTCGCTGTCTGAGCTAAGGCACAGACGAGCTGTTGTCGTAGGAGCTTTCACTTCACCCAGCTGCTCCGCCCCGGCTCCGAACCCCCCTCCAAGTGTGGGCACTGGGTCAGACTGGGATATGCTGTTGCCTCTGAGTGCGGGGCGCTCAGCCATGCCGATCCATCTGGCACAGATCACACAAGGTGACCAGAGGGTCAGTGATCAAAGTGTCCCGTGATTGTCCCGTGGCTCATTAGAGCCGGATTCTTCCTCCTTAATCGAGAGACGCTGCCCATGCTCCTCCCCAGCAGTGGGTGGAAGGGGAAGAGCTCACTCTGCCCTTGGCTTTGCTGGCTGGCTTGGGGCCTGTCACTGGCTGGTCGTGCTGCTGGGAGGTCCCTTCTCTGAGCAGTGCTGACACACATCCGTTGGCCACATACTCCTTAACTCAAAGATCACGTGGTTGGGGCACTACCCAAGGACTTGGGATACCTGGGTTCAAGTCTCAGCTCCACCACAGACTGTGAGACCTTGGGCAAGTCACTTGGCCCCTGTGTGCCTCAGTTTCCCCATCTGCACAATGGGAATGAGAGCCCTGCCCCACAGTCAGTGAGGATAAGTGAGTTGCATTGTGAAGTGCTTTGAGATCCACCAGTGAAAAGTGTTATGTACGAGCACCCCTGCTGCGCTGGTGACGTGTCTGATCTCTCTCTCTGCCCTGCAGTGTTACAGCTACAGCCTCCAGTGTGGGGGCAGCGGGGATCCCTGCCGGTGGCGTCCTCACCCTCGCCATCATCCTGGAAGCCGTTGGGCTGCCGACCAACGACATCTCCCTCATCCTGGCTGTGGACTGGCTCGTGTAAGGGCAGGACAGGGGGGCAAAGACACTGACGCGGGCTGTACGGGGTAGAACAGACAGATCCGTCTAATGGGCTCGGCGGGTGCAGCTGGCTGGAATGGGCCGGCTGGCTGGGTCCGTGGGAATCCGCTTCCCGGAGGCCCCCTACATTTCTGCAGCCTCAGCAGAGCACGTTAAACCAGCGGAGAGCAGTCTCTCTCGCACGGGGAGAGCCCTGGGCAAAGTGACACACGGCTGCACTCCCCATAGGCTGTCTCTGCTTGGATGGGGCTGCAGCTCAGCTTCTGCCACGCAGCCGCCCCTGCTTCCAAAGGGGAAGGGACGGTGCCACGTAGACAAGCCCTGCGGCACAGCGCAGTGCCGCTTTGCCAGTGGGCAGCTGAAGCAAGGGGGTGCGTGGGTTAGTCTCCCATGAGAGCAGCCTTTGGGGCAGATGCCTGCGAGGTTGCCCTTGCGTGTAACCAGGCCCGGGAGGGGAGTGGGTAGGTCAGGACGGGGAAGAGAGTCTCGATCGTGGGCATGATCAGTGCGAGGAGGCTGCTGCTGGCTCCTGTCCAAGGTGAGCTAGGGAACTGGCTGGCCTGGTTAGTGGGCTCGGTGCTACTTCCCCATGTCTGAACTCTCTGGGCCTAGCAGCTAAAAAGCCTGATGGAGTGGGACCAGCTCGGAGCAAATCCCCGGCTCTCAATGGGACGTGCCCTGGGGCACAAGGGTGTATCCTGCGGGGTGCAGCATTCCTCCTGCTCTAGAAATCCTCTGGCGGCATCTGCCACAGTTGTGCCAAGTCAGCATCCAGCCCAACCAGAGGTCAAGAGCTGCGTGAAGGGCTCTGGGTTGCTGCGCAGGGGCTTTGTGGCAGCGCTGGGCTGCCGTCTCCCGGTGGCGCTGAAGCCCCTCCCCCTGGTTCAGAGCTGGGGAGCAGTGTCTGACTCCCTGCTGTCGCCTGTCTGCTCACCTACCGATCCTCCTGTGTTTGTTCAGGGACCGCACCTGCACAGTCCTCAACGTGGAAGGAGACGCCTTTGGAGCCGGCCTCCTGCAGGTGTACACAGAGAGGACAATGGGGAAGGCTGAAGCCGAGGAGCTGGTGGAGATCAAGACTGAGGACTTGGGCCCCAGCAAGGTTCCGGGCGAGGAGGAAGGCTCCCCACTGATCAAGAGAGACGGGCCCGTCCCGCTGGCTGCCGCTGGCTCCTGCGAGAAGGAGTCTGTGATGTAATCAGCGCCCGGAGCGTGGTCCTGGTCGGAGACTTTTCCTTTTTTAGGGTTCCTTTTTAAAGATGTGTCAATCGGGGCAGAAACGGCCACTTCTGGTTTTCTTAAACCTTGAACCTCCTGGGCCGAGGCAATCTCTGTGAGGGGACTGATGAGCTCGAGACAACCCAACAACTCTCTAGAGTGACCCCCTGACACCCACCCTTCTGACTTGTGTTGAGGGAGCCGGAATCTAGGCTGGGCTCCCAGCCCCACCTCTTACTCCTTTCTATGTCAATCCCATTCTCCTGACGCTGGCTGCAGCCTGTGCTGGGTCAGAGGCCTCTTGAATCACTCCTTGCCTCTGACCTTCTGAGGTCTGCCCTCCCGCCCCTGCTCTCTTCCTGTTAATTTTCTGGACCAAGCAAGCACCAGAACTGACCTCCTTGCGCTTTAAATGTACTTAAGCATCTGGCGTTTCTCGAACTACCGGTAACGCCACCTTCCGTTGTGCGCTCAGCTGCTCGAGTGGAGGCCGGCTGGCTCGCGGGCCCCTCCCGACCTCTGACCTCTCCTTGCCTGAAAGACTTGATATTCTAGCTCCTCCAGAGCTCCGGCTGGGGGTCCCTGGAAGAGATCCCCCCGCATTCTCTCCTTGTGGCTACAACTCGGTTGTGAAACAGCTTGTGCCTTTGTCTGTGTGGCTGTGGTCCAGTCCTGTCTGTCACACCGGTCCCGGAGGAGCCGGCGCTGACGTTGGTGTGGAGTCATGTGTCTGTGTCCCACGGTCTCTTGGTGTCCCGAGAAACTGGTTGCTCCAGCCAGGCTGACGTAATTTATTTTGCTATTTAAACGATACGAGTGAGTGAGTTGGTCTCTCTAGATTAGAGGGGAGGGAGCCCTTAGACAGCACCAATGGACTGTAGGCTGCACCTGGCATCTACCATCAAAAGGGAATGGGACAGATCCTGGACTGATGGGGAAGCCTGTACGTCAACACCCCAGCTAGGCATTGCCTTAATTATTTGACTCCAAGCCCTGGTTCTTGGGCTGGACACTCCAGCCAAGGGTTACAGCTCAGTGCTTATGTGTCAACCCTCTGGTTCTTCAGCATAACCTCGGACAGGCTGCGGTTCCTCTGGCCTCATTCACTCCTCAGCCTTCTAGACCCAAATCCTGCAGGGCTGTTCCGATGCCAGCTGGAATCTGCTGCTCTCGCCTGTGCCACGACCAGCTGTGGGGGGCTCTGATCTGGGGCTGTTCTTGGGGGCGAATGGCTTGTTCCGTTCCGTTCCCCAGCAAGCCGTTCTGGGAGCTGTCGGGCCCTGGTAGCGCTTAAGCTATTGACCTCACCCACAGCCTCAGTCCGGTGGGTTGGTCCGTTTGAATCTCTGCTGTATTTTCCCCAGAGACTTTGGGGTGAGGAATCACGAGGGGGGGTGGGTTTGCTCTTGGCATCAAGGTCCGTCCCTGTTTTAAACAGATGGGGGGCAGGCTGGGAGAAGATACCAGGCCCCTCTTCTTTCTGAAGAAGAAATCTGAGCGGCTAAGCAGGCAGCCTGGCCTGTGGGTGAGTCGCACACCGTCCACCAGGATCTGGTTCCTGTTGGCAGGCCCAGGCAGCCTTGCTTCCACCCAGGGCGCTCCTGCCACCAGGCAAACATCTGGGCAGCTGCTGCGGATGAGCGCTCACCCCCTCGTGCCCGGCCCCTAGAGTGCCGAGCCTCTCGCTGGTGAGAACAAGCCCCGACTGATCCCCGTGTGAACTCCCTTTGCTGGGGGGGGATATTTTTAATGCTGTTTTCGCTGCTGGGGACATTGGCACGAAACAGGCGCTTCAGGGCATTTAGTGGCCTTGTGCCAAGTGTTCCTCTGGCAGCCGTCTCCATGGCAACCAACCAGTGGCAGACAGGATCATTACTCCAGGTGAGGGAAGAAACCGGAGCCGCGGGTGAGCCGGCTCTAGAGGCACAAGGTGTACTGCCGGTAGCGCGGCTGCCTTTGGGCTGTAGCCTGGGCCTCTTGACCTCTGCCGTAGCTTCACAGTGACCTTCAGCCAGTCTCCTTCCCTCAGGGGAGGCAGATAACCTGGGTTTTGGCCCAGCCACCTACAAAACCCTCTGGCCCCGTTTGCTCTAAGGTTGGGCCAGCTAGCACAGCTGGGGGTATCTGCTGCTAGTCCTCCAAGGCCTGCCCACAATTCCCCCCGAAGGATAGACCCATTCTGCCGTTGCCTTGGAAATAATCCTAGGGCATCCCAGCTCCAAGAACCAGCGGCTATGCCCCCAGATCCAGGGTCGGATCCAGCCCGCAGTAACACAGGTAGGGCTCTGCAGGGGCATGCTCCCACCTGGGCTGGCCCGTGCCAGCTGCCTCTCACCAGCGTGACCTGGGCAGAGACTCCATCCCCTTTGTTCCAGCAGGGGGTGAGAAAAGGCCCAATATGGGGGAGAACTGAATCCTGGGGGTGGTGATTCAAGGGGCATCCCCCACTGGGATCTGAGCCTTGCTTAGGCCCCGTAGCTGCTACGGTGATATAGCACTCCTCAAGCACAGCCCCATCTGCAGGCTTGGGTCCCGCCCTGGTCAGTACTAACTCTGGATTTCAGGGGATCTTTGCCATCCCTGTCCCGGGGAGAGGGAAGCACAATTTGAAGCAAGAGTAACTGTAGTGGCAGCTCCGTGATTCTCAGGCAGACTCTGCTAGGGGGACTGCAGGTCTCCTCATCACCTATTGGGCTTGAAAGCCAGCCCTGGGCCCTATCCCTGGAGACAAGAATTTCCATCTCCAGAAGGTACCTGCATGTAGGAGCAGCGGAATGTGGTTTACATGGACCACAGATCAGTGCCTGTGGGTGCAGGAAGGTTGGGTACAGGTCTGTCTGAATCTGCTTCAGCCTTTTGGAAGTATGAACAAATCCCTAGACCGGTCTTTGGGCTGAGATCTCCCCACTTCCCCTGAGGTGGATGGGGACGGGGATGCAGGTGCAAGTCCAAAGTACACAATGCCAAAGGAATTGCTGGTAGGAGCCCTGCAGGGGCAGTGCTGCTCTCAAGGGCACTCGGGGTGGGTGGTGGCAGTGTCTGTCCTCAATGCTGCAATGACTGTAACTCTAAACTGTGTCTAGTCTTGACTGTGTAAACAATAAAACAAGACTCCATGGGTGTGTTTGTGCTTTGTACGCTGTGATCCTCCTAGCGTGGCCTCGGAACAAGCGGGCTCTGCTGCTGTGGCTGGTCTACGGGGCCCCAATAGGGCCTGTGCTGGGGCCCCTTTACTTTAGGCTGGCAGCGGAGG
Organism: Chrysemys picta bellii; assembly: GCF_011386835.1. Lineage (NCBI taxonomy): Eukaryota > Metazoa > Chordata > Testudines > Emydidae > Chrysemys > Chrysemys picta. Next base: position 5,237,678 of record NC_088807.1, read on the forward strand.
TGAGCGGGAGCAGTGAGCTAACCCTCAGATGATGGGCATCGTAGACAGTATGTGGGGGAGGGGAGGTCAATAAAGACAGAGTAAAGAACCAGGTCCTAGCACGCGGAAAAAGCAGAGAACGCTGGTTTATGCAGTCCCTGGGCTATTGGGTATGGGACCAGCTGCTGATTGTGCCACGGCTGGGCTCCGCTTCCCATCTGCAGTGAGTCAGGTTGGCCCAGCCATACAGTTCCCGTCTGCTTTCCTGCCCGAGGCTGCCTCCCCCGGAGCCAGCCCCTGAGCCTTCGCTCTCCCCCATCCTAGGGAAATCCAATGCTGCACAATCACCCAGTGCGAGCAAGTCTCCGAAAGCCGGCACCCGCCTTGGCTTGTAGCCTCTGGGGGCCTGGCATCTGCCTCCACTCACTTGCAAGGGCTTTGGCACAGCAGAGCGTGACAATCATTAAACTGCTCGCTGCACACTGGATGACTTCAGGTGAAAGTTGGCGAGCAGGTGACAGCAGGAAGGCTGGCAGGGGGTGCTGCCCTTGTGTTCTGCTTAGAGATGAATAAAGATTGTTTTCATTCTCCTTTTTTTTTCCACACTACTGCTTCCAACTGACTGTTGTCCTTTAAATACCGGCCCAATCCAGTCTTGTTCTGTTGGGGTTGGAAGAGGAGCGCCTCTAGCCCAGGGTCGGTAACCTTTCAGAAGGGGTGGGCCAAGTCTTCATTTATTCACTCTAATTTAACGTTTCATGTGCCAGGAATCCATTTTAATGTTTTTAGAAGGTCTCTTCCTAGAAGTCAATAATATAGAACTAAACTATTGTATGTAAAGTACATAAGGTTTTAAAAATGTTTAAGAAGCTTCTTTTAAAATTAAATTAAAATGCAGAACCCCCCGGACCGGTGGCCAGGACCCGGGCAGTGTGAGTGCCACTGAAAATCAGTTCGCGTCCTGCAGGTTACCTACCCCTGCTCTAGGATGACTGCTGTGAACTAGGCCTTTTCCAACAGAGTGTCCCTTCCCAGTGTCTGTCTTACACCTCCTGGTTCTCCAGTTGGCCACAGCATCATCTATGGTAGGCAAGACAGGACCTGACTTTCTATTGGTAACCTCCCAAGCTACCCAAAGTGCATAAGGAAGCATAGCCCAAGCTGTTCTTCCACTGTGGGCCAGATTTAAAGGATTGATCTATACTCCCTTTATTGTTATTAATCATGTTTATTACAGGGGATGGCATTGTGCTAGGGGCTGTACAAGTGGTAGCAGTCTGCCCTTCCATGTGGACAATTGAATAAGCCTGGACAGAGCCAGGCTGGGGCAAGGGTGGAGCGTGAACAATGTGATGGCATCAAAGGGCAGGTTCGTGCCATGATTTTATTTGGGTGGGTTTAGGAAGGGAGGGGGAAGCAGAGAGGAAGAGGGTGGGAGGAAAGTCCAGTCCGCTGCAGCGTCCCCTGCTGCTCCCGGCTGGAGTCTCGAGCTAGTTCCTTTCTGCAGTTTTTCCCCAAAGCCTCATGGCAGGGGCTTTGAGAAGCACCAGTTCCCCCAGAGAGAGGGGGTGGGTCTCCCCAGTATAGTTCTGGGTCTATGGGAGGTGACCCAGCTACACCGGGCCAGTCGAAAAGGGGACTGCAGAACAGCAGAAGGTTGTATGGGGCTCTGCATCGGCTTAACTTGTAGGCCACTTAATTTGCCCATTGTCTTGCCCCACGGCTTCCTCCCCACACAGAGAGCTTGAGCCGGGCTCCCCTGTAACCCTGCCCCTGCTCAGGCCAGGAGGGCAGCCCCCAATGCTCAGACTGGATATGGATTTCCCATCTGCGTCCAGCAATGGCATGTGAAGAGGATGGTCGGTGCTGCCCTCTGCTGGCAAGAACTGGGCTACACTGCATGGGTTTGGCGGGCCCTGCGGTAAACAAGCCAGGCCCAGGTCTCCTGCAGAAGGGCTACACAGCTTGAGTCTCGATGGTAATAGCCAGTCCTGGGATGAGACTGCATTCACTGGAACGGCGCTCGTCCCTCGACGCCTGCTTTGGCCCCTCAGTGCAACTCCTCATCTTCCTCCTAATCAACCCTGCCTGTCTGGGCGGGAGGCATTCCCGCTTCTCTTTTCCGGTAGTGGATTGGCTTACTTCCTCTGCAACAGGCAGAGGACCCAGCTTCCCTTCCCCCCAGCTGCACTACAGCTAGTGGACATATTTTTACTGTCGCTGGGACCTTCTGCCCTATTCTCCCTCCAGCATCTCCCTGATGGCTGTATGGATTTGTTTTTACCACTCTCAGACTGTTTGGGAGACAATATTCTTGTGACAGGATCCCTGGGGTGCAGCTTGGGACTGTGGGACCACTGTGCCACCTTAACTCTCCAGCCTGGGCTGTCTCTCACAATGTTTTGCTAGTGACAAGCAGCAAACCCCTCCGGGCGCTGTGATCACTCAGCACAACCGCATGTGGAGCCCCACACCCGGCTAGAATGCATGAATGCTCCCAGACCACTCGTGAATCACACAGAGAAAGGCACCAGCCAATCCCCCCCAGCTCCTAGCTTTGTGCCTCAGGAATAGACCGTCTTGCACTGCTCAAGACAAACAGTGCAAGTTTATTAATTAGTTCGCCACTTGCCCACTTCATCAATGGAAAGGGGATATACACTGCATCTAGGAGTGCAACAAAACCAAGGGCTCATAGGCGAGAACTGACGATAGGGTGAAGGAAACATGCTAAAATGCAGGGGATCTGTGCAGATGTGGGCACTTGCAGGCACCTGACTCCCCTCAATTTCCTGCGGGTTAGGTACCTAAATACCTTTGAGGAGCTGGGCCTAGCCATTTCTTCAGAAGCCACCAGTCCATGCCATGAGCCTCCATTTATCTATTATCAGAGGGGTAGCCGTGTTAGTCTGGATCTGTAAATCTATAAGGTGCCACAGGGCTCTTTGTCGCATTTATTTATTCTCATTCTAGATTTCTAACTAGGGCTCCATCATTACAACCTTGTGGATTTCTTTACAGCAAGGAATGGAGCGAGAGAACTGCCCTGGCGTGTCTCGGGGATGTTTTCCGACAGATCCCAGGGGCAGCTGTCAGTTGGGGAGAGTTTTAAACACAGCATTGCTGAGCCTGGGGGTTACCGTGGAGCTCCAAAGCGATCACAAAGATCAAACCAGTTCCCATTTGGGCCCAGATCCTCAACAGTTCAGATTCTCCAGGCCAGAAGAGACTATTGGGATCACCTCGCCTTACCTGCTGGATAGCACAGGCCAGAGAACTGCCCCAAAATAATTCCTAGAGTGGAGCTTTTAGAAAAAACATCCCGTCTGGATTTAAAAACTGTAGGCGATGGAGAATCCACCATGGCCCTTGATAAGCGTAATTACTCACTGTTAAAAATGTATGCTCTTTCCAGTCTGAATCCATCTAGTTTCAGCTTCCAGCCCTTGAGTTGTGGTAGGCGTTTCCCTGCTAGATTGAAGGGCCTGTCATTAACTATTTGTTTCCCATGTAGGCTGAGGTCAAGCCTCCCCCTAAGCTTCTCTTTATGTAGCCTGTAGGTGTTTGCTAGGTAAGGCAGGAGTATAAGTTAAAGCAATAACGCAGTGAGACAGGCTTCCAAGACAATAGCTTAGCTAAACTAAGCAAGGCATATGGCCCCCAAAACGTTAGCATGAACAGCTAACCTTAGGAGGGACCCTGGCTCAGAAGATCTCGCAGGACAGAACACTATGGTGACTAAACTGCTCTCAGGTAGTCACGAGATGCTAGTTTCTATCAGCTTGGGGGGATATGTTAAGTTAGGAACATCAGCAGATGGCTGACCACAAGGGTGCCGTGGTAACTAATTGATGTATATGCTAATAAGCATGAGGTAAACAGGCTAGTAGTCTATGGGAGAAGGGGCTCCCAATCACAGTAGGGTGAGGAAATACGAACGAGGAAAAGGGGAGAAGCCCCTCCTGAACATTAGGCACAGTGGCATCTGTGTAACACCGTTTAAAAGTTGTATCCTGGCCTCAGTGCTTTGGGAGATGGAACTCCTGGGAGGTGCCAGGGTTATGACCACTGGTGATGGTGACGAGGAGGATAATAACTAACACTTCAGGTTGTTCAGCAAGGGATGGTGTGAGTATATAGATGCTCAAATGCACTTTCTGTATTATCTCGATCTACCTTGCTGGCTTGGCATGTTGCAATTTTACCAGTTGTGTTAATAAAACGAGTGCGAGTATTGCAACCAAGCACACCCGGGTTCCCAACTGACCTTTAATTTTAATAATATTGGGCCTGAGCTGGAGACAAGAACCTACCAAACCTCAGAATGTTAATGGGGAATTCTTAAGTAATTAATATAATCAATAAACAATCAATAGGTCAGGCAACAGTTAAGCTAAATAGTTTGAGCTCTTGGAGTCTGTCACTATAAGGCAGAAAGAAGAACAGGAGGACTTGTGGCACCTTAGAGACTAACAAATTTATTAGAGCATAAGCTTTCGTGGACTACAGCCCACTTCTTCGGATGCATATGTATATGCATCCGAAGAAGTGGGCTGTAGTCCACGAAAGCTTATGCTCTAATAAATTTGTTAGTCTCTAAGGTGCCACAAGTCCTCCTGTTCTTCTTTTTGCGGATACAGACTAACACGGCTGCTACTCTGAAACCTTTCACTATAAGGCAGGTTTTCTAATCTCTTAATTGTTCTCGTGGTTCTTTTCTGAACCCTCTCCAGTTTATCAACACCCTTCCTGAATTGTGGGTACCAGAACGGGACACAAGATCCATCAGTGGTCACACCAGTGCCAAATACAGAGGGGAAATAAATAACCTCTCCGCTCCTACTCAAGATTCCCCTGTTGAAATCCAAGGATTGCATTAGGCCTATTGGCCAAAGCATTGCTCTGGGAGCTCATGTTCAACTGATTGTCTGCCCCCCTGCCCAAAATCTTTTTCAGAGTCACTGTTTCCCAGGCTAGAGTCCCCCATCCTGGGAGTACGGCCTGCATTCTTTGTTCCCAGATGTACACATTTACATTTAGCCATATCAAAATGCCTACTGTCTGCTTGTACCCAGCTTACCAAGTGATCCCGTTCGCTCTCTCTCAGTGACCTGTTCTCTTCATTGTTTACCACTCCAATTTTTGTGTCATCTGCCAACTTTATCAGCAACGTATGTTTTCTTTCAGGTCACTAATAAAAAGGTTAAATAATGTAGGGCCAATGATCCCTGTGGGGCCTCCTAGAAATACAACTGTGCAAGGCTGATTCCCGGCTTCCAGTTACATGTTGACACCTATCAGTGAGCGAGCTTTGAATTAATTGAAAATGTGCCAAGTTAATTTGATAGCTTTCTAGTTTTTTAATCAAAATGTCATGAGGTACGAAGTCAAACGCCTCACAAGGAGTCTGTTACATCAACACTGTTCTCTTTATCAACCAAACTTGTGATCGCATCAAAAAAAGGTATCAAGTTAGGTTGACAGGGTCTATTTTCCATAAACCCATGTTGATTGGCATTAATCATATTACCTTCCCACGTCAGCCACTCTATTTTGCCTGGGATTGATATCAGACTGACAGGTCTATAATTATCTGGTCATCCCATTTACCTTTTAAAAATATTGGTGCAATATTAGCTTTCTTCCAGTCTTCTGGAACTTCCCCAGTGCTCCAAGACTTAGTGAAAGATATTATCATTGAACAGTATTTAGATTCCTAACTTCTACTGAAATTAATGAGTTAGGTGCTTAAATATTTTGAGGATCTGGATTCAAGGAGGTCGAGATATGGTGGCTTAAACTCTGACATTGTTCACAGCCTCATATGTGATCAAAACAAAGGCTGAACCAGATGGCAGGAGATGCCAAGAAAATCAGATGGGCAAATCACTTTGAGTGTTAATGATTATTTAAAATAACCCCCTTGGTGGACTTGGTCCTGAACTCTGCAAACCAAGGGACTAGGCCTACAGTCCTTCCTGAGGCAGAACTTCCACTGACTTCAAGGTCGGGTGGGTATGGGGAACGGGGCCAGAGTCAAATTAATCTGCTCCCCTCACTACATTTCTAACTGTGATCCTTTAGGGCAAAGACTCCTGCGGTTCCTTTTCGATAGCAGAAGAGATTGTTATAGGTAGAGGATCTAGATGGTTCGACTGCATTTCTACTGCATTGTCTGCGCTAATCAGTGTTGCCGACTCTTGTGTCTTGTAGCATTTAGATACAGGAACTCCTCACTTATAGTCGTCCCGGTTAACGTGGTTTTGTTGTTATGTTGCTGATCAATTAGGGAACAGGCTTGTTTAAAGTTGCGCAATGCTCCCTTATAACATCATTTGGCAGCTGCCTGCTGGAAGAGCAGCCCCCCCTTGTGGGGATTAGAACCAGGGGAAGCTGGCAGCTCCCCCCCCCCCCATCAGCTCCCCTAAATTCCCTGTAAGGTATTCCCTGCTCCAGCCCTGCCCTCTGCCTTGAGCTGCTCCCGGGAGCTTCCTGCTTGCTGGGGGGGCGGGGGGGCGGAAGAGGGGTGCTGACATCAGGATGTCCCCCTGCTCCTGCCTCCCTCCCGCTCCGTATCCCCTCTCCACAAAACGGAGGAGGGGGACAGGGCTCGGGGACAGAAAGGAGGGAGCTTGCTGGAAGCTGTTGCTTCCCGGCCGATCTGCTTAAAAGGGCAACGTGCTTGTAGTGGGGTCAGCATACTTAAAGGGGCAATGCACGTCTCTCGCTCTCACTCATGCATGCACCCCCAGCACTTTGGAAAGCCAGCACCTGTGTAGCCATGCATGCGCTGTCAGGAGGAGGGAGTGGTGCACTCCAGCTGGATAGCGTAGGCTCATGTTCGGTTTTTGCAGCTACTGCCCTGCCTCTATTGTGTTTCCTCCCTCCTGCCTCAGTCCAGGCTGCCCTGTAGAGCGTGAGGCTACATTAACAACAGCGTATTAACCCTTGAGGGCTCAGCCAAGTGCTAGTTCATCCTTTAGCAGTAAGGCATTCCCTGGGAAATAGCCCACCCTCTGACTCCACCACCTCAACCAAGCTTCACAATCATTCATTGCTGTGTACAATATTCAACTGTTTGTTTAGAATTGATACTGTAGGTGTATAGAATGTCTTTTGTCTGGTGAAAAAAAATGTCCCTGGGACCTAACCCCTCCTATTTACATGAATTCTTATGGGGAAATTGGATTCGCTTAACCTCGTTTCGCATAAAGTCGCATTTTTCAGGAACAGAACTACAACGATAAGTGAGGAGTTACTGGACTGAAACCACAGCTCCAGGAACTGCGACTGGGTGAAAATCTCAGGTTTCACTGAAAAATAAAAAAGCGTCTGTCCCTCCTGCTTGCACAGAAAAGCTTGAAAACCTGATCCAAGGGCCCCCTAAAGGCTTAATAACCAGAAAGCAGAGTGAAGGAACCCAACGTTTACTATTCTTTAAAATCTCACGAGTCTTCCGCCAATCTCAGGATTTTTAAGCACTGGCTGCTGGACCAGATGTTCCGTAAGTGTATTCAAATTATATTAAGGACTTTGCCTTTCAGCTGAAGATCCCCAGCTTTACACACGCACAGCAAACCTCGCGCTTCCCCACGGGAGAGGGAGGGAAGTATCATTGCTCCATTCTACAGGGGAGAGGAAGGACGCTGTCCTACGCGTCACACAGGGAGTCAGAGAATAGAACTCAGGTCTCCTGGCTCCCATTTGGATGGTTCCCCCGACCAAGGGGCAAATGCCTGGGATTTTCTTATTAAATTCTTGCATTTCTGTTACTCCTGACGCCTTCCATGAGTAAAACAAAGGGTTAATAAACTCAATTTCCTTTACCTTGTGGAGGCAGTTTAGTTACGTTTCTACGCTTTGTTCAGCTTGGGACAACAAAATGTGGCTGGTTATTTTCACATCTTGTTTAGAGGCCGTTTTGGTTCCTCGTTCTCCCACACTAATCCCGCGCTGCCCTGTTTGGGTTCCCAGAGCTCTAACAGGAAGGCTTAAACTAAACCGAAACATCCCACTGAATCTTTAAATGAGAATATTCCAACTCCTGGCTGTAACGATTGTCACTTTCTCCTTTCCTTTTTCCTCAAAAAACTGAGCCGGGGATCAGCCAGGGCATGGGCAGCTAGGCCTAATGGGTGGAGCCGAAGTCAGATGCCAGCAACCAGAGCCGAGGATCAGAGCTGGAGTCAAATGCCAGGATAGGGAACGGGCTGCAGCAGGGCTGGGGCGAGGCTAGAAACCAGGTAGGAGCAAAGTCTGTCCTAGCAGCCGGCTGGGGATTTGCCTTTCACAAACAACTTCCTGGTGTTCCCTCCAGGCTTAAGTAGCGTGCCTGGATCAATCGGGGACTCTGGGAGCACTGTCAGTCAGACTCGGTGGCCAGCACGTCCTGTGGTGCTGGGGCCCACAAGGCCCACAGCCTGTGGAGTTTGGGAGACGTGCTGAGACAGCATCTCCATGAGGTCTCCCTTGGGTTGCTTTGTTAATTGTCCTGTCTTGGTGTTCAAAGTGTCTGACCTCCAAACGGCCACAAGCCCTTCAGACAATCCCCCCAGCCCCAAAGGTGAGCGTAAACTCTCCTGGCTTTAGTGGGCCGTACCAGCAGCAGTGGGCAGACAGCTCCCTTAGCAGCAGCATGGTTCATACTTTCTGTTGGTATCAGTGTTATGTTCAAGAGAGAGGGATCCCTGCTCCCTGGGCCTCAGAGTCTAATGCTCTCTTGGGCCCCAATGCAGAGACAGAAGCCAGAGTCCTTGCTTATTTCCCCTTATCCAGCTTCTTCCGGGCTGGGTTTGGATACTCTGGATTCTCGATCACACCTGCGCCGAACTTCAGCTCCAAAAAGCTCCGGAAGTTGTTGGGCGCCAGAGCCGTGAAGCCAGCAAACGGCAGGGGTAACAGGGGCTTGAGGAAGTGCTCCGGGAACTCCACGTCCTGCCGGTGGTCCATCCACGTGTCCTTGGTCATCAGCCCGTTCTTGGGGTAGAAGGGCCAGAGGTCAACATGCAGGTGGTTGTGCTCGCTGTACTGCACACGGTAGAAGTCGCCCTCGATGGCCTTCTCCCAAACAAAGCCCTTCTCGTCCACGATGGAGCCAGAGTCTACGTTTCTGAGGAGGTCGCAGTTGGGAATGTCCTCCAGGTATATCCCTAGATCCACGTCATAATCCCATGGGATGATGTCCTGATGTCGGGCAGCTCCTAGTAGTGTCCCACCTTCCAGCCAGTAACGCACCCCGGAGGTCTCCAAGATGTTGATGACATACTTTGCCGTCTCCCTCAGGGCCTGTAGACAGCAAGGCGGGGTCCAGCGGTTCTGGTAGAGATATTCCGGCGTATCATCATGGACGGTGCCGAAGCAACGCGGCGTCTCTTTGCTGCACCCAAACCACTGCTGCTTCCCATCCTCCAGGAGAACCCGCTTGATGCCGAAGTCTCGGAAGAGCTGCAGCCGGCTGGCTTTGGCGCGGTTCTCTGCCTTCCATTGGTTGTGCGAGGAGCTGAGCAGAGGCTGGTGGGCTGAGGAGAAGGAGACGTCAAGGATTCGGACCGTCCAGCCCCGCAGCGATGTCTGGATGAAGAGGGAGGTCAGCAGGGGCTTGGCCAAGGGAGTGGAAAGGTTGAAGAGATCCTTTGTGCGTAGAAGAATCACGGCGTCTCCCTTCAGAGCTGTGCAGAGCCTGGTGGAAGGCGCTATGCTGTATTCGGCAGTCCACTTTCTAAGGCTGACCTTTAGGTTCAAGCACTGGAGGGGAGTGAGGGACTGCACAGGTGCTGCCACCATTTGAACTCTACCCTGGTTGGCTTTGAACTCTTCTAACATACGATCCAGCTGCCTTGTGGAATCAACCTTGACCCCATCAGGCACCAGGGCCACATACTCCGTCTTCACGTACATATCAGGCCTGGACATATGGGCAGGCTGGTCAGGGGCTGGCTTGAGGATCACGAGCTGGACGTTGGGAGCATCCGGTAATACAAGCGGAGGGTACGGCAAGGTATCTGCTGCCACCATGACTGGCTGCTCCGGCTTCTGTTTCAGGAAGGCCTGCACCACATCAGGGACGTAGTTCTCAAAGTCCTCGAACTCCCTGATGATGACGGTCACCCCGGGCCTCTGGGGGACAGGCAGCAGCCGGGAGCTAGGCTGGACGTGGTCTCTGTGTCTGTGCAACATCCGCTGCTGCAGCCTCGAGACGTAGTACAGTATCAGCAGATTGATGACAATGGCGAGCGCTAGGACCCCCTGACAGAACGTGATGCGCATCTTGCGAGGCAGCTGGGTCTGTTCACCTGGGGAACGATGTTACGTGGCTGTGGTCTCCGCACGAAGCAGCCAGCGGTATTTGCTTCCCCAGGAGGCTCTGGGCTCATCCATCCCAACACAGCTTACTTGCTGGTCATCCTGGAAAGAAATGCACATGGAGTGTGAGTGCCAGAAATGTTTGTGGCTAGGGAAAGCCTGCGTCCACTGCTCAGGGGCTGTCTCCCCAATCCTATAATTGGAGCGGGGGCTACTAGACAGATATACTAGATGGAACAAAGGGTTTAAAATAAAAGCTCCCCCCAGCTGACTGCCACAAGAAACACAGTCCCTGATTCTTCAGGTTCACCGAGGGGCATCTCTAAATTAAATCTCTCCACTGTCCGTCACTGAGACAGCATCGTCTAGTGGGTAGAGAAGGGGCCAGGAACGCAGGACTCCTGTATTCTGTTCCCATCTCTGCCACTGAACCACTGTGCATCCTTAGACAAGTGACTGCCGCTCCGTGCCCATTTCCCCAGTCAGTAGCAGAACCTGTAGGAGTCCTGCCTCCCAGTCCCTCCCTCGATTCCAGTCTGAGCCTCCCTCAGTCTGTGTTTATTGGCTGGTTATCAGCACAGCTCAACCACCGAGCAAAGCCAGCCAGTCAGCGCAGGTTGGAACTGGCTGACCGAACTGCCACTCCCAAAGGAGCTGCAGCCAGCGGAAAGGACAGACCTCAGTATTGTAGGCATGTCTGAACTCGGATTGCTCCTCAGGCACCTGGGGTTTCCGTCTTGCTGGGAAAATAGGAGCAAGGAGGCCATCCAAAAGTTCTGCATTCGTGCGCACAGCTTCTCAACCTGCATTAACTGCTAAAGTTCCCAGAACAACAGATGCGCCATGACGAGGGGGCTGCTTTACTTAATCTTGTTTGGATCAAGCTTGCTCATTTCCCCAGAGGGATCAAGGCCTCCGTTTTAAGCACTAATTTCTCTGCAAATCCACCTTCCCCTGGTGGGAAAGGGGTGGGGAACACAGAGCACGGCACCCTGCACAACAAAAGCCCAGTTATCAGGAAAAGAAAACCCAACTGCCCTCCTCACCTAAGGGCACTGTTACAGGCAGGCCTGCTGAAAGCAATTTGGGGCCCCACCTCCTCCTGTTTCACTTTATTTACACAGATGTTTGGGGGGGGGGGTCCCCATGTGCTTGAGTCCCTGCTACAATTGTCCACCCTTTCCCTCCCTCTCTCGTCTGCCCTGGGAATACTGCTTTGCATTGTAAGGAGCCAGTCTGTCAGTAACACACCCTGTATCCCAGGAGAACTCTGTTAATGCAACTATAGCCCCATACCCTGTACCTTTAATCACCAGGATCTCCGTCCCAGGTCGCATGAGACGACCCCAAGCCCCAGATCTGAACTTTCCCAAAGTTTGGAGGTGTCTCATTCGGGGGGTTCTGATCTGAGCTCAAGTCTAATCTAACCCGATGCTCTCAGCAAATGGCTTGCGGCAGCTGCTCGTCTCCGATCCCATTGTACAAGATACAGCATCAAGCAGTTAAAGCTCTGAATGTGACCCACTGCGACACATAGAGCCTGGGGTGGAAGCATCAAAATCCCTGTTTTTGTGGGACTTTTGAGGAAGCAGCGTTCTGTGCTCCCTCCGCTCGCTGAGCTGCAGCATCCAAGTAATCAACATCGTCCCCCAGAGCTGTGCACGTTCCTAGTGATAACCATGCTCAAACAAGGAAGCCAAGCAGGCAATTTGCTTTGTTGCCTTGGGGAGTTTAAGAGCCCACAATGCGCTCACTGTCCTTTAGTTAAAGCTACTCTCCTCCCAATAGGTCAACGAGCTCCTGGAGCAGCCACACGGTCTGAAGTGGAGCAAGCCCTGCTGTGCTTCCTCAACGCTGCTCTCACCTCAAGATGCAGGAACTTAGGAACCAAACCTAGAAAGAGGCAAATGTCACGCAGCGATTCGATCAGGGGAGCTGGAAGTCAGTGTTGGCTTAGTGGTCAGAGCAGGGTGTCCGCCTGCATCCCCTTCCCACCTCTGCCACTGATTCACTGTGTGACCTTAGACGCAACACCTGAGCTGTCTGCACCCTAGCTATACAATGCAGGTATCTTTATCTCCCCCCTTCTTTTGGGAGATTCAGCTAGGAGAGGTCTACACTAGCAATGTTGTCAGTATAGTAATGTGGTTGGGGGGTGATTTTTTGGATGACTTTTCTATGCTGGCAAAAGACGGGTAGACGGAGTTATGCTGGCATCGCTTATTTCACTCGGGGAACTGACATAATCTATGCCAGCAAAAGCACTTTTTTGCCAGCATAAAATGCGTCTGCACTAGATCCACGGATTAAAAGGCCAGAAGGGACCATTGTGATCATCTAGTCTGACCTCTAGCTATGCCAGCAAACCTTTTCCAGTGTAGATTTGGCCTTAGCAGGAGCGGTGCCAGGATTTTTGGCGCCCTAGGCGGGGGTCCTTCCGCGCTCCTGGTCGTTGTCAGCAATTCTGCGGCGGGGGGTCCTTCCGCGCTCCCGGTCTTCGGGGCACTTTGGTGGCGGGTCCTGGAGCGAGTGAAGGACCTGCCGCAGAATTGCCGCTGAAGACCCGGAGCGCGGAAGGACCCCCCGCCACCGAATTGCCGCCGAGAGCGGCAAAATGCCGCCCCCCCAAATCCTGGCGCCCTAGGCGACCGCCAAGTCACCTAAATGGAAGCGCCGGCCCTGGGCCTTAGTTAAAGTGCGTAAAGCACTCGGAGCTCCTCAAGCAGAAGGTGCTGGAAAAGAGCAAACTATTATTAATTAGTACTAAACCAGACTCCTTTCTGCCTTGGACTGCAGCGGCCTAGCCACCGTGATCTAAGCTGTTAAAACTGTACGTTACAGACTAGAATTCAAAAAGGAGACAGCAGTGTCACTTGAAAGATGAACTGCCCTCAGAATTAAAAACATCTCTGGCTTTGTCTACACTACACAGCTTTTAGCGAAAAGTGGAGCAGTGTAAACGCTGTTTATCGGTACTTTTGCAGACAAAATACTTCCACCCCCTAGGAGCAGGGTTCACGTTGTCGACAGGACAGCCCTCCTGCTGACAACGAGCTGTTTACACTTTTGTCTTTGGGGCTGGGGAGGTGGGATGTTTAAGCACCTGTGAATGACAAAAGTTTTGCCATTCAATTGGCAGTGTAGACAAAGCCTAAGATTCCCCAAGGAGGCTGAAGTTGAGTTTTCTCAGCATGCAAAGGAAGCCTGGGCTCAGGGAAGCTTTTCCACTAGAGGGCTCGTTGCATTGTTAAGCCAGGGCTCTGTAGCTGTTTTGTTGATTGCAATCTTGTCAGCATGGGCTTAGTTTTTTTAATCACTTGTTTATAAGCACCACAGACCTTAGTCTCCTCCCCTGCTGCTTTGCGGGATTGAAAGGGATCCTGTGTCAAGCAGCATTTAAGAAGATGGGTTTAGATAAGCTTGAAGTTGTTAAAAAGCCATTGTATTAATCTGTGCTCCATTCCCAATGTGTGTATGTGGGGGGAATCTATGTCAAATTGGAAAGGCACTTACCCTGTTCTAGCACCTTCAATGCATGGTTTTTAAAAGACATTAATGAACTAAACTCCGCAATCTGCCTGGGAGAGAGGCATTGTTGACTCCACTGAAACTGCGGCACACGGATGGGTACTGATTTGCCCAGTGTGAATCAGTAGCAGAGTTGGGAATGGTGGAACCCAGGAGTCCTGACTCCCTCCTACAGATGCCAGAACACCAGTGACACCCCTAAAAACATCCTACCCCACAATGGTCCATGAACAGACAGGGTGAGAGTGAGAGGCTAGACAGAGTCCAGATGAAATGTGGTGGGAGGCATATTTATTTACCTGCCTTCTCTTCCAGGAACATCTGAGAAAGGGAACCCTGAAAGGAGAAATCAAATAGGTCAGATGAATTAAGACCTAGAAAGTATTTCACCAGCCCTGATTTTTTTTAAATGCTGTTTCCTTTCAGACAGAGGAATAAGGAGGTGGAACAGAAACAGAAAGTTGGGCCGGAACAGAACCTCAGACCCAACCCTTCCTACCTTCTGGAGCCAAACTTTATAGGGATAATGAGAATGTTCATAGTTATGTTAGATAGGTTAAAAATGTAATATATTACTTATATATATTATATGTATAATCTCATATATATAAAAAGGATATAAACCTCATTGCTTCTGGGCAGACACAAACCTTTCATGGGGGGGAGGGGGAAATTTCTCCTCTGTGGTTAGGCTATTCCTCAAGTGTCTACTAAAGGGTTTGTTTTGCCCTTTCCTCTAAAGCAGGTGGTTCTGCCCACTCTTGGAAACAAGGTACTGGAAAAGAAGGATCCAATCCTCAAAGTTTCCAGAAGGAATCAGCTGGAATTTTATTAGTATATAGCATTAAACGCTGACCTGTGTGAAATGAGCTGGGGGGCTCAGTCCAATGCCTAGTGGCCATATGTCCACATTAAAAAAAAAATCAACAATCCCCCATCCCTATTGGCACTAATTGGCTGCCAGGTGGGAAGCCGCAGCAAAGACCAAGGAATGAGCGAGCCCCCTCTTACCGCTAAACTGTGTCCCTCCAGGGAAGGGAGAAGGCACCCAGTGTAGTGCGTTTTTAAGGGAGTTGGTTCTCTAGTTGCCTCTGATGTACTTGTGGGGATGTCTCCGGGGTTGTCAATCTGGCCCCTTTCACCAGCACTAGAAGTAAAAAAGAGCATAAAATGATTGACAGGAAAATAACCTTCGTTGTAACAAAGTACTCGATCAGGTAAAGTTTGTAGCTAAGTGTGACATCAGCGAGCACTCCAGAATGTGTGTTTCTGGCTCCCGTCTCCTTTCCCTGCTCCTTGTCAAAATATTTCTGCTGTCCCCTGCTCAGTCATACAAGAGGAGTCAAGCAAAACCATTAGACTCTATGACTGCCGTTACAAACAGCTCCCCGACAGTTATGACCACAATCTCTCCACCTGCCTAGGTTCCACCAGGAGAAAAAGCCCCAGGTAAGAGTTCCACACATATCACAATGCACAACACCATAAAACATAGGGGTATTCAATCAACAACCACTGATCATAGGCTTCGTAGCCCTAGCTTCTGAGTCGGTGTTCTGTTCCTTCCAGCAACACTCCTGAGGCCTTGGATTTCAATGGTCTTGAACAGTCTGTCTCTATCTTAACCCAAAATGGACATCTTTATAGGCTGTCAACAAGATGCCTGAGGTTTTCCACTCATCTACATCTTCCTCCTCCTAGTTTCTGGCTTTTGAGAACAAGAAAAAAGTTGACATCACATTATATATTTTTAAATCAGGGAAATGACTGGATCCTGAATGTAAGTGAATTTGTGTAAGAGTGGGGCACAAGGATGTCTGGACAGAGTCCCATCTCTCTGCTTCCTCTACATCTATTCTACCCCAATTTCACAGCGCTTCTGGACTTGGTTCCTTTGCCACAGCCAAAGATCTCAAGATTTCTGGAGGCAGCCCTGTGAGTCCTCCTAGGCAAGACAGGTAAAACACATTGATAAACCTGAATACCA
Source organism: Chrysemys picta bellii (assembly GCF_011386835.1). Taxonomy (NCBI): domain Eukaryota; kingdom Metazoa; phylum Chordata; order Testudines; family Emydidae; genus Chrysemys; species Chrysemys picta. The sequence continues at coordinate 5,253,474 of NC_088807.1, forward strand.
ACCAGTAGTGGATTTGGGGGGGTAAGGCAGGCAATTGCCCTAGATAAGGAGGTAGAGGGGGAAAGGAGATGGTGAGCACCCTGAACAGCTGAAAGGAAGGGACAGTGACTGCTCTGAATAGGGACCGGTATGGAGCTAAGGTGACGGACCAAATGTTCCAGCAGTATGGTTGGGGAGATGAGGCAGGCTTTGATTTGTCCTCATCCAAATCAGACTGAAGTTTCAGCTCTGTGCTAAGAAGGGATCTGCCCTGGGGGCAGAGAGAACAGTACTTTGGGGAGGGGACTGATCTGGAAAGGAGGTGGCCTGTCAATGGGGTGGCCTGTGCAGTCCTAGGTGGAGGTGAGACTGTGCTTGCAGTGGTGAGGAGCCTTGTTGCCATGGGGACCTCTACCTGTTTGCTATGGGTGGATGAGAGGCCTGTCCTGCGGGAGCCTGATCGAGACACCCGTTGAAACGGGAACCTCTCCCTGTCTGCTCGGGATAGGGGTGAGAAGAGACCCTATTCTAGGGGGGACTTGGTTGGGGTCCCCAGTGTAATCAGAATCCCCCTCAGCCTGTTCTGAGTGGGGGGTGAAGCAAGTCTGGTGGGGGGGCGTGAGGTCTGGTAGGGAGGCGTTGCCATGGGAACCCCTTCCTGGATGGACCTCTCCTTGGATGCTTTGGGTGTCTGGATGACGGGGGGGGGGGGGGAGAGAACAGGCCGGGGGGGGGGGTTGCCCTGGGAACTGCTCCCTCCCTGCTCTGGGTGGGATAAAGCAGGCCTTTAAGGGGCGGGGGTGTTACCATGGGAATCCTTCTCTGGGAACAGTAGGAAGGTGAAGCAGGCCTACCCTGGGGGGGCCTGTTGCCATGGGAACCCCCCTCCCCCGATCAGGGGGAATCAGGCCTACCTGGAGGGGCCTGTTGCCATGGGAACCCCCGCTGCTCAGGGGGAAGCAGCCTGCACTGGGGGCCCCGTTGCCATGGGAACCCCCCTGCTCGGGGGGGGGGAAGAAGCAGGCCTACCTGGAGGAGCCCGTTGCCATGAGAACCCTCCCCCCGCTCAGGGGAAGTAGCAGGCCTACCTGGAGGGGCCCGTTGCCATGGGAACCCCTCCCTGCCCCCGTCCCGCGGCGCGGGCCCCATTTCCTGGCGGCTCACTATCTGGCAGGAAGTGCCCCCCCCGCTCGGCTCCCTATGTGGCAGCCGCCGGGATCCATGATGGAGGCTGAGCGGGTGCTGGTGCGGGCCCAGCAGGCCCCGGGCCCGGCGGGGGCAGAGCCGCCGCCCCCCCCGCCGCAGGCCCCGGGCCGGGCGGCCGCAGGGGCCGGGCCCGGCGAGCTCAGCCTGCCTGGCATCCTGCACTACATCCAGCACGAGTGGGCCCGCTTCGAGGCCGAGAAGAGCCGCTGGGAGGCCGAGCGGGCCGAGCTGCAGGTGCCGGGGGCGGCGGGGGGCCGGGCCGGGGCGCTGGGAGACGCGGGAGGGCGGGCGGTTACCGGGGCCACCGCTGCCTCCGCCGCTGCCGCCATCTTGGAGGGAAATGGCCGACGGGACCCCCGGGGGGGGGGTCAGAGCCCCCCAGGTCCGGGACCCCCCCGTGGGGGGGATGGGGGAGTGTCAGGGTCCCCCGGGATCGGGACCCCCCCGTGGGGGGGATGGGGGAGTGTCAGGGTCCCCCGGGATCGGGACCCCCCCCGTGGGGGGGATGGGGGAGTGTCAGGGTCCCCCCAAGACCGGGACCCCCCCCGTGGGGGGGATGGGGGAGTGTCAGGGTCCCCCCAAGACCGGGACCCCCCCGTGGGGGGGATGGGGGAGTGTCAGGGTCCCCCCAAGACCGGGACCCCCCCGTGGGGGGGATGGGGGAGTGTCAGGGTCCCCCCAAGACCGGGACCCCCCCCGTGGGGGGGATGGGGGAGTGTCAGGGTCCCCCCAGGACCGGGACCCCCCGTGGTTGGGATGGGGGAGTGTCAGGGTCCCCCCGGGACCGGGACCCCCCGTGGTTGGGATGGGGAAGTGTCAGGGTCCCCCCGGGACCGGGAACCCCCGTGGTTGGGATGGGGAAGTGTCAGGGTCCCCCCGGGACCGGGAACCCCCGTGGTTGGGATGGGGAAGTGTCAGGGTCCCCCCGGGACCGGGACCCCCCGTGGTGGGGATGGGGGAGTGTCAGGGTCCCCCCGGGACCGGGACCCCCCGTGGTGGGGATGGGGGAGTGTCAGGGTCCCCCCGGGACCGGGACCCCCCGTGGGGGGGATGGGGGAGTGTCAGGGTCCCCCCGGGACCGGGACCCCCCGTGGTTGGGATGGGGGAGTGTCAGGGTCCCCCCGGGACCGGGACCCCCCGTGGGGGGGATGGGGGAGTGTCAGGGTCCCCCCGGGACCGGGACCCCCCGTGGGGGGGATGGGGGAGTGTCAGGGTCCCCCCGGGACCGGGACCGGGACCCCCCGTGGGGGGGATGGGGGAGTGTCAGGGTCCCCCCGGGACCGGGACCCCCCGTGGCGGGGATGGGGGAGTGTCAGGGTCCCCCCAGGACCGGGAACCCCCGTGGCCGGGGGAGTGGTAACCCCCCCCAGGACTGGGGACCCCTTCGTGGGGGACTCGGGGGGAGTGTCAGGGCCCCCCCGGATCGGGGGCTTAGACCTGAGGAGAGACCAGGTCGTTGCAGGGAGAAGTTGGGACCCCTTATTTGCAACTAGGGATGGTGACTGTTGCTGTCCCAGAAGGCATGAGGAGGCTTGGGGTGAGTGTGAGGGGTGGGGTACGTGGCTGTCGCCTCCCCATAGCACCAGGGGAAAGCGAATGAGTTGGGGCGAATGCAGCTGTCACCCTCCAATAGGGAGTTGGGGTGATCATGGGGGAGGAACATGGCTGTCGATCCCTCCATAGTGACCAGTGAAGGAATTGGGGTGAATGTTGGGACAGGGGACAGGAAATGTCTGCTGCTGCCCAAGAGGGATTGAAGAGGGAGTTGAGGTGATGAGGGGGGAAATGTAGCCATCACCCTCCAATAGGGACTAGGGAAGGAATTGGGGTGAGGGCATGGGGGAGGACATGCATCTGTCAACCCCATAGCAACTAGGGAAGGAGTTGTTGGCAGGGGCACAGCCAACATCCAGTCCAGTAGGGAGTGGGTCGGGGCGGGGGGGGGGGTGGGGGAGAGAGACTTGAGGTGGGACACCTAATAGAGGCGGTGGAGGGGGTCACTTCCCTGAATAGCCTCCAGGGGTCTGGTCAAGAGGAACAGCTCCCGGGTTATTGGTGTTTGGAGCAAAGGGAATGACACTTTCCTGAGATACTGTTTAAGGAGCAGGGGACTGTGATCTCCCTCAATAGGGCATGAAGCCCAGCAGGGCTGTTCTCCCTGAGTAGCTCTAGGGATGGAATTGGGATGGGAGGAAATGGGAACCTCTCCAAACAACAATGCTGACAGCGCCCAGGGATGGACATTTCCCTGAGTAGTGACTAGGGCTGTTAAGTGCATTGACTTCTCCGAATAGCCACGGCCAGCGGATCTGCGGTTAGTAATTCAGGTGAATTCACTTCCACGGGGTTGGAGGGATGAATTGGTTGGGATGGAAATAGATGCTGAAGATGTTAAAGGAATGCCCTGTCCCAAACCGCAGCTCAGGTACAGAGAATTCTCCTTCCCGAATACCAGTGGAGAAGGGCGGTGAGTGAGGACCTTTCAGATCCTTGGCAAAGGGCGTCTGAATGAATGGTGTGACTCATCAGCGCCTGGGTGAGAGAGTTACCATCCCCTTGAAAGCTGATGGGTTTGTAGATCACAGGAGAGAGGCAAACAAAATTGGCCAGATCTCATCGACTTCACTTTATTCCTCTGCTCGCACATGGAGGACAGGTGGAAGAGGTGAAGAGCAATAGCTTATCATGTGCCAGGCCAGAAGGCCTTGATGCTAGCCTCTGGCACGTGTGTTGGATGCTGCGGGCTGTAAGGCATCCCTAGAAAGTGTCTCAGATTTCCGGATCCTCATAGCTGGTGTGGATATGAGGCATAAACTGCTTTTTGGGGTGCGTGCTTGTTTATATAGCTGGTCTTTGTAGCAAGGGGAATTGAAGGGGCCAAGCAGCAGGGTTTGATGGGAGCAGGGGGTGAAAGGCAACGGATGGGACAGAGTTGTAGGTATCCAGGCAAGGGAATATGCAGAGATTGAGAGACCGAATCTAGCTGGAGAGTTTAATGAGATCGGGATGCTAGGGGAGCAGTGAGATGGCTTTAGTCTGCAGGGTGAGGCTGAGGAGAGTTGTGTAGGAGGGGTTATGAGTGGAACAGGAAAAAGGCCATAGAGAATTGCTTATAAAATCGAGGGCGTGTCCCGGGGCATGGGTGGGAGGGTAGCAGACTGGACGAGACCTTGGTGTGAGGGAAGAGAATCATGTGAGTCAGTAGCAGCAGTATGGAGAAAGAGAAACTGATCAAGAAGAGGAAGCTGCAAGGGGAAGATGAGATGGGGCTTTCAGAAGAGCATTAGGATGCAGTCTTGGCCGTGATTCTGATGCCAGCTCCATAGCCCAGCCAATGAGACTCTCAAGGAGGAGGTACCCTGGGGGTAGGCTGCCATGTGCTCAACACTTCTATAGTGCTGTCCATCCGCCTTTGTAAACACTAACTCATTAAGCCTTGTAACTTCCCCCATGAGACTGTTTCAATAGTCTTGGATTGGGAAACTGAGGCACAGAGCTGGGCGGTGACATGACTCCTCTGTATTTGTGGGCGCTGTCAGAGCCATGATTAGAAATTGGGATTTTCTGGCTCCTAGTCCTGTGCGGAGACCACTTGACCATATCTCATTCTCAAGTGAGAAGAGGCCAGGGGAGCATTGCTTGGTCTCAGTAATTCCATGGATATCAGTGTCAGGGTTGAGGAGGGACTTGCTATTGAGGGAGCTGATGTTGACATTTACCCAAGAGAGTGGTTAGTGGCTGAAGAATGATGGAAAGAGGATGGGGTACTTCTCTTAGAGGTAACAAGGGCATGTGTTGGGGAGAATGCTTTGGGATCATCTTTGGGAGATATTAGCTGGCTGTGCCGGGTTTGATATGCTTATACTCTAACTTCCCTGCAGCTGCTTAGATTTTGGATTCATCCAGCCAGCTCTGACCTCAGCCTTTCCTGTTTGGAAGAGAGAGAAAGAGAATTATCATGAGGGCTAGGAAGCAAGCAATGCATTCCGAAGCCAGCCAGTGATACTGGAGTTAACCAACCGCAGCAAATGTGCATTGCTACTGAAGGGAGCGGGGATGTGGCTGAAAAAGCCAAGTGGAGGAGAGTAACCCCACCACAAATCCTCTTGCCCACCCACGTTTCATAACTGGGTAGGGAACGCTGTGGCAGAAGAGCACGTAAAAGTGCAATCAGAGCTCCGCCTCTGTGTCTGTAAGCATCATGGGAGCATCCTTGTGGCAACTGGGACTCCAGGGGAGAAGGAAGGAGCAGTGGAAGAGGGAACGTGAAAACAGCTGCAAGGATGGGCCAACGGCTAGAGCCCTACCCAGGGCTGTGGGAGACCTCGGTTCAATTCCTGCTCCACCCCAAACATCCTGTATGAACCGAGGCACATCACTTTGCTTCTCTGTGTTTCAGTTCCACATCTGTAAAATGGGTCTAATAGCACTGCCCTACCTCACAGGTAAAGATTGTGTGGCACTCAGATTGTGCGGGCCAGATAAATATTCAAGATAGCGTGGCAATTCACATGAAAAGTCCCTCAAACAATATTCACTGCATCACGTCACCTTGTGCCTCGCTTACGCATCCTTAAGGAGACAGATTTAGCTAGTGATCATTTATTGCTCGGTGGGTTTCACCTGCGTTCGCATGCACCAGTGCAGCTGGTGCATGAATTGGCCACTCAGTGGTGTTTGTGGCAGCATTTGCAAAGAAACCTTTGCATAATAGAGCTTCTGGATTGTTGCCCAAGGAAGGTTGCAACTTCCGGCCTTCCTGCAGACCTCATTTGCTAACTGTAGCACAGGCCTATCCATGCTTCAGTGCAACTTTCTATTGTCCCAGTAAAGACACCCATTTTAATGCTCTACGTTTACGTTGGCCCTGCTGCTCCTAGGAAAGGACATATTACAGCACATAAACCCATGGCTTCGGCAGTGTAAGAGGTGGGCATGGCTTCTGATTGGCGTTCTGATTCAAAGGTTGCATACTAAAAGTCATTCCATAAAGTCCCATTGCTTTAGGCCTGTCTAGTGTCCCACATTTCCTGGTGGAAATTCCAAGGTGTGTGTTGTCAGAGCAGTTTGTGTTACTGCTGTACTTTTATCTCCACTCAAACCTTTCATAGCAGACACGCAAAATGGGACATACAGGTGAACAGGGCTAAGGCTGTTTGGGATCTTAATTGAAAGGCCCGTTTGGAAATTATCAGTTGATTGATTTTAGACTTCAGCTTGGAATTCCTTGGCTTTCTACAGGACTAGGTAAAACTCTAGTGTTCTTCACATTTTTCCTTCTTCAAATACTTTCTCAGTCTTAACTCCATTTTACCACCTTTTTTTTATTTTTTCTTAACCAGGGAACTTCCTTCGTTTTAATCTGACAAGTGAAGTACTGATCCCCTTCCTATTTGGAATTATTCATTCTACACCAGGCACTCAAAGTACACTGTAGCCTTGGTTACCTGCGTGTTATTTAGCATACCTTGATGTCATCTTTGTTAGAACTGCACTGCTGTTTCTCCAGAGCTACAGCCTTTAAAAAAATGGTTCAAGCTGGCCAGCGTGCCTGCGGACTCCAAGAAGTCTTTGTAGGAATCTGAATATTTTGCCTCCATGGAATCTTTCAACCTAGTAAGATCTGGGAAGTATTTGAAGCAGTCCCTGAGGGTCACAGGCTCCTTGGGAGTGATTGCATTAACCTGTGGGATGGTTTGTGGAGTCGAGTGTGATGGGCCAAGAATCTTTGTCTCGATCCAGCAAACTCTGTGACTTTTATGCTTCCCCAGAGCTCACCTAGGGTTAAGCAGGCCAAGAAGTTATAGTGTTAGGTTAGGTTCCCTAGGAGTTGCTGTGGGAAGTGGAAGCTCTTTAGGAATGAGTTTACGGGCACACACTGGAAGCTGTTCTTTGACCCAGTCTCTGAGCAGTGGTTAGCACAGTCCTTTTCCATCTGCAAAGTGCTCTTTCCCCACCCCCCACCTCTGGTGCGGTGGGTCGGTATCATTATCCACACTGTACAGATGGGGAAACTGAGGCACCAAAATGGGAAGGGCCTTGCTGAAGTCCCTGTGAGTCTGTGGCAGAGCCAGGACGAGGACTTCAGATTCGTCGACTCCTAGTCCTGTGTTCGTTCCATTCGACCAGAGTTTCAGCCTTTGCGAGTTGGCAATCCCTTATTTGAAGTTAAAATTTTTTGCCACCCCTTTCCGCTTACTATAAAAGTTTAGATTAAAAATATATATTGGTACTTGAGGCTAAGTAATCGATTTGTGTGTGTGTTTCGAGAGCTCGTCGGAGAACACATGACCTTGAACGGTCAGAGGATGTGGGAAGTGGGGTAGCGAGATCTTCTTTGCTTTAGATTGTAATAAAAATTTCAACGCCTCACGATCCTTCCCACTTCCCCCTCCTGGGGGTTACGACCCAATGTTTGAGAAACACTGCACTAGACGGTGGTACTCTAAGGTAGGTTATGTTTGCAAAGGGAATTCTAGTCTTGATCCTTGCACGGTGATCTGGTATGCGACAGCAGGCTGAGTTGGGCTAGATCCATTCTTGTAGCCAGAGAGGGCTCCAGGTTCATTTGAGCAGGTACATGGCCAGCAGGAGAGAGGGGTTGTGGAGGAGATGGGACTGATCCCTACAGAGATGGCAACAGTGCTCCTGTGGGGTTCGACTCTGCTACCCTAGAGCGTTGGGCACAAGGTGCTGACGTTAGAAGCTCAGAAAACTGGGGATGTGCTATGAGTTAAATGATTGGAAATGAATCTGTAACAGGTGCTTAACATCACTGTTTGCTGGGACAGGGTTTGACTGACGGGAGCATGTCGGACCGGAAATCTGGCTAATAAGCAGAAAATCTGTGTTAATAGACTGGTGGGTGGGGGTGGGGGGTTTAAGAAGGTGTCAGCTGGCGGATGGTGGAGCCAGCTCGCAATCTCGCCTTAGGAGCTGGCAGGCAGTTTGGCATATGGTGCAGATTCCCGCAGCTTAAGCCAACAGACGGCCCTTAAGTGAAGGAAACGTTTTGTGATTGGGTTAAATTGCCTGTAGAAGGGTGAGAAAATACACACCCGAGCTCAGTCCAGACTGGAGCAGTCTCTCAAATGCAACAGAGCATGAGGAGTGGAGTGAGCTCCTCGCGGCCGCTGCCCAGCAGCGGACAGGTCTGCAATTAACTGGATTGCTGCTGTGTGAAAGAGCTGGAGGAGGGAGGTGTTGTGGATGCCTTGCAGTGCCTTGGGCTGAGTCGGCCCCGGCATTAGCTGCCTGATGCCACTGAAGTCAGAGATGCACCTGCAGGAAAATTGGCCTGTTGTTTTTATCAGAGTTTTGGCAATGACATCGGAGGGGAAGGATAGTTTTGTGGTTAGGGCAAGAGAGCTGGAAGTCAGGACTCCTGGGTTCTGTTCCTGCCTTTGGGAGAGGGGAGTGGGGTTGAGCAGCGGGGCTGGGAGTCAGGATGTCTGGGTTCTATGCCCACCTCTGGGTGGGGTCGGGTGGGTTAGAGAAGTGGGGCTGAGAGTCAGGATTCCTGGATTCTACTCCCACTTCAGCATTTAGGCAACTCCAACTAGTATAAAACGCCCCGGCATGTCTCCTCAGCAACACAGCTGCTGGAGCACATCAAACCTGTCCTCCGCTCTCTATACTGGCTTCTTAGAACATATTGAATCAGGTTCAAGGTCTTGGTCCTTATCTTCAAAACGCCACATGGCCTGGGCCCAACATATCAAAAAGATCATCTAAAGCTCCTGGAAAGACTGTGGTTGACAGACAGACAGACGCTCTGCTGCTCTGGTCCAATGGACTCTCAACAATAAGAGTAAAGCTAGTCCATGCAGGAGACAGAGCCGTCTCCAGGGGTGGTCTGAGGCTGTAGACCAAACGTCTCCAGGAACTAAGGACTATCGTAATCCTCACCACCTTCCACTCCAACTGCAAGGAACATTTCTTTGACCTGCCTTCTATAAAAACACAGCAACAAGTACCTGTATATTAAAAGAAAACAGACACCCCTATCAAAACCAGACAGTCCACTGCACGGCGCTTCTCCCTCTGGGGAGAGGAGGAGAGACCAGCACATGACCAATGTGTAGTCATGGTGCGCTGCTGGAAGGCACTCAGATACTACGGTGATAAGCGTGGTTAAAATCTTCTATGGAATAGACCAGAGTGGGGGCTAGTGGTTAGAGCGGCGGCGGGGGAGCTGGGCATGAGGACTCTGGTTTTCCATTTGAGACTCTGCTCCTGCTTTTATATCTATGGGATTCTGGGCAGGTCACCGTGCCTCTTGGTAAATCTGTAAAATGGAGAATAATGGCGCCGACTCGCCCCAGGGAGCTGTGAGGCATCCTGTGTGACGGGGTGATTTGCTTTCAGATCCTCGGATGAAAGTGGCTGAATAAATTAGTTCCTACACCTGCACTGATTGGGAACGTTAGCGCCGTACACAAGCGACTGGGCTGGTATAACTGGCACTGGTTTTTGGGTTCTGCTGGAATAAGTAAAAAAAAAAAAAAAATCATCCTTTACCCATTTCTAGCACTTCCTGTATGGGGATCTCCAAGCACGTTAGGGCAGGCAGAGTGTGAGCCAACAACCTGCGCTCCAAGCCCTTATGGGACCTGACTGACCTTGGGCTTGGTTCTTGTTCCTACAGGCCCAAGTGGCATTTCTGCAGGGAGAGAGGAAGGGCCAAGAGAACCTCAAGACAGACCTCGTGCGCAGGATAAAGATGTTGGAGTATGCCTTAAAGCAAGAAAGGTAAGAGATGTGGCCGCTAGAGGAGATGGGAACACCCAGGGCAACTATGGCTTTGGGAGTGGGCTGGCCTGCTTGTCACTCCCCACGTTCCGGGGGATCCTTGGAAACTTCCCCTCCCACGCAGACTCCCTGGCTTCGTTTTCTCCAGCAGCAGAACAGGTGCGGGGCCCTTCGCTCTTGGAGGGGGTCCTGTCGTCTGTTAGGTCACCGGGGTTAGACCATGAAAGTCTCAGTCATCAGTTGTGATCCCTTGAAATCTACTGCTACTGCCGTCTCATGAGTCCAGCTGCAAGGGTTTCCGAACGGTGATGGGCGCATGGCCACCCCCCATCCTCCCGCCGCTCATATACACACATGGCAGCACACTGGGGTGTTACTGGCTGTTGGGTAGAGCCTAGGGAATCATGAAGGGGCCAGACTACGGTCAGTGTCTGACTCTGGTCTGGAAGGATGCGTCGGTATAGTGGTTAGACTAGATGAGAGCAGAGAAACACGTGTTATGACTCCTGGGTTCAATTCCAAGCTCCAAGGGGAAGGATTGCCAGGTGGTTAGAGCAGGGGTGCATGGAGAGTCAGGACTCCTGAGTCCTGGTCTCCATTCTGAGGAGTGGTTGGAGCAGACTCACTGTGTGACCATAGGTACATTGCGTCACACGTCTGTGCCTCAGTTTCCCCTTCTATAATATGGGAATCGTGCGTTGTCTTAGTTGCTTTAGGTTCACCTCAAACTTCACTTTTCCACATTCGTTCAAGGTCAAAATACCACAAGCTGAAGTTTGGAACCGAACCGAACCAAGGGGAGAAGAGAGCAGATCTGTCAGAACCAGGTACTGTACCATGCGAGTGCTCTCAAACCCACAGTGTCCTATATATTCTGCCCAGTCCCCTGCTCATGGATACAGACATTATTTCTGTGATTGCGCATAGCTGGGATGTGGGATACTATGGGCTCGTGACCTCTGGGTTGGATTCTTTCCATGGGGTTAGCCTAGCACTGACAGGTGAGGGCTTGGGTTTGAGGCTGCTACAGGGCTGTGGGTGGCTTACTGAAAAGCTGGTGCTGAAGCCAGAATGGGATCCCCATGTCGGATGTGCGTCACTGACACCCTTTCTTTACTGTCCTCTCAGTTTCCAATGGCCCAGCGGAAACAACTTCACTGGAAAGCAACCCACTGGTGTGGAAAGAAGGGCGCCAGCTGCTCCGGCAGTGAGTATGAAGAGCCTCCTGGGAGGGGCCGAGGCTCAGGAGCTGAGCCCCAGGGGAAAGTGGGCGAATGGGGAGCTGTGTGATGGGACAGGGGAAGGAGGAGTTGGATGAGCCGCTAGGATGATTCTCCAGGCGAGATTTACTTGGATTGTAGCTCTTAGAAGAACTTGCCACAGGAGCATGAATCCCAGTGTCCTGGCCTGTTCCATACTGGACAATTCCACTCTGCCTCTCTGAATTTCCCCTGTTTGTTTCAGATGGGTATGACAGCATTGGTATGTGCTGTTAAACACTTGTTGTGCTGCATCCCAGAGGCAGTTGCATTTCTGGGGGAGGTGGGAGGCGATTTTCCTTTGAATATTGTCAATACAGGTCCATGCCTTTTGGGATATGCTTGCGCTCTGCACCCTTTGCAAAGCCCTGACCGTCGGGGCCCCATGGACTTAATCTCAAGCTATTCCAGGTGAGGTTGGTAAAAGAGGTGTGCCCTGCTCCCCACACCCCCGCTGTCGAAGCAGCAAATGGGAATATTCTCATCTTTGCCCTAGCTGGTGTTACGTGACATTTCTATTGCTCTTGCCCCTAGGGTCTGTCTACACTGCAGTTCAGAGGTGTGAATGCGGCAGGTGTAGACATACCCGAGCTAGCTCGAGTAACAACAGCAGTGAAGCTGCCCCAGGATGGGCAGTGGCCACGCGAGTATGTACCCAGGCTCCCAGGCGGGCAGGGCTAGCTCATGCTGCTGTGACTTCACTGCTATTGTTACTTGAGAGAGCATTGCTCTAGCTAGATCAAAGCTAGCTTGGGCATGTCCATGTACCTGGCGAGGTGCCGTTGAATTAGAGCCTGTGCAAACATACAGAAAATAGCTCATACGCTAAAGGAGTTGGGTTGTCACAATCAGCTCTTAGAACAGCGTTGGCAGGTGCTGATCCATGAGGAGCAATTCCTATAGAACCAAACTTAAACCCTGCCCATCGCCTCTGTTTTATCCACTAACCGACTAGTTACCATTCTTCTAAGAACTCTTTGGAACCAAGATCCCATGTGCGATGGGGCACAATGCTCCTCAGTTCTGCAGCAGGCAGCCTAGGACTAAGCTACACAGTCTCAATCTCTTCCCCTGCCGCCGCCCCCCCCCCGCCTCCCCCCCCTTCCAGTCTTCATCCCCTTCACTGTCTCAACTCTGGTCAGTACAGAATCCACTGGGGCTAGTAATATTCAGGTTAATTGAGTTTACTCTGTCAGAGCTGGACTGTCTGTGGTGCTGCAGATATTTGCATTGATAACATGCAGCTGCTTTGTAGAATATAACAGGGGGCACCAGGGGAGGCTTAAGGTGCCACGGAGGGGTTGCATCATCTTTCCCTCCCCCTTTTGCACAGGTGTCTTTAAATTTGGGGAGGGGCATGTTGAATACCTTTATACCCCTCCCCAGCAATTAGCCCCATGAAACTCATCCAACTCCAGTGGAGATGCATAACATCATTAGCAATGAAACAGTCGGCATTGACATTTGACATGTTGTCAGTATGTTCCAGAGTTAACGTTCCACTGAGATGAAAGGGACAGTTCACAGCCCTCTAAGCTATTCTTTCTGGCTATTGATAATCCTTTCCTGGTGCCACTCAGGTTACAGTTTTATTTATTTTGGTCTCTGAAATACACAAGGATGCAAAAATGCCCTGCCCAGACTTTGGGCTCCCTGGCGCTCCTGACAAAGCATAGAACCTAAATACTACATGTCCTCATCAACTCTGAAGGCTTTTGGGTGCTGCCTTTGCAGCTGCCAGGGCCTGGGGCACAATTACGCAGCAAGCTGAAAATACCCTGCAGTAAAGCATGGGCGGGAGGACCCCTTTTTATATGACCTCACCTGGACTAAACCATAGCTCTAGCGTAAGCGCCTCAACGGTCAAAGATTCTTTGGGGGCGTTGGTGCAGGGTGGATCTGTCCTGACAGTGCAGCAAATGCTCCCTTTGCAGGTGAGGAATTTGTCATTGCTCCATATGTAGCTTGGGTGGTAAGTTCAGGCACTAGCGTCCCAGTCCTCCGGCCATCAGCTCAGTAGCGTTATCCCCATGTGTACTGGGTGGGAACCGAGACGCTGAGAGCGCAAGTGACTTGCCCAAGGTCACCCAGCAACTCTGTGTCCGTGCTGAGGGGAGAGAACCCAGTTCTCCTGACTCCCAGCCCCGTGCCTTATCCACAGGCCCACTCTTCCTCTCTGCAGCTACATTCCTTTTAATGTGGTATCTGCCCTGTGGCTGGGAGAGGCTCCCTCTGAGGCTCAAATGCCGCTGGCAGCGTGGAGGGCTGTCACGCTGCACCCTTCTCCAGAGAGGGACTCTGGGGATCTGCCTGGGCCTCCCCCATTTCCCCCTAAGTCTGTGCTACTCGCTTGGCATCCCGGACAAAGTGAGGGAGAGCACAGGACTGTGAGGGGGAAGTTCTCGGGTCTGCTTTGCTGACCTGGAGCTGTCCCTTCTCCATGCCGGCTCTGGAGAGATTGCTGACCCGCAGTGTCTCTAAAGTGCTTGGAGATCCACAGACTGAGAGTGTTACGATGTCCTGCCCTGCGTCCTCGCTCTCAGCTCGCCTTTCTCCCTCCCTGCAGGTACCTGGAAGAAGTGGGCTACACAGACACCATCCTGGACATGCGCTCCAAGCGAGTGCGCTCCCTGCTGGGCCGCTGCTCCGTGGAGCTGAACGGCACTGTGGAGCCCAGCGATTTGGGGCTGGGCCCCGCTCCGGGCCCCACTGGGCTGAACGGGGGCGAGTCGTTGCTTGTCAAACAGATCGAGGAACAGATTAAAAGGTGAGCGGGCAGCCCTCTGTCCTGTCCATGCATCTTGCTTCCCTCCGGTAGGGGGCATCGCTGTTCTATGCCTCCTCTTGAGTTCTATCAGGGGCTGCGTGCTTCTCTTCGCTGGGGGTTGTCTCACAGGCTGCTGCATGGATGGAGTTTGGCTGCTAGAGGCGGGGGTGCTCTGCTAGATGCAAGGATGGGGATCTGGCTGGCAGGGGAAGGGGGTTCCAGCCTGGAGTGTCTCATGGGGCAGGGTAGGTCTCTGCTGGATGAGGGGGGTTCTGGCTGGTGGGGGAACTGGGGCGAGGGGGGGGTCTCCGCTGGATGCATTCAACCCAGAGTCTGGCTGGTAGGGGAGATGGGTGATGCACTGCGTGGCGGGGGATACACCCGCTGCAGGGAGGGGTCTTGGCCCTGATTCTGCTTGGTAGAAAGGGGGCGTGCTGCCTAGATGGTGCTTTGCCTGGAGTCGGCCTGGTATGGGGGAGCTGCCCCCACCGAGGGGTTTTGCTGCTTGGTGTCTCATCCCCAATGGGATGTGCATCTGTTCACTGCAGAAGTGTTGATATCCAGCTGCAGGGCGCCATGGGAGGGACATCTGGGCCGTGGAGATCTAGCATAGGAACCGGAGCAGGATCCTCAGTGGCTGGTCCTAGCTGCTTCCGAGGAAGGTGTGACAGGAGACACCTATGGCATTACCTGCCCATGGAGGCAGTTAGAACTCAGCTAGTGCCCTGAACCAGGGACGTTTCTATCCCTTCTCCCCGACTTCCACAATGCAGCTGCTCTCCTTTCCCTCTGCCCAGTGGGCCATGCTGGGTTGGGGGGCTGCAGTGCAGCCTCGCTCTCTAACGCTGGCCTGGTCTCGACTCTGCAGGAACGCTGGGAAGGAGACAAAGGATCGGATCAGCAGCTCGGTGATGGAGAAAATCCCCTTCCTCCAGAACTGCGAGGACGAGGACAGCGATGAAGAGGAAGATCTGGAAGGCCTTCCTCTCGAAACCCAGCGGCAGCACAAGAAACAGCGAGTAAAGGCAGGTTTTACGAGGAGAGGAGAATGTCCCATTTCAGACATTAACATGTCCTGGGCCACTCTAACAAGCACTCCCAATAGGTTTCTGATGGCAGGGGCTGGGCATCAGAACTCCTGGGTTCTCTGAGCGGAGAGTGTAGTGGATTGGTTAGAACGAGGTTTCACTGGGAGTCAGGACTCCTGGGTTCTGTTCCTGGCTTTACTACTGTCTCACTGCGTGGCCATGGGCCAATCCTGTCCATGTGCCTCTGTTTTCCCCAGCTGTATAACAAGGTGAATACACACTCGCCTTTGTAAAGTGCTTGATAAGCCTCTGCAGAAGAGTGCTATAAATAATGATCAGATGCTCCTGTGTTTGCCTTGGCAGCCAGATAGGAAGTTGTCCCCTACTGCGGGTGGTGGGAGCTGAACGTGAAAGCTTCCAGCAATGATCATTCTTGGCCTTCCTCTAGCATTTTCATCCAAGGATCTCAAAGTTCTTTAATTAATCCTCACACTCCGTCCTGCGGGGTGCACCACCATTTTGCCCATTTTACAGATGGGGGATGTGAGGCGCAGAGCAGAGAAGTGACGTGCCCAGTCACATGGTGAGCAGTGACAGAGCTAGGATAGAACTCAGGAGTCCTGATTCCCAGCAGCCTTCCCTGCTCTAACCACTAGACACACTCTCCTCCCAGAGGTGGGGATAGAACCTAGGACTCCTGGTTGCCCCTGTGCTCTAACCATTGCCCCATACACCCTCTTTTTCTTGGTTCCTCTTCCCTTGCTGATGGGGGAGTGGTGGTTTCTTCTGCAGGGTTCCCTTGTCCCCTTTCTACCCATCAAGTATCTCTGGCTTCTAATGAGATCCGTGCTGCAGCAGCAGCTGTGTGGCAGAGATTGCAGAGGGGCGGTCTGACCCCTGCTGCCGTAACACAGCGATGCCTGAAATGACTTCACCTTCCCAACTCCAGCCTGCCCCAGGGTGAGGGACCTGCCGCCCCAGCGCTCAGTCTGGGGGCATGGTAATGGGACAGCCAGAGAAGCCCTACGCCGTGTTAATGTTGGTGCACGCACGTGTCCTAACACGCATGCCCAGAGCCCTGCGCTATGCTCGTGCATACGAGTGGCTATTGGCCTTGTATAGAACAGCTAACCCTTTAGTGACTGCAGCCCTATATGCACACTGCTCCCCCTAAGCACTCCGCCTGGAGAAAGGCAGCATCCTTCCCATGTGTGCAGATGTGCCGGGCCCTAACTAACCAGTAGTGATGGCTTTCCTTGGCCACAGTCTCTGATCTTCCTGCCCCAGCCCTCCTGTGTTGAACAGAATCTCCCTGGACCCCATCCCAGGTTTGGATATATCAGTCCTGTGGGCTGGTGTCTCCGCGTTGTGACCACAGGCTGCGGGGAGCAGGGTAAGCTTGGAGCCCTCCCCGCCCTAGGCTAACTCTCTCCAGTCTGTGTTGCCAGCTTGCCACAAAGCCCCTGATGCCTGAGGTGGAGGATGAGGAGGATGATGAAGACTCTGAGGATGCCTTGAACGAGTTTGACTTCTTGGGCTCTGGGGAGAACGGCGAGGGCTCCGGGGACGCCCGGCGCACCGGGGACGGGAACGAGCTCGGTAATGGGAGTGTGTGGATAGGATCCTAGAGCTCCCAGCAGCCATCCCCACAGGACAGCCCTCCAGCCTGGTTCTGTGTGTCCATGCGATGGGGCTTCCCCCCCCTTCTCCTGCCCCCTTCTCCACATGTCCCTGGGGGAGATCTTTTCCCAGCTCCTTACAGTCCACGTTAACCCTC